>NW_004524605.1:16005587-16023922 GCF_000260255.1 Octodon degus
TAGCTGATCACTCTCCATCACTGAAATGCTCAGGAATGATTTCAGCCCCTCTCCAGCAGCCAGGGCTATAAATAAAGATCCCTGGGGATGCTGAATCCTGCCCTTCATCCCTGCTGCCTATGTGATTCATCTCATGAGCTGATTCTTTATCCATCTTCTTGATTACAAGGAGGGGAGAGCAAAAGTCTGTGCATGTCTTCGTGTGTAGGTGTGCATGGCTATTCTTGTTGCATCCAAGTGCTTTTACTTAGGTGAAGTCCACACACATGCATATATGTGTCTGTATGTAGATGTATATCTACTTGTGTGTCAGTGCTTAATTTTGAAAGAGAAAAGATGTATCTCTTATGCGGTCTTGTGCATGGCAGCTTTTAGCTATAGCTCCACACTAAATCACATTGATTAAGGACCTTCTTTGTGCTGTGTACTAAGTAAGCAAGGTGAGTAAGACACAAGCTCTGTCATCATTGTGGTTGATAGTTGCTTAAAGCAAATAATATCCCTGAGTAGCAGCAACAGTTGCAAAACCAGCCTCTCATGAAAAGAAAAGCTTCACCTAAAATAAGAAGAATAATGAAACTTTCTCTTATGACACCACTTCTTTTCTGTGCAAGTATTTCACAAGTGTGATGTAATTTACCCCTCACAACAGCACAGCAAGACATGGTTTCTTATTCCAGTCTTCACAGATGAGAAAACAGCCCTAGAGAATCTAACTAACTTCCCTAAAATCACACACACTGTGAGGCGCCAAGGCAAGAAGCACCTCCCAGAATTTGGAGAAAATCATAGAGATTATCAAGTCCAAACCTTCATTGAATGCTTACATTTACCTCACAAAATTCCTAAAAACTGGCCATTTGGCCCCCAATAAGGACAACTCAATACTTAAGTTGTTCATTCGTTAGCTTTCTGTTGTTATGACAAAATACCAGAGGTAGGCTACTTATTTAGAAGACAGTTTATTTGGCTTAGTTTGGAGGCCTGGCCCATGGCACCTGCACTCTCTCATTCTGACAAGGGCATGCTCAGTTCCATCACATCACAGGGACAACCAAGGAAGGCCCATGAGAAGAAAGCAAATGGGACCAGGCTTGGGGTTTCATAATAACTCACTCTTTTTTTTAACAACTCACCATAATATTCCCCTACCAGGTCTGAAGGCAGGGTTGCTGTCAGCTGGTCTAAGAACCTCCCTCTAGGGCCTATCTCTTAAGGTTTCTACTGTCTCCTACAACCACGTGGGACACTGAGCCTTTAACATGTGACCCTGTGGAGGACACCAAGACAATACCCACTCCATAGCACTGTCCCATCTTTACAGAGGCCCTAACTGCTAAAAGTTCTGCCCAAAGTTGAGACCCTCTCTGCCCCCTTTTCATTTCTGCCTATGAACTCTCATGCCCGTAGGCAAAAGAAAAAGCAAGCCTAACTCCTCTTTCATGTCACTGCCTTTCAAATCAACTGTAATAGTCATTGCGCTCTTTCCTCCCTGATCCAGACCCTTCAGCCATTTCACACTTGAAATAGTTTCAAAGCCCTAAATATTTGTTCATCACTCTATCCTTCGCACTGGTACCCACAGTGCTGCCACGTTTCAGCGAGGTAAATACCAGTGAGGTGAACCGAGATGAGCGAGCCCGTTCACAGGAGATGGTGTCATGAGTTATTTTATGAAGTCTTTTGTCTTAATTAAGGACTGGCCGGTTGCCAGAAGCAGAGCCTATTCTGGCTAGCTCAGGTAAAAATTCAGGTTTGATGGGAGGATGCAAGAAACTCTAATGAAAGTGAGATATAAGAAGTTTATAAGGCCTTATAGCATGAAAACAATATCAGAATAAATTTCTCTCTCTGTCTTCCTCTCCTCCATCTTTGTCTTCCTTTCCCTATCTCTCTTTCATATTCTCTCTGCTCTCTATCATCTTGGCTCTACCTCTTAGCATACTGTTTTTTTTTCCATCGTGCAATGCCCAGCATGGCCGCTGTCCCTAAGCAGTGTCATGACACCGGTCTGTGCTCATCAGCACCTAGATGACAGAGGCCCTGTATCTGAAGAGATTAACTCATTGGTGAGATGGGGCCCAGATGTCCATTCCTGGGCTACTGAGAGATATTTAGTCTGGCAGGGAGTCTGATCTTCTGGTACAAGCACGGTGGCTGTAAGCATCGCTTTAGTGGGGATTTTCGGGTTGTGGTAGAGGGAAGA
The DNA here is from genome assembly GCF_000260255.1 of Octodon degus. NCBI lineage: Eukaryota > Metazoa > Chordata > Mammalia > Rodentia > Octodontidae > Octodon > Octodon degus. The sequence continues at coordinate 16,007,794 of NW_004524605.1, forward strand.
AAGATTCTTTGGGAAAGCATTTTTGTTTTGTTTTGTTCTTTAATTTTATTGAGAAACAAATAGCAATGAGGCAGTTTCAAAACTGATTAGTAGGACAGTTTCGATAATTAATACATCACATATTGTTGTCTTTATAGTGGTTATTCATAGTACAAGATGCAGATGTGATATCCTGTCCAAACACTATTAGTACAAATCTTTCTTCTTATTGAATTAAGCAAAAGTAGCTGTATATCTATCCTAACTATTGTGTATATACAGATACAAAATGGTCCTTCATTTATATCCCCTTTTTTATTTACTTTTGTCAGAGAAGGGTATTCCACTGCCACTTAAATATTGTAGGTGTGTGAATTCAGCAAAACAATCTAATATAGTCCAGTAGTCCATAATAGTAGTGGGTTATCCACAGGACTGTCAATGTCAGAAGTTGTTGACTTGAGCCTTTTACAGCTCAGCATATGAATATAGTTTTACTTTTTATACCTTGTTTTTATACTTTTCTGCTGGATGGTTAAGACCAAGATAAAGCAAGACGCTATATATGGATAAATAGAAATTCCAGCATCTTTTGTAGATCTTTAAATACCAATAATACAAATTGATATGATGGTTTTGAGATGCACCCAGGGAAGCATTTAATCCTTGGGGTATCCAGATACAGGCAACAGGGACTATAGACTGTAAAACTTCTTGTGCTTCTGAAATTCAGATTCAGGGCTGCAAAACCCTAGCAAGCCAAACTATTGTTCATATGTTGCCTACAGTGTGCTCAGGTTCCCCTGTTGTAGGAGAATGTTCTAGATTTATCTCTACCTCTTTAGCATCTTTTCAATGACCTTACAAATTTCCAGGAAAAAAATTAAAAAATACCCTGTGCATACAGCTGCATTTGGCAGAACAGTGATTGTCTTGGTTACTTTTCCCATTGCTGGGACAAAATACCTGATGCCCAGAATAAAGGAAGAAAAGGTTACTTAGGTCACAGTTTGTGGAGGTTTCAGTTGATAATCCACTAGCTTCAATACAGAGTGGTGTGACTGAGGGGAAATCATTTATGGCAGTGGGAGATACCAAAAGCAACAAGAGCAAAATGAGAAGAAGCAAGTTTTTTCCTCTATTGTAGCATATGCAGCCTACCTGCACTAGGGTAAATGTATCCCTCACACCCAAAATACCAGCACTAGACCATGAATCAATCACAAACTCTAGATTCAACTACTTCTGCAAAGCCTGCTCCCCTCCCCCGTGTCTGCATGAGGCTTTGGGGGAACATGTAGACACAAACCATAAAAGTGATGTGCTGGTGGTTTCTGGGTCTAACTATCAAACTTGTTCCTTAAGTGTGTGTTTATCTTGCAACTACTAGCTAACTGGTAAGGAGCACCCCTGACAGAGAAATGTAATTGCAATGAATAGACCCCAACTCCCACTGGCTTTAGAGAGAAAGCCAGACTGAAAGAGAATGTGAGGAACTTGCTGAACTGACAACACAAAGGCACTGTGCTAGAAGGAATGAAACCCATCAGTCTTCCCCATACTCAAGGTTCTGAGGAAAGTAAGACAGATTGGCTGAGCTCAGCTCACATGACCACCTTCTTGGTGACCACTGAAGTTCTCTTGAACCACTGCTGATTGGAGGCCCTGCAAGCCATGTTACTTACTGTTACCCTTGCACCAAGTCTTGGGTAGTATGACTCAAGCAGTGTCATACCTGTGATCTCATGAGTGGCCCTTTGCCCCTCACCCAGTCCATCTTGGCTCTTGTCGTGCTCCTAGAATCATAAAATTCGACACTGATCTAATTCTTAAGTAGGATTCCCCTGCATTCTTGTTTTCTTTCAGCCTAGTATTATAATTCTCTTATCCAACTCACATATGTAGTTTCTTACTATGTCTCCTTTTGAGGAACTTGGGAGGGGGCCCTTTGAGATTGGGATATGAACCAAGATGCAAATATAGCATATAAAATTATCCTTCCCTTGATGGGTCTTCCAAGAACTGGACCTAAACTCACAGCCAACTCACTGCAAGAGTTAAGAGGCAAGTCTTGCCCTGCCCAATCTTGGTTCAAGAATTTTAGCCTAGAGCAGTCAGTTCCAACATATTTCCTCACCAATTCTCCTAGAAGGCCTACTGAGACTTCATACAAACAGAACCTCTGTGTTAGAGGCCCTGAAGTGGGACACAAATTAGGCCCACTCTGTGGACTTGGCTACAAAAATATCTAAACCCATAACCTCCAAAGTCACTTCTGGTTCTAAAATTCCATGGTTCCCTGATGAAGCAAATATAATTTATTTCTAAGAAAAGGGTGATGAACTTCTTACTCAGTGAACTGTAACTCACTCTGCCAAATTCTGGAGACTTCCTGGCTGATCCCTAAGAGTATTCACATGCTGAATTTCTGCCACTTGCCTGGGAGTTTATGACATCAGAGAGTAAAATCTGACCTTTGCAGGGATGCTGTTATCTAAACTATGAGACAATAGGCACATATCTACCCTTAAAACCAAACATCACTTTTAGGTTGCCCCAGGCCAATAGACCACCACATGACAGGTTACCAGGAGCTGGCTGAATGAACTGCTTGCAACAGAGAAAAGTGGTCTGTGCCATCTGCTCCACAAGAGCCCTTACTGTGGCCAGAAGCCAGGAATAAATTAAAAGGAAAAACTCAATTCAATTATGGATGTGGAACTAAGCTATGTTTTAGGGTAGGGTACCAAAAACAAATTGACTGTCCCATATAACTCAGCAGTGTTTGCCCATCCCCCAAGATGGCATGTTTTGGACTTTTTCTCAAAAAAAAAAAAAAAATGGGAATAACTTTCCTCCAGCTATCCACAGTGATACTTCTTTTTATTTAAAAAAAACAAAAACAAAAACAAAACAAAACCACAATGACCACAAAATATAGGAGAGCTAGCTCAATGAGCTATCAATGTTCAAATGTACCATCCCTCAGTCTGAAACTATCCAGGGCAGGATTGTCAGGATGGTAGGGGAAGGATTGTCAGGGATGGCAGCAAACACTTTGGCACATAGGCAAGTATATGATTAGCTCAGTTATACAACTCACTGCGGTGACTGACAGATGCTGGAATCTTCAACTTCATTTCCTTTGGCTGGTTCTGGAGTATTTGGCTCTTCCACTTAAGGTATTTCTAAGAGGAAAAAGAAACTTGGAAGCAGAAATGGTACATGTCAGCTGTTCTCTCTTCAGAAAAAGCAGGGATCGCACTCAGCCCAACCCACACTGAGAGTGTTGAGTAAGATCAGAGTCATGAGATGGCTGGGAAAATGGCGGAGTGGTAAGCAACAACGGTACAGCCTCTCCATGACCCCAGATGCAGACACTAGAAAATAACAATTGGGGGAAGCAAAAGAAGAAGAACTTGAATCCCCAGGAACCAAGAAAGATCTGACTGGAAAATTAAAACAAAAGAGAAATTGAAGGGACAGAACACAGCATGGAAAGGGGAAGGGACAATCTGAATGCTCTCCCTGAGTCCTGGCTCCTGGAGTACAAGGGAGGAAAACAAAGTCTACACAGACAGGGAGAAAGCAAGGGACTCTAGAAGGATTCATGGAGAAATGCAGCAGAGAAATGGGTGGCCAGGCACTGTGAGCTGCAAGGACTGGTGAGTGACTGCAGCCCAAGCCCCACTGTAAACCCAGAGAAAGTGCTTGGTCAGATGCCATGCCAGGAAAGGGTTGATGGTTTGAACTCAGGACTCAGAGAAGCTTCAGGTTGGCTTCAGTTCAGGGCTCCCAGTGTTACAATGCCACAGTGATTAGGAGAAGGTAGCCCCAGAGACAGTCATGGTCAGGGAGCCACAGTCAGGCTGGCCAGAGATTCCCCGAGGGGTTGAGACTAACGGACATGGACCCCACCTCATGGCCAGAGACGAGGATCAGCCTGAATTGCTCTACATTTGAAAGTCATAGAAAGAATGGCTATCATAAAGAAATCACCCAACAACAAATGTTGGAGAGGCTGTGGGGAAAAAGGAACCCTTCTCCACTGCTGGTAGGAGTGTAGACTGGTGCAGCCATTATGGAAATCAGTATGGAGACTCCTTAGAAAAGTTGGAATGGAAATCTCCTTTAAACCAGCTATTCCTTTACTGGGAATTTTCCCAGAGGATCTGAAAACATCATATCATAGGGATATATGTGTGCCTATGTTTATAGCAGCACAATTTGTGATAGCCAAATCTTGGAAACAACCAAGATGCCCATCACCTGAGGAATGGTTGAAAAAGATGTGGTGTTTTTACACAATGGAGTATTATTCAGCTATTAAGAATGATAAACTGCAAGCCTTTATATTGAAGTGGATGCCACTTGAACATATACTCATAAGTGAAGTAAACCAGACACACATGTGTAAATATCATATTGTCTCCCTAGTATAAGAACTCAAAAGAAGAAATACAAATAGAAAGATATAATACAAGTAAAAGGAAAGCAGGATCTCAAGGACTTAAGTAATCAAGAGAGGGAAAGGAGAAGAGCTAGGAAACATGACAACGTCAAGCCATACAGTTATATGTAGAAGATGAGCAAGGCAATGATCGTGAGAATCTTCAGAAGATTTTTTAATCTAGCAGTTATTGGGAAATATTCTCACCCTGACTAACTATATATACTGATACCTGTGAACTAAGCTACTGCACTCCAGATGGTAACTTGTAATAGTAGTTTCATGTTTGGAGTGCCTGTCATTCTGGTCTACTGAACATGGGCTGCTTGTCATGACATGCCAGTTGCTGCTATGGTGTCTCTCAGGTAGATGGTTGTTCAAGAAGAAGGGGGTGGTGAAGGAAAGCAAGAGACAGGAAAAGGAATATTATGGGACTGTCCTGCTTCAAGGTTGTATATGGTGAGATTTTTGGACTTATGTGCAAACATGAGAAGTATAGAATTCTTTATGCTTATTTTTAAAATATATTCTAATTTTTAAATGTTTTTTATCATATTCTGTAGGGACTTAAAGTTCAACATATCAATACTTGATGAAAAATACCTGTTCCATATTATGCCTAAGATGTTTGATATGCAGACAGGTAGTGAGGTTAAGCTTAACATCCTAAATTGTTCGATAATAACAACAAGCTTGTCTTCTGGATGGTTAACAACCTAAGTTTGCAGACCAAAATTAGAGAAAAAAGAGGATAACAGAAAGGTCAGAAAACAGACCAAATAAATGCTCGGCAGGATCGGAGAAAATGTAACTGAACAGATAATTGAAGGAACAACCAAAGTGGTCCAGGAGATTTCAGAAGACATTAATAAGAAGCTTGCTGATTTGCTTGTCCAGCATCTCACACCAGTGAGACAAAGCAATGTTTACACATGTGGGTCTGATTTATTTCACTTATGAGCAAGATCTCAAGTTTAAAACTAAAAATACTACCTGAGCTAAACAAAATTATATAAAGACTGAATGACTAGTTTCCCAAGGAACTAGAACCCATAAAAATCTTTCAATGAGAAATCTAGAAGTTTAAAAATTATAATGAAAGGATGGGCAACAGACACAATGAACATGGGGCCAGAAATTCAGAACTAGTAGAAAATGATGCCTTCAAAGACCAACTACTGGAAGATGCCTTCAAACAATACGAGAACATGAAAATGGATCCAACAGCTGCTAAATGAACCAAAAAAAGATGAATTTAAGTATCATTAGAGGAAGTTAAAATTCAGAAGACAACACAAATGACACAAAAAGCCTGTTCACAGAAATAATGACAGAAAACTTCCCAAATATAGCAAAACAAATAAAATACATATAATTGAGAAGTACAGAACTCCACATAACCACAGCCAAAAGAGAACCTTTCTGTGTCATATTATACTCAAATACAAGAAGAACATCACAAGGGTAAAACCTTAAAACTTATTAGAGAAAGGCAATGAGTTAAATAAAAGGTAAACCTCTTGAAATTACAGAAGACTTCTCTACACAAACCTAAAAGGCCAAGGAGGTGTTGGAGCAAAATGTTTCAAGCCCTAAAAGATAACAACCCCCAACCTTGACTTAGGTATCCTAAAGAACCTTCCTTCAACATTGGTGGAGAAATAAGGTATTTCCATGATAAGAAGCACCTTGAGAAACTGAAGATTAACAGTACAAAAATTCTCAAGGCTAGCCTATAAAAGACAATGAAGCCAACAGTGCAAATAAGCCAGGAAGAACGAGCAGCTTATTGCTCACCCTGGAGGATGAACAGCTAAGCAAAATGAAAATTGTATAAGGAAATCATTAACGGGAAAATAGTGGAACAGCTGGAATAAGTCAGAGCCTCTCAGTAGTAACTCTCAATGTGAATGGTGTCGGGTCCCCAATCATAAGACACAGATGGTAGAATGGATCAAAAAACAAAACCTAAGGGCTAGGGAGGTAGGCTGGCAGTCTAAGCACCTGTCTGGCAAGCACAAGGACCTGAGTTTGATCCCTGGTACCATATGCCATACTGGCCCCAGAACCCCAGGCACACCATGCTAGCCACCAAAAATAGGCAGGTGGTGCATGCCTGTAATCCCAGCACTGTGGAGGCTGAGACAGGAGGATCACTATGAATCTGAACTGTGTAGTGAGACACTGCACCAAATAAATAAGTGATCAAAAATAATTTTAAAACAGAAACAAAACCTAAAGATATGCAGTAACCAAGAAACATATTCAATTCAAAAAGAAACTCACAAATTAAAAAGCAAAGAATGGAAAACAATATTTCATGCAATGAGAGCCCAGAAAAAAAGCAGTAGTAGCTATATTAATTTCATATAAAGTAAATTTCAAACCAAGGCTAATTAAAAAAGACAAGAAACCCTATTTTAAAAAGAGAGAGAGAGAGAGAGAGAGAGAGAGAGAGAGAGAGAGAGAGAGAGAGAGAGCTGGGCATGGTGCCACACATCTGTGATCACAAAACTTGGAAGCCTGAAGCAGGAAGATCACCACGAGTTTGAGGAAACAGAAAGAGGGAGAGGGAGAAAGAGAGGGAGAAACAGTTGCAGAAGAGAGAGAGGGGAAGGGGGAGAAGGAGAGAGGGAAAGGGAGAGGGAAGAGAAAGAGACAGACAGATAGACAGACAGACAGACAAACAGACTGACTACATATTGGGAAAGGGAAAAGATAACAGTTCAAAACATATACACACCAAATACCAGCAAACTAACTTCAGAAGACAAACACTAAATAGACATGGAAAATCAGATAAAGACAAATGCCACTGTGGTGGAAAACCTCAATACTCCCCTGTCAAAAATAACCAGAGAAACTAAATTTTTTTTTAAAAAAAAATCAACAAACAAATATCAGAGTTGAACTAAACCTTCAAACAAGGTTTGGTGTATATATATTCAACTACAAGGTTTGGTACATACCCAACTACAGCAGAATACCCATTCTTCTCAACAGCATGTAGCATTTTCTCCACAATAGACCAGATATTAGTCCATAAGGTATGCTTATATAAATGCAAAGGAATCAAAATCATCTCATTCATGTTATTAGATCATAATGCAATGAAATCAGAAATCAGTGGCAAAGGACACCACAGAAACTACACAAAATATATGGAAATTAAATAATACAATCTTGAATAATCAATGGGCTGCAGATGAAATTAAAGAAGAGATTAAACAGTTCCTATAATCAAAAATAATTCCAGTAGGACATACCAGAAACTATGGGACACAATGAAAGCAATCCTGAGAAGGAAATTGATAGTGGTGAATCCCCACATCAAAAAAAAAAAAAAAAAAAAAAGCAAGCTCAAATAAATAATCTATTGATGCAACTCAAGTTCCTAGAAAAACAAGAAAAGGGCCAGCCAGATAGCTTAGCAGCCTAAAGCGCCTGCTTAGGCAGGAGCGCTTTTAGTTTTCAGCATGTAGAGACGCAGGCTTTCCAGCACCGTTTGTTAAAGAGGCTATCTTTCTTCCGGTAAGCACGTTTGGCTCCTTTGTCAAAGATAAGGTGGCTGAGTGTGTTTGTACTTGCTTCTGCATCTTCTAATCTATTCCATGGATCCTCAGGTCTATTTTTTGTCAATACCATGCTAACTTTGTCACAGTAGCTTTGTAGTGTAGTATAATTTCAAGTCAGGAATTGTAATGCCTCCTGCCTTGTTTTTATTGCCAGGATTGCCTTTGCTATTCTAGTTCTTTTCTGGTTCCAGATAAATTTCAGGAATGATTTCTCTATGTCTGTGAGGTATGTCAGTGGTAGTCTGATAGGGATTGCATTAAATCTGTATGGCAATTTTGGGAGTATGGCCATCTTCGCAATGTTGGTTCTTCCTATCCAGGAGCAGGGGCTATCTTTCTATTTTCTGAAATCCTCCATGATCTCTTTTTTCAGAGTACTGTAATTTTCATTGAATAGATCTTTTACTTCTTTAGCTAGATGAATTCTTAAGTATTTCATTTTTTGCAGCACTAGGGTTCAATCCCCAGTGTGCCATGCTGGCCCTGCCCCTGGGACATACTGAGACAGAAATTGAGATTGGGCATGGTGGCACACACCTGTAATCCCAGCACTTGAGAAAAAAAAAAAAAAAAAAAAAAGGATCAATATGAGTCCAATCTATGTAGTGAAACCCTGTAGATCCTGTAGACCCTGTACTAAATACATTTTAAAAAATCAAATCCAAACCTAGTACAACGAATGAAATTATGAAGATCAGAGCAGTAACTAATGAAATTGAGACCAAAAATAAAGAATTAATGAACCTAACAATTGTTTGAAAGCATCAACAAAATAGACAAATGCTTAGCTAACTGTACCAAAATAAGGAAAGAAAAAACCCAAATCCATGTAATTACAAATGAAAAAAGCAAAACCACAAATGATTATGTGAAAATCCAGAAGCTGACTGGTAACTACTTTGAGAATTTGTTCTCTACTACAATGGAAAATTCAGAAGAAATGGATAGCTTCCTAGATTCAAATAAGCTACTACAGTTGAACCTAGAAGATATAAACATCCTAAATAAGCTTATATCAGAAGTAAAGCCATGGTGTTATGTTGAGCTGCGGGGGACTCGGGTCAACAATTTCTGACATTGCCAGTGAAGCTGAAGACCCAATACTATTATGGGCTACTGGACTCTTTTAGAATATTTTACTGAGTTTACACACCTATAATATTCAAATAACAGAACTTAACAAAAAAAGGGGGATACAGATGAATATCCATTTTGTATCTGTGTATTCAAAGTGGTTAGGATAGATAGTTACATTCTCTTAATGAATAGAGCGATTTGTTCTAATGGTGTTTGTAAACAGGATATCACGTCCGCATCTTGTACAGCAATTAACCACTAGGAAGAATGTATGCAATGTGTGAATTATTGAAACTGTCCTACCAAAAAAATTTAAAAAGCTTATATCATTCAATGAAACTGAAGGAGTAATTTTTAAAAATACCAACTAACAAAATCCCAGGTTCTGATGGGTTTGCTGCCAAATTCTATAAGAACTTTAGAGAATATCTAATGCCACTACTCCTCAAACTCTTTAATGTAAGCCAAACAGGAGCAAAATTCCTTCCTGGAAGCAAGTATTACCCTGATGCCAAAACTAGAGAAGGACCCAGCTGGAAAAAAAGCAACAGAGCAACTTCCTAAATGAGCATAAATCCAGAAATCCTCAGTGAGATGCTGGCAAGCAGAATGCAGAAAATTATCAAAATGATTATACACCACAACCAAGTAGGACTCATTCCACTGATGTACTACAGTTAAACATACACAAATCAAGAAATATAACACACAGCATAAACAGAAGCAAGGAAAAAAAATCACATGACAAAAAAGAAGCATTTGACAAAATCTAACAACCATTTACAATTTTTAAAGTCCTGGGGGAAAAAACAGATATATCAAGTCTTCATCTCAATCAAAGCTATCTAAAAAAACCCAAGAGTGAGCATTGTATTGAATAGAGAAAAAAATGAAAGCTTCTCAGGACAAGGATGTCCATAGTCACCACTCTTTCAGTATAGTTCTCAGAACACTAGCTAAAGCAATCAGAGAAGAGAAAGATATAAAAGATATCTGGATAGGAAAGGAAGAAGTTAGATTATCATTATTTGCAGATGACATAATCCTCTATGCAGAAAGACTGAACCTAGACCTATATCTCACCATGCACTAAATCAAATCAAAATTGATCAAAGCTCTAAATATTAAAATATAAACACAACATGCTGGAAGATAAAATAGATAAATAGATGTGTCTCTTAAAGACAAAGGTGTAGGCAGAGACTTTCTAAGCAGAATCACAAATTGTACAAGAATACCAAGAAAACAACAAATGGGTTTCCATCAAATTAATAAGTTTCTGTAGAGCTGGGGAGATAGCTCAGTAGAATAAGTGCTTGCCTGGCAAGCACGAGGGCCTGAGTTCAATCCCTGGTTCCACAAAAAAAAAAAAAAAAGTTTCTGCTCAGCAAAGGAAACAGAGTGAAGAGATAACCTATAGGTTAGGGGAAAAAATTGCCAGCTAGGATCAGGGACCTAGCTGATGGTCCCTGCCACTACACCTCAAACTCTTTAATGAAAACATTCAACAGCACAAGTCCCTGCCCAGCAATTGCAAGTTCCTGAGTTTGATTACCAGTACCAAAAGAAAAAAAATTGCCAGCTATTGTCTAGGGCTGATATGTAGAATATAGAGAGCACCAAAAAGAATGAGCCCTCCAAATTTAAAGACATATCAAAAAATAGGGCTTTCAGTGGTGTGTCCTGGCTTCCGGAATGGTGAATTAAACAAGTGGAATTTGGCGTTTGATGGCCAGTTATGTGGCAAAAAAGGATGAGAATTTAAGGTCCTAAGCATGAAGCCACCAGCCATGGGTATACAGGTTCTTGGGAAAGCCTGAAGTGGAAATGACAGGGTCTCACAGTGCAGCTCAGGCTGTCCTTGAGCTTCCTTTGTAGCTCAAGCTGGTCATGAACTCAGTATTCTCCTGCCTCAACCTACCGAGCACTGGGATTACAGCTGTGTGCCAGCATGCCTGGTGTAATTGGTCTGGCTTAGCTGGACCAGCTTTGCTTGAATAATTACACATCTGGATGGCTTGCTTTGGTCCAGAATTTGCAGACCCTATGAAGGCACTTGGAGTTGCCATGGCTGTGGTGCATCGTGGGAGAGAAGTTTTCAGGAAAGAATCAAGAACTGAAGATAAACAAGCCAGGTTGCACCCATCTACTGCACAGGTTGAGGCAAGATGACTTGAGCTCGAGTTCAAATAATGCAGGAAGACGGAACTTCCCTCTCAAAGGAACTCATGGCTGAGGAGATGGAGGTAACCCTTCCTTGTCCTCATGATGTCTTCAAGGACTATGGCATGGCATCAGTGGACACAGTTTATCCTTACAAAGGCAATCAGATGGATGTTCACTGAAGAGAAGGTTAAAGATGCCAATTTTAATAAATTTGTGTGAACTATCAGAAAAAAAAAATAGGCATCGTTGCCCAGGCATTTTTACCCTTGAGTAGGCTATTTATCAGATGAGTAAGTATATATGGTCAATAGATACATGAAAAAAATGTTCAACATCACTGGCCAGTTGAGAAATGCAAATTAAAACAACACTGAGATTCTCCAGAAAGAATGCCTATCATCAAGAAGTGAACCAATAACAAATGCTGGAGAGACTGCAGAAAAAAAGTAATGCTTCTTTGCTATTGGTGGGAGTGTAAACTGGTAGAACCACTATGGAAATCTGCACGGGGATTCCTCTACTAACTGAAATTAGGAATCCCAGCTATTCTCCTTCTAGGCATCTTCCCAAAAGAGTGAAAAACACGATGTTACAGTAATACATGCACACCCATGCTCCCAGCAGCACGGTGCACAATAGCTAAATATTGTAGGCAGCCTTTGCTGCTTAACAGATGGAGGATCACCATGAGTGTGACCTGCATAGTGAGACCCTGTACCAAATATGCAAATGAAAAAATAATAATAATTTTAAAATGGAGTACCATTCTGCCATAAAGAAGAACAAGCTGAAGTCGTTTGTAGGAAAATGCATGCACTTTGAGAAATAAAGTTAGGTGAAATAAATCAGACACAGGAGCTTAGATATGACATAGTTTATCTCATATGAAAAACTAAATATATAAATAAATTCAAAATAAAAGCCAGATAATAGGAGGGAAAGGGAGAAAAAATATGTAATCCAGCATGGACAATGTATCTAAAAGTCTACTTAAAAGGCCAGCAAAATAGCTCAATGGACTAAGTGCCTGCTTTGGCAAGCTCAGAGACCAGGGTTAGATCCCCTATCCTGCATTCTACACCAGCTCCCCCAGCTCTGCCCCCGAGGCATGCAGAGTGGGCAACTGAGTCCAGGCTTGTGGCACACACTTATAATCCCAGCTCTGGGAAGGCTGAAAACAGGAGGATCACTACCAAGTCCAAGCTGTGTAGTATGACCCTGTACCAAATACATAAATGAAAAAATAAATAAATAAATAAAAGTCTACTTTAATTTAGTATAGTTGTTTTATGTGTTTTATACATTTTTTACAGGGCAGCATGACTGTTAATCTGTATGTGTATTAATCTTATGAGGACTTATAAAATAAATAAATAAATCAGATGCTGGTAAAAAAAAAAGTTTTAAAAGTAGTAGAAAGGAAGAAGGATAAAAAACTGAGATGTGTTAGGTACATGTATCACAAAGTATGCAATTATTATGTACTGCAAATATACACTAATAAAAATTGAAATTTTTAAAATATTAAACTGGTGATTGGTAGGATTCTCACCCTGACTAACTATACATGCTGATACCTGTGAACCAAGCAACTGCACTAAAGATAGCCATGTGTAATAGAAGGGTCACATTTGGAATGCCTGTCATTCTGGTCTTCTAATTATGTACTTCTTGTCATGACATACCAATTGTTACCATACTGTCTCTCAAATAAAAGCTTGGGTTTTTTTTTTTAAAAAAGTAATAAATGAAAAAAGACACAAGAAAAAAAATGTCACAGGACTGTGCTGCTACAATGCTGTATATGGTTAGATTTCTAAATTTCTGTGTAAAAATATATAAATGTTTATTCATATTCTTTAAATATTTTTCATGTTTTAAATTTTTATCTCCATATTCTGTAGGGACTTAAAGTTTAGCATATCAATACTTGATGAAAAATACCTGTTCCATGTTATGCTTAAGATGTTTGATATTCAGACAGATAGTGAGGTTAAACCCAACTGCATATGTTGTAGGGTAATGATAAGCTTCTCTTCTGGAGGGTTAACAACCTGAGTCAGCAGACCAAAAATTAGAGAAATAGAAGGGCTACAAGGACAGCCAACATTTTGGCCATAGCCTTTCAAAGTCAGTGAAGACTCAGGACATAGGAAACCTATACTGTAACATCATGTAACTCAGTTGTGTCTCAAATTTTCTGATCAAGGAGACTATGGGGCCACAGAGCAACATGATCAATGAGGTAGAGTGTGCCTGAGGAGAGTCACATGCAGAGAAAACATTCTCTCAGGCTTTCACAGAGAGAAATTGGTCAAGCAATGGCCGTGACTCATCCACATGGCTGACACTGACAAAGGATCTGCAAACTGCGGTACAGGGTTACAGGATAAATCCTGAGGGGATTTGACTGACCTTATCAAATACAAAAGTTACATTTCTTGTTACATAGGTCTTGCTTTATCTTGGTCTTAACCATCCAGCAGAAAAGTATAAAATGAGGTCTGTAAAGTAAAGCTATATTAATATGCTGAGCTGTAAAAGACTCAAGTCAACAACTTCTGTGGATAACCCACTACTATTGTGGACTGCTGGACTGTGTTGGATTGTTTTGCTGAATTCACACACCTATAGTATTTAGATGCCAATGGAATACCCATCTCTGACAGGACTAAACAAAAAAAGGGGATACAAAGGAAGGACCATTTTGTATCTGTATATGCAGAATAGTTAGGATAGATATACAGCTACTTTCGCTTAATCCAATGAGAAGAAAGATTTGTACTAATAGTGTTTGGACAGAATATTCTGTCTGCATCTTGTACTATGGATAATCAGTGAGAAGATAACAATGTACAATGTATTAATTATTGAAACTGCCCTATTAATCAGTTTTGAAACTGTCTCATTGCTATTTGTTTCTCAATAAAAAAATTAAACTAGGCATGGTTTAATATTTAATATTAATGGGCATACCTGTAAACCCAGCACTGGGGAGGCTGAGGCAGGAAGATCACTGCATGTTTGAGGCCAGCCTGGGCCACATAGTGAGACCCTATCTCAAAAAAATTAAAAAATCAAAGCCATAGATTCTTAGAACAGAAAAGAGACTGGGACAGCAAACAGTCCAATGAGAAATTGGTAATAACAAAAATAATAATAGCAAATGTATTGATTATGGAGATTCTTGATACCTTGCCAGCATCCATGCCTGACTGCTTCTTTCCTAATAGGATAGTGTTTTTCTTTAGGCTCCCACCCTACAGGTACAGCCTCAGGTGAAGCGGGCCAAGCTGCCAGGCCCATGACAAGAGCCCTGGGTCAAATGCTTGCTACAAGTATAAGTCAGGACACACATGTGACCCTGTTCAAGCCTCTGAAGACATTTGCTGGCCAGGTCAACAAGTTTCTGTGCTTCAAACAGAGAGTCCCAGGATACATATTCTTTCTCTTCCTCTGGACATCTATCTAGAAGTCATGCTTGGCAGTGAGTAGACATCCTGCTACCAGCCTAAGGGTGGAACCAATACTAAGAATCATAAAGCAGAAAGATGAGTAAGAGAAGAGCCAGGTTTTGTTTGTTTGTTTGTTTGTTTGTTTGTTTTGAGACAGGATCTCACTATGCAGTTCAAGCTGGCTTTGCACTAGCTATGTAGTCAAGGATGGCCTTGAATTCATGGGAATCCTCCAGCCTCAGCCTCCTGAGTGCTGGCATTACAGGTATGTGCCACCATGCCCAGCCTTAGAAAGGCAGATTCTTGATGACATTACTGAAGCACTAATTTAACCAGCCTTGAAGACAGCCTCTTCTTGAAATTCTGCTTATATGAAATTATCACATTTTTGTCTTACAGCAAGATTGAGTTGAAAAAATCTATTAATTGTACTCAAAAACACCTCAAGTTAAATAATGCTTACCATGTGCCAACCTCTATACCCTCTAAGCATTATCTCACGTTCCCTCGTAACAACCCTCTACATGAATAGTGTTGTTATCCCCATTCTCCACTGTGGGGGGAGGGATTAAGTCTTGAAGACATAAATTAACCTACTAAGAATCAGTTAGGAAGTGGTGGAAGAGTAGATTTCAAATCTAAGCAGTCAGTCTCCAGGGTCTGCACTTTTAACCTCCATGCTGGGCAACCCAGAAAAAGAAGAGACCCGCTCCCAAAAGCCTATTGAGTCAACCCAGTGACCCTCAGTGCTGCTGTGGCTGGGGTGAGCCTGGTGTGTTGGGCCCCCACACCTCTAGCCAAGGCATCCTTTTTAGGGGATCCATAGAGGCCTTAAACAAATGGCCTTCCCTCAATCACTGAGTACATTCTCTGGCTCTCTAGCCTCATCTCCCTTCCACCTCTCCTTAATTTCTGCCTTTGAGACTCATTAATTGACTTTTTCAGCCACTGAAGAGAGACATGTGACTCTTGTGGAAAATCCCTCATGGCAAGAGTGCGATCATTGGCGTGAGGAGTTCTCACCGGCAAGGAAATCAGGCTGTCTGCTGGGGATGGAGAGGGTGAGCTGGCAGCTTTCCCACGCTAATTGCTTTCAGTCTTGATTCAGTGGGTCTCCCAAGCCAGCTGACAGCCCTGCAGTGTCCAGCAGTCAGGCACAGAAGGCAGGCAAACACTTGAAGCTGCCTCAAGCTCCTGAGGCACTGGCAGCTCCATCACAGGGACCCTCGCAGACCCTGGGCTGTCCCTTAGTGGGAGCACACATCGGTGATGACAACAGCCTTGTGCAGTATGATGGACAGGAATAGGGGCCCACTCTTGTATAATAAGGGTTCTACAATGAGAAATAGGGAGACAGTATGTTGTCATAGTTATGAGCATGGCTGAAATCAAGCAGATGTGGGACTGACTCCCAGTTTAACTATATG
>NW_004524605.1:16024262-16039330 GCF_000260255.1 Octodon degus
ATATGTATATGGCTATGAAGCTTGGATGCGTTGAGCACGATTCCTGGTAGATAGCAGTGCTCACTGCCCTAAAAAAATGATATTGGCTGCAAAGATGATGATGATATTAATGATGATGAAAGAAACTTGAGTAGATAGAGAACATATGCTCATTCTCATGGTCCAAGTGTCTCCTTTTTATTAACAAGACAAGTCCCAGTCTTGTGAGAAAAGATTGCCTCTAATTGCCCCCTGCTATGTGTCTTTGCTCCTTCATAAAAACACAATTCAGTACTTATGAACTTCACCCAAAGAATCAGAGGCTCTTCTGTGGATGGCTACAAAGATGACTTACCATCAAATCAAGCTGCGTTAATGGTGAACATTCACCGTAGCTCAGTAGAGACAATTAGCCTACATGTAGTGCAGGATAAAGTGAACCAACACAAATATGGTTGATCTCAAAAGATGGCTGATTGCAGAAAAGCCAGCCTGGATGAGCCCTCCCCCTCGGGCCCAGCGCAGGTCTGCTGCCGCTCCTTGGTGAGTGCTTCACCAGTAGTATAGTGTTGCACATCTGAGCATGGGTAACAACACGTTGCCATCTTGCTCCAGCCCAAGGTGGATAGCTCTCACTTTCTACAGCTCATTGACCCTGGGTCACCTCCCTTTCCTTTTTTTGTTCTTCTGTCACTTTCAATGCTAGTTATTTGGAGTAAATCCCTTTTCCTCAGGGCCACCCACTGACACACACAAACATGTGCCCAGGCATCCTTGCCACATACTGGCTTGGGTCCAAGTTTTGGCAAAAGCTGTATTGTCCTTTGCAGTCTAACCTCACAGACCATGTGCCATCTCTTCCACTGCATTCTATTAGTCAGGAAGTTATAAAGATCTGTCCTATATCAAGTGAAAGAAACCTCTCAGGGGGTTGTCAATGTCATACTGTAAGATAAACCTTGGGCATGGGACGTACAGCCATGTAGCCATCTTGGGCATACCCTTTCCGGCACAATCACCTTCAGTCATTTTCTGGATTAAAAGACCTCTCTAGGGGGCGGGGAGATGGCTCAGTGGAATAAGTGCTTCCCTGGCAAGTACAAGGGCCTGAGTTCAATCCTCGGTTCTGCAAAAAAAAAAAAAAAAAAAAAAACAACTCTCTGGGCTCTTTCTCATTGGCTCCTGTGCCTCCCACAGTGCACTCTGTACCTGCCCTTGTGCCTATGGTGTCATTGTTAAGTCCAGATCAGCTTACAGCCACCCACCTTCTCAGGGAGAGCTCTGCTCAGTGAGTTCCAGATGGTCTTCAGGCTCCTTCTGAAAAAAAACAAATAAATGTCATAAAGCAAATGCCACCTCAAAAGGCCTCCCTGCTACAAATGATAACTCAACAATACTCATTTCAGTAACCCCTCAGAGCTATGCACTCCTTGATAGTTCACACGGCGCTTTTGCTTGCAGAGGCTCATTCAATCAATAAGCTCCAAGATGAATTTTCTGATGAAAAAAAAGTAAATAAATAAATAAAAAGTCCACAGTGTTAAGTACAAACATGGCTCAAAAAACCATTTACACTGTACTTCTTCAGTGCAACTCTGCCTCATTGAATTGTATTCATTAAGAGCCGGCCCCTTAGGGTCTGACACCTTGGTCTGAAATTCAGCTCCATGTCAGCTGAGGAGGGAGAGGAAACCAGGTATGAAGGTAGCTTGCACAATGAGGAAAAGGAGAGGGAGGTTCTAGCAAACGTGGTTTAATGTTCCCAAGCTAAAGATCCTTTAGGAGCTGGATCATTTGAAGGCAGAAAAGCACCAAACAAATTGACTAGGCTTTTAACCCTCAGGCAAATGTCAGTGATTCATTGCTGAAAATTTTCATAACTCTCTCTTGCAGCCTTGCAGCCTGTTCTGCGGCCGTAGGCCAGGTCTGCCTCCATGAGAGACAAGGACAAAGCGGTGCTCCAGGAAGCCAAAAATGATACAAACTCCAGACTGCTCAAGGCACGTAGAGATTCTAGACCCTAACTGTGCTGGAGACGAATCCCTATTGGCCTCAACTAGTTGCACTTGTCAAAATACTTGAATTATTAATGCTGACATTTAAAGGGTTTCCTTGTGACCAAGCATCCCTTAGAGATGTTTGATGCATGCCAGTCACAGAGCTCAAGGCTTGCAGGTATGCATCACTCAAGTTTAATAAAATTAACAACTCAATTATTAATATTGATGATGGTAGATTATTAACATGTTAATTATTAATTAAAATGCTATCAAGTAGCTACAATGGCACCCTGGAGTTTATAGTCTTTGAGGACCATAGTTTTTTGTTTTCCTGGCACCAGAGACTGAACTCAGGACCTTTACTTGCCAGGTAGGCACTTATGCCACCGAGCTATCTCCTTGGCCTGAGAACCATAGTTTTAAAGCTCAGACTAAAAAGTTTTTCTGTGGGGTCCTAGAGCCTGATACATTATACACAAAACCATGGGCCGCAGGGCTTAGCAGACTAGAGATAGAGACAGAGATCGAGATCTCCAGGGTCTCTCTCTGTTTTTCAGGCCAATTTTGAACTATGTAGCCCAGGCTGCCCTAGAACTTGCAGAGATCCTCCTACCTAACCTACCCAGTGCCAGGATTATAGGTGTGCACCATCATGCCCAGCTACATTTCGTATATTTTGGTAATCTGCAGAGACAACTGAAAGGAGTGAAATGGGAAGGCTCAACTGGTTATGTAAAGAAATATCAGGTTGTACCCCAGCCCCAGCCCTTACTGGCTGTATGACCAGAGTCGAGTTACTTCACATTTTGTAAAGAGGAAATAAAAATACTTAAAGAGATAATGTGCTTACACATAGGGCCTGCCAAGTAGGAAACGATCATGCAATGCTCAATGAAAATGAAGATGAGGGTGAGGATGCAAATGGGAGGAGGGGACTCCAAGTGGCAACCTCAGCTTTGGAAGCCGGGGATGATAGTTACAGACTGCTCTCTACCGATGATGATACGTCTTACGATCTTTGTATTTTACAACTGTGCCAAAGCAGTATGCACTCAGTGGAAGCATGCTTCAATTTGAATTTACATCATTTCCTGGACTGGCGATATGTAGTACACTTGTCCTGACAGTAGACAGGGCAGGAAGGATCCATGGCTCAGTCAGCCACGTAATCCCAAAGGGAAGCTACCAATACTCTAAGTATGTGGTGCTGCTCAGCTAAGATCTTCAGCACACGTAGTGAACGTATTTTCAATTTATAATATTTTCAACTTGAAGTAGGTTTAGCTAGACAGAGTTCCACTGTGAGCAGGGAAATGTCTACATAGTACAAAACAAAATAAGGAGCAAGACACAGGCTAGAGAGAAAGACTGAAGGTTGCACTAAGCCAGGAAAAAGAGAGAAGGTCACATGTCAGGGAAGATTCCCTTTATTGTTTCATTTACTTGTCCATGCATTCGTTCAATAGATGTTTCCATGTCCCCTCCACGTGCAAGATGCTTTATTGTGCCAAGAGTAGAGCAGGGACGGGGCTGTCCAAGGAAGGAAGGCAGAGGTGCAGGCAGGGCACGGCGCTCATCAAGAGCTCTGCGCAGCCCAGATGCCCATCAGCAGATGACTGCACATGGAATAGCGGCCTGTATTCACAATGGAGTAATATTCACCGATAAAAAGAACAAAAATCATGCCATTTTCAGGAGAATGGATGAAACTGGAGGTTATCAGGTTAAGCGAAACAAGCCAGATTCTAAAAGACAAATATTGCACATTTTCACCCATGTGTGGAATCTGGAAAGAAAGGAGACACAGAGAAAGAGGGGGAGGAGGGGGAGGGTAGAGGAAGAAGAAAAGGAGTGGGAGGAGATAAAAGTAAAACAGGAAGACAGAGGGAGAGGGATGGGGTGTATATGAAGAGTGGATATAATCCAAGCATGCTATTTGCATGTATGAGAATATACATGCAACTATAAAATCAATTATTTTGTACGATTAATATATAATGCTATGTTGCTACTAATTATAATTTTCAAAGGAGGAAAGAATCATCTGGGAACATCAGGCCAGAGGATAGGGAGGCTGCAGAGAAGGGACATAGAGCTTTCCCCCATAGTTCATGCCTCTTCCACATCTGTACTGAGTTGTGCAAGTTTAAGAGGCCACATGAGACTGCATTTGAAAAGCCTCTCTAGATGGCCACATCCAACTAGATATCCCAAGAAAACTTCATCCCCTTGGATCCAGCCTCTGAGGTAGGCTCAATTTCAGAGGACTCAGGAGAACCCTCACATGACCAAAGAAACTGTCATCCATCACCACACTGGGCCAGCTGGCCAAAGCTGCACCCTGCTACAGTCAGGCATCATACCCACCGAGCTCGGGAACCGTCCACCCAAAGGCTCCACTCAGTTGCACCAGGCACTTACGAGATGCCTGCTCTGGCACAGAACTGAAAACACAGCATTAAATAAAACAAATGAGATTCCCACCTTGTGACTGTTTATAAGCTGGTTGAGAAAACAACCGAGAGCCTGCAATCCTTTATTTGAAACCCTTGTGCCTAGATATTTGGGGGGATAGAGAACTTTTCATGTTGCAGAGAAGGGCTATCTAATATGCTCAAAAACTCTACTGCATTATGCCCAGTAGCATCTGCACTGGAGCTTCACAATAAACATATTAACAGTTCTGTAGTTGTACATATTAATATTTATACTCAGAGCAATAAATTAAGAAAACATATAGTCTCCAATGGGTCAGGGCAGATTTCATTACAGAAGCTGCAAATGTATATCAGAAATAAATGCATATGTGTCAAACATTTTTTTAACATCCAGTCTTCACAGTTCTTAGAATTTCAGAATTGGGGAGAGCAGTAGTAAATAAGAAAATTTTAGATAATGATAGAAACAGTGAAGACAATAAGAGGGTAATATGCTCGTGCAGGAAGTAGGAAAAGAAACGCTCACCCAAAGCACCATGCAGGGTCCTTCTCACAAATTCTGTCCTGTTACCCCTTTAACCCTTTAAGGAAATGCTGCCTCTGTTGCTTCTCAGATGGAGGTCTGGTACCATTAAGAACTTCATTCCAGGTCAGCATTCCTAAACTGCCATCAGAAAAGTAACGCTCATTAATTTACCACGGATGGTCCTTGTCATGGTTTGGGGGTCTTTGCAAGGGGAACAATATAATACAATATACATTTTATTTTATGATATTTTATAATGAATCACCGAAAGAATCATATACAAGGGGTGTAGGAAATTACCCACATAATAAAGACCAAAGAATCCAGCTGAGGGACTAGATCCAATAACCCTGCATGAGTCCAGCTGAAAACCTAGAGCCTATAACAATGCCTCCCACAAGTCCAACTGGAGGCCTAGAGCCCATGACAAAGTCTTATGCAGGCCAGCTTCAGGGATCTGTGCTGGAAAGGCCCAAAGGTCAGTGATGGAAGCCAAGAAGTCTATGCCAGAGGAATGAAGGGTCTGTGCTAGCAGAGGGATCTGCACTGGAGCTAGGAAGCAACACTCAAGGTAAGCACCAGAGCTCCCCCAAAAGTACCACAGTCATCCTCAGCAACAGTGAGGTCCCGACCTCCTCCAGTGATGAAGAAAGCTGAATTCCTATCAGGAAAGGCAACATGACAAGCTTCTCCATGGGACTGAGCAGCACACCATCTTCCCCTCTAGAACCAGGAAGCAATGCTCAAGATGAGGAACCAGAGCTCCGCCAAAATGAACCATAGACATTCTCAGTGACAACAGTGGTCCTGAGCTCCTCCAACCACAAGAACCACCAAGTTCATCAGGAAAGCCAGCGTGACAAGGTCCTCCAGCAGAACAAACCAAGAGAACAAGCAGCTTCCAACAACTATAACAGTGTCTCCAAACAGCCTCTCATCAGCTTCTCCAGTTCCACCTCTTTTGCTACCCACAACAACCCTCAGGTGGACCTCCCAAACCCAGTACCATGCTAATTCAATTCAGCTGAATCTAACAAGTTCCCCAGTTAGCTATCCACTGCAACCCTGCTGGTCCTTAAGATTCTTCTCCAACTCAAATCTCACTTAACTTCTATAAACTGAGTTTGAAAGGCAGTGTTATAGAATGCACATAAATAGGAAAGCATCTTTGCAATGTACATAGAAACACACAGATCTTGGAATTGTTCACACTTACCTCTGAACGAGCTCAATGATCTGGATGCAGACCACATTTGGAGAACTGCAGCCTAGGCCAACCTGTGGAGCCAACTGGAGCCTGGTGCTCCTCCTCTCTCTAGGCTCTGCCCTCCTACACCACGATGGAAGCATGACCAAGTGGACCCATTTTGCCAGTTCACCATGTCTCATATTCACTAGAATCTTTCTTTTTTTTCTTGGCAGAACCAAGGATTGAACTCAGGCCCTTGCACTTGCCAGGGAAGCGCTTATTCTACTGAGCCATCTCCCTGGCCCTCCAATACAATCTTTACTTTCAAAGAAACCCATTTTCTTCAGAAATAACTCTGAGTGCAGAACACACACAGCCCCCAGATCTGTGCTGAGTACTTTACAGTGCCACATAGGAGCTTCACAATCCAGAGCCCGATATTACAGCACCCTCATTTACAACAGAAGACACTGATACAGGAGCAAACAAGGTCACTGTGATGGATTAACTCCTGGTTAACTTGAAACCCCCAGCTGAGCTGAATTGGTGTGGCCCTGGGTATGGAAGGCCCACCTGAGGATTGTTACCAATACCTTAAAAGGGAGAACTAGCAAGAAAGATGGGGTGCTGTTGACTCTCCTGGAGAAGCTTGTCTTGGTGGCTTTCCTGATATGAACTCAGCTATTATAAATAGAGAAGCTTGGGACTTCACTATGGTTCTCTTTGAAGGAGCTCTAGTCCTTATTTTGAGTGTCATTTCCTACCTCCAGGACAGAGCACTCAGCCTGTGGGCACAGTCCCTCAATGCTGCCGGCACAGACTTTCTAGCTTCCACCACTGACCTTTGAGCCTTCCCAGTGCAGATGCTTGATACAGACGTGCCCGAGACATTTCCATGGGCTTCGGACCTCCCGCTGGACTCCTGGAGGACATTGCCATGGTATCCAAGCTCTCAGCTAGATTCTTTGGGTTTCTAGCATGTGGAAAGATCTCTTGTACTCTTTTGCATTTGACTCTTTGGGTGAATACTATAAAAGCATCTTATAAACTATGTGTCCTGCATTAAATCCTTTTCTTTGTAAGCCCTGACTACAACAGTCACATATAAGCAAGAGGCAGAGCTAGAACTCAGACTCAGGTCTTACACCTACAAAGCCAACACACAGTATTTACACTTCATGCCCCCTCTGGAATTCTAGAATGCTCTGTTGAACTAGGGAGGGGGAGAGGGAAAGGAAAGAAGAAAAAGGAAAAATAATAAAATATAGAGTACTCTTGTTATGACTACATTAAAGTCTTACATACTTGTTTGTAGTTGTGGCTGTGTCTGTCTCACTCACAAACCTGAAAGTTTCTGGAAGACTCAACCCATGTTTTCATGCTCCTAGAAGGTTTTAATGGCTATACTTAAGCAGGAGTCACTTGTTCAATTCTGTGGCCCTTTCACACTCTGCAGTCCCTGATACCCACAGACAGTGTCAAATAGGTACTAGATGAATGACTAAAAGCCAGATGGGTATCCATCCATGAACATG
Organism: Octodon degus; assembly: GCF_000260255.1. Taxonomy (NCBI): domain Eukaryota; kingdom Metazoa; phylum Chordata; class Mammalia; order Rodentia; family Octodontidae; genus Octodon; species Octodon degus. The sequence continues at coordinate 16,031,930 of NW_004524605.1, forward strand.
GTATTTCCAACACTCACACAGTACTCGTCATATGGAAGGATCATGTTAAATACTTGTTGAGCCAATAAGTGATGCTCTTGTCACTTGAAGATTAAGCCACCCTAAGATTTTCTCATTCTATATTTTAAGGTTCAGAAAAGAACAAATCTCAAATGAGACTGTCTGCTGGTTAGATAGGTAGATATGTTTTAAGCTACCAAAAGGAAAAGAAAATAAGAGAGTATTTTCCAATTCACTTACTCAAGATCAAGGTAGATGAATGCGAAATTTTACGAACCTTAGATTTGAAACCAAATCTGAGCCCAAAAGAATTTATATTTTCTGCCACCTGCTTCTACAAGTATACTCTTATCAACTTCGCAAAGATTGATGGCCCTGACCAATTTTAAGTGATTAAATGCCTTCCTGGAACTTGCAGCTGTCCCTCCTGATTCAGATGGAAGACATGTGCTCAGGGAAGTAGGTGGAAATTTGAAAACCTACTGTTGGGTGAATGTGGTGGGGAAGGGGTAGGGAGGAAGAGTAGGGGCCAGGAGTTCCTCATTACTAGGGGTCTGGGAACAAAATATGGCACGGAAGCAATTGCTCATTGAAGAGGCTTTTAGGTCATCTGTCAAATCCACTGTCACTTTATGATGTGATCCTCTCAAGCTAACATACTCATCTGCCACACTCCACTGGAAACTCAAAGAGAGCAACCCTGTTGACAAAGTTCTCAAGAGCAGAGGGTGCTGTCGAACCCAGAAGAAAAATATCTGATTCCTCCAAGTCACCTAGCAAGGGGAAAGATGCAGAGTTGTCATACACATTTAGTAAGTTCATAGTAAAAGCACCTAACTCTATGCCCAATACACCAGAACACATCAAACAGCTCCATGGGCTGGGGAGATACCCCAGTGGAATAAGTGTTTGCCTGGCAAGCGCAAGGTCCTGAGTTTGATCCCCAGTTCTGCAAAAAAAAAAAAAAATAGTGTCAATAAAACATCTCCATGTAAGCACATTATGCTTAGGCCCCAAGTAATGATTTATATTATATGAAGCACTTGGAAAAGGGCCCACAAAACTCTTCTCTATTTTTGTCTCCCCAGAAACCAGTTAAAGTGATTTGACAATGGCTTTATTGTCTTCATATAACACAGGAAAAATTCAAGGCTCAGAAAACCAAAACACTGATCCAAAAGCGTGCAGCAAGGAGGTGACCAAGCTGGAGGGAGGGATGAGTGTGCTTCTTGCTGGCCTCCGGGAGCTGCTCCCTGGATGCACCTGCTTCTCCTACTATCTGGTCTGGCCAAGCATCACCAGCCCCACCTCCGGATATTTCTTTATAGAAAGCGTCAAGCCCAGCCTGGGCAACTTAGTGATTTAACAGACAGGACCCTGCCTCAGAATATAATTTTTCAAAGTCTTGGGATGTAGCTCAGCGCAAAGTCTCTGAGTTCAATTTTCAGTACTGCGCAAAAAAGAAAGGAAGGAAGAGAGGGAGAGAAGGAGGGAGGGAAAGGGGGAGAGATAGAGAAAGGTGTCTATTTAAATACAGTAACTGGGGGCCAGGGAGATGGCTCAGTGGAATAAGCGCTTCCCTGGCAAGCGCAAGGGCCTGAGTTCAATCCCCGGTTCCGCAAAATAAATAAATAAATAAATAAATACAGTGACTTATGTTACTTTTATACCTCCAAAAAATGTCTCCTTCAATGGCTTCCTAAAATTCTTTCCCTGAATGGCCTCCAGATCAAGTGCCAACTGCTAACCCCCAGCAGAGATGTCCAATCCAGTTCTTCAAGGGATCCTAGACCTGTCCTTATTGGTGAAGATTTGAGCCTAAACTGTGCTTCCCGACTCTATTGCCTCCGCTTTGAAGTGAAGAATATATGTCACACCATCTTGGTAGTCCCTTTCTGTTAAAATGACCTCTGTCATTCTAATTTAAGGAAACATCTAACAGGTGTGGCCACCTCTTCTTTGTCCACTTAGAGAAGGCCTAATAGCAGAGTAAGGACAGGGGCTCTGGGCTCGAATGGAACTGTTCCTGCCAGAGGCTGTTGTGTTGGAGAGGACAGGGACAGCACAGCTGGGACTCTAACATCCAGCTCTAGTGGCACTGCCCACAATGCCCTCGGCCTCTCTCCTTTCCTCTCTTCTCACCCTGCCTGGCCAGGAAGGCAAATCACAGGCAGAGAAGCCCTGTGGACTTCTGGTCCACAGACTCTTTCTGGCTCTGCTGAAGGTGCCATTTAAAGAAGCCAGTTGTGCAAGTACTTAGGTCCTACCCAGTGTGTTTGGTAGCTTCTGGAATACCAGTAAGAACCACTGGAGACAAGCCCCTCCTAACCCGTGACACTACTGCAACCCTGAAAGTTCATCTTAGACAGACAAGAATAGAAAGACATGGAAGAGACAAATTCAAGAGATAGCCAAGTCAAGAGGGCAAAGAAAACTGTTTCCTCCTGGGTTGGGTTGGGTTTTATTTTGCTTTGCTTTGCTTTGCTTTGCTTTGCTTTGCTTTGCTTTGAGACGTGGTCTCACTATGTAATTCAAGCTGTCCCTGAACTCACTCTGAAGCCCAGGCTAAGGCTCAAACTCATGGTGATCCTCTTGCATCAGCCTCCTAAGTGTTGGGATTATAGGCATGCACCACCATGCTCAGACCCCTGGATATTAAAAGCTACTGGATCCCAGATACAGTACTGAATCTCACACCATCTTGGTAGTCCCTTTCTGTTAGAATGTGTGTATGCATGCATGTGTGCAACTGAAACTAGTAGACATCTAACTTTCAACGGTTCTCAGCAATGTAGATCTGCAATTTATGTTTGTGACCTACGGGTCAGATTGAGGACATAGCTACTAAGACCTGTTTGCACATTAAACATATGTTTATAGATGCTAACAAAGTGATTTTTTTAAATATTCTTTGTTATTTTCATTTTTGTATTAATTTTATTGAGAAAGAAGTAGCAATGAGACAGTTTCAAAAGGGGTTAGTAGGACAGTTACAATAATTAATACAAAATTAATAAAAATAAAAAATTAATACATTGTGTATTGTTGTCTTTTAGTAGTTATTCATAGTACAAGAGGCAGACACGATATCTTGTCTAAACACTATTAGTTCAAAACTTTCTTCTCATTGAACTAAGAGAAAGTAGCTGTATGTCTATGCCAACTATTTTGTATATACAGATATATTTTTTTCTCTACAAAATGGTCCTTGATTTATATCCCCCTTTTTGTTTAGTTTGTCAGAGATGGGTATTCCATTGCCATTCATATGTTGTAGGTGCATGAATTCAGCAAAGTAATCCAATATAGTCCAGTAGTTCATAATAGTAGTGGGTTATCTGCAGGACTTGCAATGTCAGAAGTTGTTGACTTAAGCCTTTTACAGCTCAGAATATTAATATGGCTTTACTTTTTATATTTTCAAATACTAATTACTGGCCATTTGCAAGGTGCTGCTCACTGAAGATTGTAACTGTATTATCTCATGTAATCCTTAAGCCATCCTATGAAGTTTCAGGGGGATTTTAACACCTTTCCATAGTGATGAAATGCATAGCAACTAGGGTAGAGATCTAGGAGGAGGATCATTCTGAAGATAGATTTGAGCTACTCACTTAAAACAGTGAAGCAAAAGGAAGATGCTTTGTGAAAAGAGCTTCCAGTGGTAACTGAAGAGCCCTTATCCCTGCTATAAATGTGTTAAGTGTCTTAAGGCAAGATCTTTCTCTTTTCTGGACCTCACTTTCATAACCTGTAAAATGAACTGCTTAGACCACAGTGCTCTCAAAATCTCTGCCAAGTATCTATGTGGTGAGCTTGGTTGTTGCTTTTACCACCTAACATCTCCTTTCTTTATGGCACCATTTATCTTTGGGGCACCTGCCCTTCACACCCTCAACATTTAAACTTAACTTCAATGGTGAGCACATTGTAAGCTTAAAGCAAACAGTGTGGCTCACCCACCCTCCAGCCCTGGCTGCAGTGACTGGCTCAGAGCCTATTCCACTACCTACCCCAGGGTCAATGAGTCTCAAGTCTTTGGATTTCTTTTCAAGCCTAGAAGTGGGCTTCTTCTTCCCACTAGATGTAAATCGGGAAGGCTGTGACCCCAAAAAATGTTGGTAATAACTAGGGGGGAGCATGAGGGAAATGGAGAGTCTGGCGAAGAGCCCAGACGACAAATATTCTGATCATACTGTTTGGTCTCTGCATCACGTTTCACCTGAAGCGCAACATTCCTCTGTAGGATCCAGTACATTCCTCTGACTTAAGAAGTTTGGGTTGGGTTTTTCACTCAAATAATCATAACTAAAAATGTATGGTTTCTTAAATGTGAAGCATAAATTTCTAACTCTCACCAAAACTGTCCTTGGTAACATGAACAAGAGCCCAATAAAAATGGAACATCTGCGTCTCCCAAGATTCCATCTCAGGGCTTCTCCAGTGCTCATGATGTGCTTGGGAAGGGAAATGAGTTGTTGCCATGTTTATCAAGACCTTCAAGAAAGGAGTCATTAAAGTATCACCTGGTGAGTAGTCACCTGTGCATTTAGTTCTTTATGTCAGAAAGGTGTAATGGCATTTTTGAAGGCCTTCACCCTCAGCCTGCAAAACCTTCAAATGGGTACCATCTATGTGAAAATTACAAGACACCTTAGTAACTACCTCATAGGTGTAAAGGATTATAACAGGTAATGAAAGATGAGCAGGGGCAAGGGAGGTCCCAGGACTTCAAATCATTTATAATGAAGAAAAAATAAGGCAGGTTTCCAATCCATTCTGACATTGCAACCCTGCTGGATCATAAAAATAATACGCAATGTTAGGCAGCTTCTAGACAAACCTTCAGGCTCTTCTTTCCCCCAGTTCATTTCAGATCCTTGTGTGCCCTTTAGTGAAAACCTAAGAGGCCCCTTTTGTCTGGGAACTGCCCTTCCTGTCCTCTGCACAGTGACCCTAGAAGCCATCCCAGAAGAGTGTGACAGGGACCTCACCTGGACCAGGATTTCCCCAAAGTAAACTAATCATAGTGCCTACCACCCAGACAGTTAATTGATCCACACAGTAAGCCCTGGTCCAAGCAGACTTAGCTGAGACCTTCCACATTTGTGTACATAAGGGAGACAGCACTACATAAAGCAGCCAGGCCTTTAGCAGGTCCCTGCATTGAAGATGTAAAATTTGAGACTCCTTGTAGTCCACTTTCTTCACATATAAATGAAAGAAAAAGTTTCATCCTGTTATGAAAAGAAGAAAAAAAGAGATGAGATATATATATGAGTTCCAGCAAGTCTTGAAACTCTGGTACCACTTGCTACTAAAGCCCATAAAGTGTCTTAAATTTTTCATTATATCAAATTAGCATAATCATACATGTTTTTGCTTAAACTAATCGAGCTGCCTTTCTATCACCCAGAATAAACTGTGCTTGCAAATCTATGACCCTGACAGGTCCTATTGTTTGGCTTTAGTCTAAAAGTACCCATCCAGAGTCAGGACGCTCCCTAACTCCTGCATTTGGAGCATCAGGGTCCCAGCCTTGAGCTTCACTGTAACTCTATGCTTTGCATTCTTTCCATCCTGGAAAACTCCACCTTGATTCTCCTGTGAAGTGACTGTATCAGGCAAGAAGTCTAGAAGGAACCAAGCTCCTCATCTGTGAGTGTGGACAAGCAGCAGAGCTGTGTCCACAGCACCACAGGGTGTGCTGAGGATAGGAAGACCAGGAAGGGTCCCATAGGGACCTGGCTAATGATCGAAGGCTGGTAGGCTAACAGGTAGAGAGCTTTGAGATCACTAGGATGAAGGTAAATTGGAAAAAGTATTTCTAGCATACAAATAGGCCCAAAGGTGGTGAAAAATGGCTTTAGTGAACCTCTGCAGGAGGCTTCCTTCTTGATTCCTACATTATTTCATAGATTTGGTTCTATGAGACTTTACCTTTCCAAAGCAAATATTTGGGGGAGCAAAAGTGTTGATGACATGTCTATTGTTTCCAACAGAAAATCTTCAGAAAGTATGGAAAAGTATAAAATCATTTATAATCCTTTCATCTACTCAGAAATGATTTCAGCTGATATAGAACACATTCTGAGATATAAATTGTTAGAAAATTTAGTTATTGTGTGAACATAGTCTACATGGACCAAGATGGTAGAGCCTACTACAGACCTATATCATATGATATTGTAGCCTATCACTTCTAGGCTATATAGCTGTCTGGCTTATCATTATAGTGAATACTGTGAGCAATTGTAACTCAGTGATGGATATCTGTGTACCTAACCATACAAAAGATACAGTAAAAATACTAGCCAATAAGTATTTTGGGGGCCTATAATATTATAGAACCACTCTCATAAATTCAATCCATGGTTGACCTAAACATCATTATGAAGCCCAAGGTTATATGCTTATTACCTCTTTTGAAAGCATCTAATATATATATTATTAAAGCACCATTTATATATTACAAAAGTAGATGTACCTACTTGTGTGGTTTGTGATCTTAATTTTCCCCTTTACACTATTTTGTGGACAGAATGTCACTACATATGCATTACAGTACAATTTTACGGCCACATCGCATTCTGTGCAGTGTGTACCAGCTGGGTGTTCCAGCGTACTCCTTGTCGGTGGGCAGCTAAGCTTCTCCCATTTAATGTCTGTGAGTGCATCTGCTTTCATACCAAAGCTGTGAGAAACAGACCTTTGTGCATTTGTTTGCTTCCTGTCTTCAGGCCAATGCCAAGAAATGGGACCGCGACTTGTTTTCAAGTTTTATGACACATCTTGTCAAAAGCCCATCAGAAATGTATTCACAACCCTGCTTCACTCACTGACTTTATTCTTCTCACTCTGAATAATTGCTCAAAAACTAGACATTCTTGTGCTGTGGTGTGCACTTATTCCTATACCACTTTTATGTGATTAGGGTTCATCCATCTATTTTATTTAAGAACTATTCATTCTTTTTAGGGAGTACAGGGGGCCAAACTCAGGACCCTGCACTTGCCAGGCAGGCACTTATGCAGCTGAGCTATCTCTCTGGCTATCAGTTCACTCTTTTTACAGTTTTGAATGTTATTTATCTTTTCATGACTTCTCTATAACAACTTTTAATATCTAGGATACTGATTGATAGTCATATATGTTGAAAATATATTTCTAATATATATTTTGCATTTTTAACTCTTATTAAGGACTTGTGCAATATGAGTTTTATGTTTTTATTTATATTCATACTCCCTTATAGTTTCTTAAACATTTATTTATTTATGCGTGTGTGTGTGTGTGTGTGTGTGGCCAGCTCAGCCCACCAGGGGCGGGGCTGGCTGGCATGTGGTGCTGGGGGATTGAACCGCGGTCCTTGTGCTTTGCCAAGCTTGTTCCAAGTAGGTG
>NW_004524605.1:16039430-16045155 GCF_000260255.1 Octodon degus
TCAGGGCACTTTTGGCTGGCTGGAGGGTTGTGGGGATCGAACTAGAATAAGCTGAGGCTGACAGCTTTGTGGAAGCAGCCACTTAAAGAACTGAGCTAGAGCCAGGCCCCCTCCCTTATAGTTTCTTATGACTGATGCTACAGTTAAAACTTTCACAATACTTAAAAGCTAGGAATAGTCACCTATATTTTACTGCTTCTATGATTTCATGTTTACATTTAAATTCTTATTTATCCAAAATCCATGTTTTATGTAAGGAGGAAGTCTTACATAAGGTACTTTTCTCTCATTGCTGGAACAAAATACCTGACACCCAAAATGAAAGAAGAAAAGGTTTATTTAGCTCACAGTTGGTAGAGGTTTCAGTCCATACTCAGCTGGCTCTAAGGCAGGATGCCTTATGGCAGAGGGCAGCAGTTCACAGTGGCAGAAAAACAGCAAAGAGCAAATGGAGGAGCAGCAGCTGCAGCAGCCAGCAAGCCTCCCTCCCTTCCCCACATTGTATTCAGGCCATCTGCCCCAGGGCGGGTGTAGCCTTCACACCCATAATCCCAGCATCGGATCAGGAACTAATCACAAACTCTAGAAGCTGCCCCATGACTGCATGAGGCTTTGGGGGATAACTAGACACAAAGCATAACAAGCTGTAACTTCTTCTTTCTGAATATCAAAAAAATCAGTATCATTTGTGAAGAATATAATTTTTAACTTTATCAGCATGCTAATTTCCATTCATTGATAGATCTTGTTTAGATGATCTATTCTACTCCCTCTGCCAGTGTCCTGTTTTACCTGTAGTCACATTATGAAGCATTTTAATCTAGTAGGCCAATTTATTCCACCTAAGTCTCTTGTTTCTAAATTTTATGGGCTGTTCTTAAGCACTTATTCTTCCAGGAATGCTCTGGGATAATTTATGTTCATTCCAAATCCTATTGATATTTTCTATATAATATCATTAAATCAGTAAATTGAATTGTAGGCTGCTGACATCATTACAACACTTTTATAAGCATAATATGTCTTTTCTTTTATTAAAGTCCTCTTTTATGCCCCTCAGTAAGGTTTTATCATTTTTTTCATGGGTATCTGTATGTCTCTTGTTAAAAATTGTTCATGGCTATTACATATTCAGCTCCCTATCACATTATATTTTATAAAAAGTTCATATAGTTGTATGAAACAGTATTACATATACTATGTATTATATATTATACATAACATATTATATATAGTATATACCATGTGGCTATACAATGAACCTTGATAAGAAATAGCTCTCAAGGGAGGAAGAGAGGAAGGGAGGGAGGGAAGAAGGGAGGGAGGGAAGGAGGGAGGGAGGGAAGGAGATGGGGACAGAGACACAAGAAGACAAAGAGCCAGAGAGAATCTTCACTTCTGCTTCCCACCTTACATGCCCCCAGTTGCAAGTTGGATGACCAGGAAGCCCAAAGGGTTGAAGTAGCCCCCAGACACACATACCGAACAGCACAAGTGAGGCCACAGAACAAAACTGGGATGGTCAGGGCAAGGACCATGTCTTAGTTACTTCCTGTTTGCTGGGACAGAAGCCCCCCTCCCACTACTGAAATGAGGAGAAGTTTCTCTTGTGTCAGTTTCAGTCCAGCTCACTCCAATGCAGAAATTGCATGGCAGAGGTTCATGGCAGAGGCAACAGTGCTGAATTCATGGCAGCCAGGAAGCTGAGTGAAGGAAGAAGCCTGGATGGGAGATACCCACTTCCATGTCACACCTTCTGTGGTCCGCCTCCTCCCAGCACATTCACATGACGAGTAGAGCTCCCGTGACCTGGTCTCCTCCCAAAAGCTCCCAGTTTTCCACACATGAGACTTTGGCAGACATTCTAGACCTAAATCATAGCAGGCTAGTCTGCAGTATCTTCATAAGGGCTATCAATTGCCTCTAAAAATCGCACCTGCTCTCCAAAAATGCGTTATTGACTCCACAGGAATGTAACTAGTTGGAAAACAATGCCAAAACGAAGAAAACAATAATTTCAATTGGATTATTGAAAGAAGTGTCTCATCTCCTGAGGTCACTAGTATGGAGGAGGAAATCTTCCTACAGATGTTTTGGTAATATTTTTAAGTATGCACATTGAGTTAAAATTCTTTTTTCTTTTTTTTATTAGTATAGGGTCTACAAGGTCTCACTACATAGATCAGACTTAGAGTGATTCACTTGTGTTCAGCCTCCCAAGAGCTGGGATTACAGGCACGCTCCACCATGCCCAGTCTCAATTGCAGTCTCAGCGTGCCCCTGGGGCGGGGCCAGTGCGGCACACCAGGAATTGAACCCCAGTCCCTGCATCTGCCTAAGCAGGTGCTTTAATGCGCTGAGCTATTTGGCCGTCCCCTAACTTAGAATTCTTTATGTACAATATGTGTCACTCCAAAAACCACCTAACAACTGGAGAGAAAAGAAAATTCACTTTCTGGAAAATTCCAGCAAAATCTTATTTTCCTCACTTCTACCTTTGAACAACATGGTCACCTTCCTCAAAAGATAAAGAGGAATGGAGAAATGGTGGGATCTCTGAGAAGATACACCCCTTCACTCACCCAGCACCAATGAGATAAGACAGATAGAATTCCAATAGGATCAATACTGTTTTATAAAAGATTTCCTGAATGCCAGCATGAATTTATGAGTCTGTTTTAATATAGTTTCTTTTTGCAGAGCCGGGGATTGAACTCAGGCCCTTGCGCTTGCCAGACAAGCGCTTAGTCTACTGAGCTAACTCCCCGGCCTCTATAGTTTTAATCAGGCATCTTATCTTGAAAAAAAAATTCCAAACCCCTTCCTTCCTAAAAGTTTCTTCAGGATTTTTTATTCATCTCTTCAGCACCTAGAAGTAGATGCCCAAAGAATGTGTGGTAGCAAATAACCTAAACTTAAAATGGGCTAAGTAGTAGGCATTTCTCCAGAGAAAACAACACAACTGGCCAAAGAGTGTGTGGAAAAATATTCAGCATCAATCATCATCAGAGAAAAGCAAACCAAAGCCACCAGACATCACCACTTCCTCACTAAGGGCTCACTACCATTAGAACCAGAAGAGTAAATATTGGTGAGGGGGTGGGAAAACTTAACCCTAGTGCATGGTCCAGCTGTGAGGAAAACAGCGTGCAGATTCCTTACAAATAGAAACAACCTGGGGCTGGTGAGATGGCTCAGTGGTCTAAAAGCACCTACTTAGAATAAGCTTAGCAAAGCACAGGGACCGCGGTTCGATCCCCCGGCACCACATGCCAGCCAGCCCCGCCCCCTGGTGGGCTGAGCTGGCCACACACACACACACACACACACACACAAATAAATAAAATTTTAAAAAAAAAAAACATCTTTAGAAACAACCTGTATGACCCAGAGATCGCACTTCAGGGTACATAGCTGGCAACACTGAAAGCAGGACCTGATGCTCCTATTTGTACTTTTTTGGGGTTTTTTGTTTTGTTTTGTTTTTTTGGATTTTAGGGAAAGGTCTACAGGATGTTCAGGGTCTCACTACTAGATCGGACTCATAGTGATCCACCTATTTACAGCCTCCCAAGGGCTGGGATTTCAGGCATGCACCACCACACCCAATCTCAATTGCCATCTCAGTGTGTCCCGGGGGCAGGGCCGGCACAGCAGGCCCGAGGATTGAACCCTCAGCCCCTGTGCCTTTTTGCAGGTGCTTTAATCCTCTGAGCTATTTGGCGATTGCTGTATCTGTACTCTTGTGTGCACTAAAGTGTGATTCACAACCACAAGTTACAGGAGCAACTTAAAGGTTTAGTGGTATATGAACATACAATGAAATATGATTCATTTTTTAAAAAGAAGGAAATCCTGGCATATCATACTTTAAACATAAATGAACTTTGAAGACATTATGCTAAATAAGATAAGCCAATCACAAAACGATAAAAAATTTGCATAATTCCACTTATATGAGGTATCTAAAGTAATTAAATATATAGAAACCAAAGGAATAGTAGTGAAAAATGAGGAATTGTTTAATGAGCACAGTTTTTCATATAAAATCAGAGTTCTAGAAATCTGTTGTATAATAGTGTACATATAATTGCAACAGTATTATGTTTGTTATGTATATCATAATATGTATATTATATGCATATAGTTTATAACAAAAAGTAGCTAAAGAGGTAAATATATGTTGTTGCTTAAACACAATATTTTTTAAAAAGGAAAAATTTTCGATGAAGTAAAGTGAAACCTAATCTAACAAACCAGTGACGTACTAGCTCTTGGGGCCCTCCCACATGTAAGGTTCCCTCTACAGCGATCATTCTTGGAGCCATTTCTTAGGTTCCCCTCCCATTTAGTTAACAGCACTGTTGATGACACAGTCTGAGTTTTTCTCATGGCCGTGTCCCCCACACCATCTGTCACGGAGCCTGGCACAAGACCATTACTCAACCAGTGTTCCTGAAATGACTGAAGGAGCTGGTGGAAACAGGACTTCAGTTCTCCCAGCTCTGTGTACTGGGAGAGTCATCCTGGCCCCTTGGCTTGTGGGTGGTGAGAATGTGGGGGATTTCCTTCCTCCCTTGCCACCAGCATGTGTCTGTTTCCCTCCTGATGAGTCATCTGGGAGCCAGACAACACCGCTTTTGGACAGAACATGTCAGGTAGCTGCTGGTGAGCAGCAGGTCCATAAATCTGTGCTGCGTCCCCCACGGTTGCCTAGGAAACACTGGGCCACAGCCAGGAAGGGGGACTCTGCAGCCAGGCAGGGCCCTGGCCAGCATCCCAGCTGTCTCCCACAGTAGCCAGCAGGAGCTTCCCACTCTCTAGTGCAGTCAGTGTCCTGTCCCCATAGAAGGCAAAGGAGGACCCAGCCAAGATACCCTGAAAAGCTCCAAGGTCCTCATAGCAATCATTCAAAGAGGCAGAAGCAATCACTTTGCAAAATGATGGAACCAGGAATGAAGCAGCTGGGACCTAGAACTGCTCTCAGCAATCAGAAGCAGATCCCCTTCTTTCCACTGCCTGTGGGTGTGACGATTAAAGAAAACATGGATTAGATGGCTAACATATTGCAAGCAACTAGTAGATCTGCGAACGTAATTATTACTTTTGCTATTGGTAGTCGCAATTATGCTAGTAGACATGTACCACACTCACCATACTCTGCCAAGTGTATCTCCATTTCACAGGTCACAAGACTGGGCTCAGACAGGCTAAGTGACTTCCTCAGCATCACTCAACCAAGAACTGAGCCCCCTGGCCATAGCTGGCTAACTGATTTAAAGGATGGAGATTACTCTGGTAACTCCCATGGAGTGCGTGAGAAGGACAACCCATAGCTCCCATCTCCAATGAGCTCCGCACAGCCAGATGGGCCCCCTCACTGTGGTCATACGATGACCAGAACATGTCCTGGACTTGCTCAGAGCTCTATATTGCCTTGTCTTCAAACTCCGCATCACTTACTGGCTCTGACTGGACTCTACTCTCTCTCTGTCTCTCTGTCTTTCTCTCTCTCTCTGTCTCTGTCTCTCTCTGTCTCTCTCTCTCTCTCTCTGTCTCTCTGTGTCTCTCTCTGTCTCTGTGTCTCTCTCTGTCTCTGTCTCTCTCTGTCTCTCTGTGTGTCTCTGTCTGTCTCTCTCTGTCTCTCTGTCTCTCTCTGTCTCTGTCTCTCTCTCTGTCTCTCTGTCTCTCTCTGTCTCTCTGTGTGTCTCTCTCTGTCTCTCTC
>NW_004524605.1:16045512-16071508 GCF_000260255.1 Octodon degus
TCTCTCTCTCTCTCTGTCTCTCTCTCTTGTGTGTATCTGTATGCGTGTGAAAAACCTAGAAAATGTTTGCCAAATGTTAAAATCTATGCTCTCTTTGCCATAGTCTTACTGAGCACAATTGACTTCGGTAACTTTTAAAGTTACTTTCATTTGGTAGTATTTGAATAAAGAAGTAATATATAGTTACTTTAATTACATTTATTTTCAAGGCTTTTGGCCCACTCGTGAATGTCCCAGTTGTGGCTCCAGTCTGGCATTGTGGTTTTGGTTGAGGCACTTCTCGGGCCTCAGTTTCCCTTCCTGTGAAATGGAGGAAGGCCCACGCCATGTCTACAGTCCGGTCCAGCTGGGATTCTGGATGCCTCTTTCCTACGTTCACACAGCAAATAAAAAAGCCCAGATATGCTAAATCCAAGGCGAGTAACTTTAATGTAGCAGTCAGTCCTGAAGGCAAATGGGTGTACTCATGCAGTTAAAAAATTTCTTCATCGACCAAACACGCTCCCCAAAACCTCAAAAATCATCCCTCTTCAGTAGGGACCAACTATCTTATTCCAGTCCAAAAAGATCTCTCCTTTCCTTATGGAAAGAAAAAATTACTGAATGGGCCTTCCAAGGGTTGGGCTCACGACCAGATGCATGACACACACAGCCACTTCTAAGTTCATGGCACTTGTTAGCAACGTTTGTTTGGCAAGTAACTAGATCCTAAAGGCTCCTTGCTGTTTAACTGCCAAAACTTCATTGAATATAAATCCAAGACTTACCATGAATATCCATGAGAGGAGGAAACACTGTCTTTCATTCTTACTTGTCCCTTAAGACCTGATATAGTGCATAATTGTTATCTGCTGATCATGGAATCTTCCTCCAGTCATTAATCTTTCTTGGTTTCTACTTTGGTTACTTTTCTCCTTGCTGCTGGGACAAAATATCTGACACCCAAAGTTGAAGAAAAAAATTTTATTTAGCTCATAGTTGACAGAGGTTTCAGTCCATAATCAGCTGGCTCCAAGACAGAGTGGCATGTCAGAAGGGAAACCATTCATGGCAGCAGAAGACAACAAAAGCAAAGAGGGGAAGAGCAAACCTCTTTTCTTCTCTTATATGTAAGCAGGCTATGCACCCTATGGTGGGTCTTTTATACCTTAAGTTGTAGAATTGCTGAGTCACTTAGTAAAGCTCCTTAACTTCTCAATGAATCAACTTCTCTTTTTTTGCCCAACCCTGGGGCTGGCACAGCATGTGGTGCCAGGGATTGAACCATGGTCCCTGCATGCTTGCTTGAGCTTGCCTAAGCAGGCACTGTAAAGATCGCTGTGCTATCTCGCTGGCCCACAATGAATCAACATTATAACATCCTAGAGTATAAACAGCCACTTTAGGGCATGTCTTTTCTTTTCTTTCTTTTTTTTTTTTCTTTTTCTTTTCTTTTTGCTTCCCCCCCCCCTTTCAGATTTTATTTACTCTTTCAGGTTCCTATCATAGGGAGACAATACAATGTTTGCATATGCAGTATGCAGGTCTGATTTATTTCACTTAAGAGTGTGGTCTCTAGTTGCATCCATTTACTGATATAAGCCTCAAAATTATCCTTTATATAGCTTAAATAATACTCCATTCTGTAAAAAATACCGAATCACATGTCTTTTACACCCTAGGATAGGACTGGCCAAATAGCTCAGAGGATTAAAGTGCCTGTAAAAAGGTGCAGGGGCGGGGGTTTGATACCCGGGCCCACCATGCTGGCCCCACACCTGGGGTGTGCTGAGAAGGCAATTGACACTAGGTGTGGTGGTGCACACCTGTAATCCCAGCTCTTGGGAGGCAGTAAACAGGAGAATCACTACGAGTCCGATCTAGTAGTGAGACCCTGAACACCCTGTAGACCCTTCCCTAAAATACAAAAAATAAAATAAAATAAAATAAAAAATAAATGCACCCTAGGATGTGGAACTACTGAGTCACTTAGCTCAGCTTCTGAACTCCAGTTGACACAGGGATCGGCCATCACAACCCAACCTTTGTCAACCTGGCGCCCGGACACAGTTCTTTAAATCAGTTGCCAGATACAAAGACATGCTAATTCTTATCGTTTCACAGCTTGAATATTATAACACAGGCTTAACCATCCTTAAGAGCCAGTGTTGAGTCCATCAACACTACTTTACACTAGAACTGTAACAGGCTCCATCAGGTCAATGGTTTGGCCAACTCAATGAGCACACACCTTTAAGAAAGGATGATTCAGGGGCATGTTGTAACACTTGTAAAAATATATTGATTCATTAAACTATGTCTGTGTAGTACTTTCATTTAAAATTTTTTAAGCTTTTAGTTTTAAAAGAGAAAGGATGTTCTTAATCTAAATTAAAAGGGGAGGAGAGAAGGTCAAGAATTCACCCTGTGGAGAGATCCTGATACTCACAGGGCCTTGAGGAAATGCAACATCAGACAGGTAGTCTTTGGGAACAGAAGGTTAGAATAAACCACAATTTAGGGATTGCTGGAGGCAACACAAGACTACAAAGATCTTGTGGGAGGATTAGAGTTGAAAGGAAGGGCAGGTCTCATAGAGGAGGATGGATTCCCAACACAAAATTCACTACAGAAATAGGAAGATTAAAAAGATACAGAGAGAGGCAGTCCAGCAAAGCAAGCTGCCTCCTAAACAACTCTGCCTACAGGAAGCTCTAGTTTCAGGGAGGGGATGGGCAACTAAAATAAAAAGACTGGGTCAGAAACAAGAACAATGCCTAAACAGTACTTACAAAGAGGTGCAACTGAAAGACCAAAGGTTCACCATGAATGAACAAGGAAGGAAGACCAGACTCGGACATTTTGCTTTATTCTGCTTTATGTTAAGGCCAAGATCGACTTGTTCTCTTCCTTCCTTCAGTCACTCCCTCACAGGTTCACTTATCTATTAAGTACACACTGGGCACTTACAAACATCACATACTGTGCTGAGTCCTTGGGCGAGTGAAAAACAGAGCTACCCTTGCTCCTTGGAGCTTCACCTCAGGAGGGAGGCTGAAAGTGATCAAATACCCAGGTGGAGCGTGTGTAACCTCAAGCCAAAGCAAAACACTCTGGTGAAAACCAACTGGTTTTCTGAGTACTGAGGGTAAAGGCACCTTCCCCAGCCTGAGGAAGAGAGCTGCTTCAAGCTGAGGTGGAATGAACAGGTAGGCATTGGACAGGAGCAAGCCATGGCAAGTGGAGGCCCGAGGCTGCTTTTCGCAGGTCCAGCACAGAATGCCTGGCAGGACCAGGACACAGACAGCCTAGACCATTCCATGGCCTTCCCTATGAGGCATTGCCTTCGGAGCCTGGGGCCCCATGCGATCAACCGTAAGGTGAGGATGTTGGAGTGAAAAGACCTGGCTTAAAAGAAGGTCTTGGGGGGCTGGCCAGATAGCTCAGTGGACTAAAGCCCCTGTTTAGGCAGAGCTCAACAGCGGCCTGGATTCTATCCCTGGTGTGCCGTGCTGGCCCCGTCCCCCAAGCACGCTGAGACAGTGATTGAGACTGGGCGTGGTAGCACATGCCTGTAATCCAGGAGAATTCTCCTGAAACAGGAGAATCACTACAAGTCTGGTCTGTGTAGTGAGACCCTGTATACTTTGTACTACATACATTTAAAAAAAAAAAAAAAGAAGAAGAAGGAGAGAAAGAAAAAAAAGAAGGAAGGTCTTCAGGTCACCTGTGATAGAATCACTTAGTATACTTGGGGAAAAAAAATAAATTCCTGGACTTGACATCAGACTGAATCAGAATCTCTGGGGCTGGGGCCTCGGAATCTGCATTTAAGACCCACTCTAGGCGTCTAGGCGACACTTTTTTATCCTGGTATGCTGCAATCATTTTTAATTTTTGTTGTTAAATTTTTACTTATCTTAGTATAAATTCACAGTACATAATGATGATCTACATCATGGGAAATGGCACAGGTACATCATACGTCTTAATTCGTTTTACTTTTACTCCCACTCCCCCCACCTCCGTCCCTATCTACATCCCCGAACTTACGCTTCGGGTTTCCCATATAAGAGAGACTGTGCAGTATTTGCGTTCGGGTGACTAACTTTCCTCAACATTAGGGTCCCAAGGTCTGTGCCCTGTCCTACAGATGGCCCAAGTGTAAGCTTCGTTGTGGTAGAAAGGTACACAGACAGCCTAGGCTGTACCGCGACCCTCCCTATGAGGCATTGCTGTCTCAGGGGACTCGTGCACCGCAAAGTTCGAGCGTCCAGGTCCATGTAGGCAAAGCTTCGCCTGCTCTGTGGCTCTGTTTCTTCTTTTCTAAGCTCCGAGGCTCCTGAGAGAGAAGCAGCAGGAAGGGGTGTGTGGTAAGCAGCCCCAGGGACTGAGTGAAGGGACACTGGGAAGATTTCAGGTACCAACATAGGTTCAAACGCTCACTTGAGATGACATTTCTAGCTTGATTTAAGAGCTCTAGACTCAGAACTTTTCTTTCTACTCGGCGCCTAGAACTTAACTGGAAATCCAAGCTCACTGGTATTTGTCCCTTGCTTTCGTGGCCCCTTCCCTTCTTCCCTACACATGGGCCTGGTGTGCTCTGCAGTGCACAGGATGGAGATTCACACAGATCACCTTCCTTCCTGCCCTTCAAGGAAACAAATGGTCTGCCCCAAACACAAGGCCTGTGGCCTGTGGTGCTGGCACACAAAGCTCTGTGGTCAGATACACAAGAAAATTTCTGTTGACACTAGCTGCTCCAGGGGCCAGCCCGAGGGCCTGGTGCCCTGCCTGAGGGAACGGCTCTGTTTCTCTTTCTTTATACACAGCAGGCTCATTGGGCAACCACCCACCACACTCCACGGGAGGACCAACACCCACCCTGGCCCAGCCTCCGGCCTAGGAATTCTCTCTGAGCTTAGAAATGTCTCCAGCAAGCCCTGTTCTCTCTGGATATGGTAATTGCTGGAGTTAGATCCCAAAATCAGACACTATATTTCTGCAGCCTGATAGAATTCTTTCCTTAAAATGATATACTGTATGTAATGCACACAGCACATGCCTAGAATACAGCAAGTTCTCAACAGATGTTAAGTGGTACTATTTGAATTATTGTTTTTCTAGCTACCTTTTTGAAATAATTCATTTAGGGAAAAAAAAAATCATCAGTTACATCAATTGGCAAGTAAAGGGCTGGAAGGACAGCTGAGAGATCGATTAGGAAAATTTCAGCTGAATAGTACAGATCCTGAGAAATCTGATGTGTGTGTTTTAATACTATACAAAAGTATCAACAGTAATTAACACTTTGTTGAGAGCTTACTAGTTTTCAGACCTAACTCCATTTAAATCTCCTCAATGACTTGATATGGTAAATAACTGTCAAAGTCCCCATTTTACAGAATGAACAGAAGCTTACGTAAATGAAGTAATGGGTGCATGGTCAAAGTTTAACAAAACAGTTCCTTTGGGCTAGCTGGCATCTTCTCCCCCACCCTACCCTTATGACAGTACTTGACTTGGTTGCCACTATGGGACCAATAACCTTTGCCACCCTTAAACAAAATTATTTAGTCAGACTTTCCACTCTCCCCCTTGGGAGAGGTGAACCAGCAGCCTCAAATAAGTTCCTTTAAGATTCCCAAGGAGTGGGTTGGTGAGATAGTTTAGGGACTAAGTGCCTGCCTTGGCAAGCACAGGGACTGCGGGTTCAATCCCTGGTCCCACATGAGTGCCCAAGGAGGGATTCAGAGGTGATATACTCTACTTGTGCATATTTATAGGACACAGTGCAATAATTTAATGCATACAAGCAACATGTGTGGATCAAATCATGGTAATTAGCATTTGCATTTCCTAAAACATTCATCATTTCTATGTGCTGGAAACCTTCACACTTGGCTATCAATTCTGTAGTATTTGCTGGGGCGATAGCTCAGCGGTGCAACACCTGCCTGGCAAAAGCAAGGTCCTGGGTTCAATTCTTAGAAGCCACAAAAAGAAAACAAAATTCCATCTCTGTAAGAGAATGCAAAGTCAATTTTTTTTTCCTTTTCCTTTTCCTTTTTTTTTTCTTTTCTTTTTTGAGACAGTGTCTCACTATGCAGTTCAGGCTGGCCTTGAGCTCACACTGTGGCCCCAGCTGATCTTGAACTTACAACTATCCTCCTGCCTCAGCCTCCCAAGTCCTGGGACTACAGGTGTGCATTACCACACCTGGATCAAGTCAATTTTATAATACACCATAAACTCTTTTTTTTCCATAAACTCTTTTAAACTACTGTTAGCCTGCTGTGTTATAGAACTAATTCCTCCCAACTGTTTTGGTACCCAGTATCCAACCGCCATCTTCCCTCCCAACCCTCTTCTTAGATTTAGAGACCATGACTCCACTTTCTTCTCCCATGAGCTCAATGTTTTTTGGCTTCCATGAAAGACTGAGATCATATGGTGTTTGTTGTCTATGCCTGGCTTATTTCACTTTACAAGATGTTTCTTGTTTCCATCCATGTTGTCCTAAAACATAGGATTTGGCTTTGTTGGTTGCCTTTGTTTTGTTGTTTGTGTTTGTTTGTTTGTTTGTTTGTGGTTTGGTTTGGTCTTGAGACAAGGTCTCATTATGTAATCTAGGCTGGCCTTGAACATGCAGTGATCCCCCTACTAACACCTCCTCCAGATCTAAGCTCTCCAGAGTTCTGGGATTCCAGGCGTGTGCCACCATGCCCAGATCAGGATTTTATTTTTCACAGCTGAAAATATTCCACATACAAATGCTATATATTCCCTATGCGAGGGGTTTAATACTCAGATCCAGCCTCACAGAACAGCCCCAAACACTGCTCCATGGATCTGTTCCTCCAGTCTGCTGAGAATCTTCTACTCTATGCTTTTTCTTTGTTCTTTCTTATTTTATCAGGCAGGCCAGCATGTAGCCAAATTTGGGGTAATGAGGAGATCAACACTATCAACTTTCTAGTCAACATAGCTCAGCTCTAATTCTATATCTAGACAGCCTTGAGCAAGTTACCGCATCTTTCTATCCTCAGTTTCCTCCTCTGTAGAATGGACCCAGCAGTATCTACAACCCAAGCACTGCTGGAGGATTGAATGAGTGGGTCCCTGTGTGTTAGCCTGGTACGGTCCCTAAGGTGTCACTGAAGTCAGCACATCATGGTCAACTCATACAAGGCCAAAGGAAGCAGGTGATATTGACTCCCAAATAGATGGTACCAGGTGCAGAGGAAATATCTGGGGGACCTTCCAGGCACTTCCATTTCATTCCATGAAGCTAAATGCAGCTATACCAGGTTGCTCCTGTCTAGAAGTTTCCACAAAATCTTTCCCCGTATACTATTTCCCGAGTACTCACTGGGACAATCTCACAAAACAAAAACCAAGCTACCTCCTCTTCCTCCACATATCTTTTCAGGACTCTCAAGGCAATCTCCCTAATCTTCAGTGTCTGGGAAGCAGCTGAGAATCATTGGCACTTCCTGTCCCAGGGTTCTTCCACATACCCTTGAAACTTGGGTAAAAGAAACTGCTCCTTTCTCCCGCTCCTCTCTTCAGCATGTTCCCAGTCACACCACCTGCCAATCTCCAGGCAACTACATACCCTCTCTAGGTTCCCACGCAGTCCCCTCTTCCAGAAAGGAGAGATGAGAAAGCGGAGACAACTGTGACGTCACTTCCCCGCCTCACTCCCTTGAGGCTAGGTCTATCTCCTCCCAAGCTGGGCTTGAAGACTTTGTTCAGATTCAATTTTTAGATGCCCCCAAGGAAAAGATTCCCACCACATCTTCCTTTTTTAGACCTTTTTCAACTTGGTAGCCACCACATGTGTAAATCCCCCAAAGGGGTTGTATGATTTGGTTAAGAGAACCCAAGAGAGGAAGGTCGAAGAAATTTGAAACCTATGTCATGTATTTCTTTCTTTCCTTATTTAACTCACACCCCAATCAATGTCAGACCCAATTCCCTGTGCATCCTCAGTTGCACATTCCTGCTGTATTCATCTTAAGCTGCAAACCCTGGGAGTACCAGGGAGGCTGGCATCAATTCACTTTACTCTGTTCTAGTTCTGTTCCCTGATAAATGGTAAAACATGGGATTACTTCTGTTGCCCCAAAGTGAAAGAGATAGAGAGAGCTGGCAGGATAGGGGCTCAGCAAACAAAAATAAGAAGTAACAGGCTAGAGATCAATTGATCAAGGGGCCTTGCCAAGAATCTGGCACTGAGGAATCTTTGATAAGAAATTCAAGAAAAATGGAGGGTAAAACAACATAGTGCTTTCCACAGATTCTAAATAGGACACTTAAGAACACTGAAGGAACCACTGCTAAAGGATAGCCCTTTCCCTTGGCAAATTTGGAGTGGTGAAATAGGCATAGAGAGGCACAAAGATAACATTAACAGAATTACAGTAGCAGTCTTTTTTCCCACTTCTGGGAATTAAAGCGAGGACCTTCACACTGAGCTCATTTTAATTTCTTAATCTTAGTTGCCAAGTTGCTCAAGTTGGGCTCAAGCTGGCCATCCTCCTGCTTCAGCCTCACTGAAAGTGGGATAACAGGCGTGTGCCACCACCCCCAGTCTAGGCTTTCATTGAGGGTTTTTTATTTTTTTATGAACCAGATTGCAGCGTATCTGGACTACAGCACATCTAGTTCTTATCATGATCCAGTTAACCCAATAGCTGAAGAAACTGAAAGCAAAACTTCCAAGGCACAGATGAGAAATGGAGGCTAGAAGTTATACAGCTTACTCAAGGCCACGCATCTGGGCAACTAGAGCTGAGATTCAAGCCCAGAGCCGGTGCCAGGGTGCAGGACCACATGATGCACAGTGAAAGAAGAGTTGTTCATGGAGTTACATCTCCTGGTTTGATTCGCTAGCAAACTTCTTCCTCTCCCTGGCCTTCAGAGCCCCACCAGTAAAATAAGCATTGGATTAGATGAAGTGTTAATAAAGTTGTTCTGCAAAGGGCCGGAGAGTAAATATGCTCATCTTTGCAAGACAGATGGCCTCTGTTGCAATTACTCAGCTCTGCCATTCCAGCACAGAAACAGCTACAGACAATATGCAAACCAATGGGTGTGGCTCTGGTCCAATAAAACTTTATTTACAAAAACAGATGCAAGGCTGGATGTAATCCCCAGGCTGTAGTCTGCAGACCATGGACTAGATGATCTCTGGACTCCTGGATTCTGACATTTCAGAAGCTCATGATCCGGACTTGCAGCCATGGAGCCCAGAGAGGTCGGGCCCTTGAAAAGCCAACTGTATGGAGCTTGTTGCTATTACCTTTGATGATTTCAGTGCATGTGGTTAGAGAGCTAATCCTGGCACTGCTCCCTGACTCAGATGCTAGTGGGGCATAAGAATGGACCTGTCTGTCTCCCACACTGCGAGCCTTTCAGATTCCGTGCTCCAGCCTGCTACGCCTCACACCTGGGCCCCTAGCTGCTCAGCGCTCTGGGCTCTCCCCAGGATGCGATATGAATCCAGCCCCTGGATGACTTGGCAATTAATCTCCACCAGCCTGCTGCAAAGAGCTGCCACTAAGCTCTCTCTACCTTATCAGGGAATGCTATGTGACCTGAAGTGCTGGGGTGGGGGAACCCATGCTCACCAAAGAGCAACAGGTTGTAATCGCCACAGACAAAAGCAGTTCTGTGTGAAGGGAGCTAAAACTCCCCTCTTCAGAGCTGATACCTGTGGCTCCCTTTGGAGGCAAAAGAAATGCCTCTCCTTTCAAGCAGTATGCTGAGCACAAAAGAAAGGACACTTACCCAGGGTTACAGAGGGACGGGAATCTTCCTTTATACCCCCACAGACCTCGGGGACCCTATAAAGAGCAGACGCCTCACATTTGTAGTTCCTTTTCCTTTTTTTAGCCTCCTTTATTGCATGGTTTGTACTCCAGCTGTGCTCTAGCTCTGTGACCTCATGCAAGTGATTTAACTATCTGAACCTCAATTTTCTCATCTGTAAACTGTCCGTAATAATAGCAGACCCTGGAAGTATTCTTATGAGGATTAAATGAGATAATGTACATAAGGCATCCTGGTCTCATGCCAAGCACCTAGTAAGTGCCGAATAATCAGTGGCCAATAATGTCACTACAGTATCACTCTGCACTGGGTATTTTGCACACATTATCATGTTTAATACTCAGCCATAACCCTAAGAAGTAGGACCCTTACAATCTTCAGCTCACAGCTCCGGAAACCAAGGGCCCTAAGTGGTTATGCGACTTGTCCAAGGGCAAACAGAAAGTGAATTAGTGGAACTGGGACATAAACCCAGGCCCATCAGATGCCAGAGTTCTGGCCCTTAATCACGCTCCTCTCCTATCCAAGGTCAAAACAGCAGCTATTAAAGGATGGAAACAGGATTAGAATCCAAGTCAGCTCTCAACTCCTTGGCAGACCAAGCCCTGCCTGGGAGGCAGGGAAGGCTGGCCTAGGAGAGCCTCCGTGGGGCTTCTCTCCGACTTCCCACCCCTCCCTGACCTCCGCCTCACTCAAGACCCTGATCACATTCTGTTTTCTGCTGTAATTTCCTTCAGGCGAACACTGAGCCTTCTGCTGCCCTTTTTTTTTTTTTTTTAAATCTCAGTCTAGTGCAGAGAGAAGGATGCAAGCCCTGAAGCAGGATAATAATGCTGTGAATATCAATGCTGCTTACTCACTGAACAGCCCTGGCCACATCACAGGCTCTCTTGATCTCTCTCTCTCTCTCTCTCTCTCTCTCTCTCTCTCTCTCTCTCTGCCTCAGTCTCCTCATTTTTAAAATGGGAATACCACCTCCCTTGCATTGTTGTGAAGATGTGACTACGTGTACCCAGAGCACCCAGCGCAATGCTGGCACACAGTAGGTAGGTTCTCTGAAAGGTCGGCAGCACTGTTACCAGAGCACCTTGCTCAGTGCCAGGTTATCCTTCGCTTCATTAGTTCACCTTAGATTCACCCATAACTCCCGTGAGGTCCCGTGCCAGAAATCCATGCTGCTGTGTAAGTCTGGTTAGGCTGGAAGCTGGAGAGAGACAGGGAAGGAGAACTGCAAAACCCCATGATCAGAGCGGACAGCTCTCCCACCAAGATTCCCTAAGCACATCGCACAGGCTGCCCGCCTCAGTTTCCCCACCAGTCAAAGAAAGTGACAGTGTCTCCTAACAGGCTCCCTCGCAGCAGTGAGAGGTTGCCACATCAGAGGTTTCTAATGTAATGAGATGGATAATGAAAAGATCCTGCCTCCCCGGGCCTTCAGTGAGTCAGCTCTGGGCTTGGCTTTGCCCCAGGGAGTGTCGAGAAAATGAAATAGCATCTGTATCCTCATGACACCCAAACAAAATGGTCAGTTCCGTGGGTCAGAAATCAGCCAGGGTTAAGAGGCATCTCTGCAAGGGGAGGAAAAGGGGGCAAGAAAGTGACCCTCACAGAGGTCACCTCGTGGGGTCCTGTTCAGCAGCTACAACTAAGGAGAATGCCTCTGTGTTTTAGGGTGGGAAGTTTGTTTTGCCTTTGCAAAAGATGCTGGCAAATGACAATGTTTCTGAAACCTGCAAGAATTCTGAACTTGTCTATCTTGCTCAATAATCTCTTCCACATCTGAATCAAGGCACAAGTTCTCACCTAAACAACAAGCTATTCTTTTTCATAATAAGGAGAAGCCATTGCTGCATCTCAAGATTTGCTCCCCTCCTGGGCTTTTGCCACCATAGAGAATGTGTGGTAGCTGAGCGTCACATCGCAGCTGGTCACCTTGATTGTGTAGACACAGCCTCTGTGTTCAATGGTGTGACGCTGTCTGTTCAATAGCTGGTGAAATTAATGCCCCAGGAAGTGGGAAATGGGCCACACAGTCAAAATGTGGGCTTGGAACTTGCACTCCGCTGTGTGCCGCCCTGTCCCTCCCCATGTCCCTACCTTGTGCTGATCACCAGCCCTGTGCCAGCTCCCTGGTCTCTTCTTCTTCATCTCACTGTTGCTTGGGCATAAAGCAGCCCAAGAGAAGCTTCCTCATGAGAGCCTTGAAAAGAGCTGGGAGTAGTGGGAGCTGAGTGGATGACATGACACCCACTGCCCCATCTAATGTGGAAGATGCATGGGGGGCACAGAGTTGTCTGCAGGGGCCACTTTATCCAGCACAGAAGCTGAATGAGGTTCAGCATTTAGAAGATCATCTGGACCAGCCTCAGTCTTCAGATTAGTAGCTAAGCTGTGCAAGACCAAGAACACCCTCCCTTTTTCCTTAAGATCTCCAGCAGAGAGTTGCCCATCTCCCACCCTACTGTGACCACCATAAGTAGTCATCCTGGGAGGCTTTTTCTGCATAATGGGAGGAGCCCCCTCCTATATGCCGGGGTGCAGGATTTGATAACCAGCAATGCCCCGACCAGCAGTGGCCGCTTGCCAACTCCAAAGCCGCTGCACCAGTTCCACAGTGGGCAAATGAGAAACCTTGGCAAGCCTGGCACAGTGGCCCACAGCTGCAATCCCAGCACTTACTAGAGAGGCAGAGATGGGAGGATTACCACAAATTTGAGTCCAGCCTGGACTACATAGTGAGAGTTTGTTTCAAAAAAGGAAAAGGAAAACTTGGGTTCTGAGAGCCCTTGAAGATCTATTTTAAAATCTTCAAGTAAAATTTGAGCCAGAAAAAAAAAAAATGTTTTCAGAGAAGTATCTACCACAGATCTTTTTTTTTTTTTTTTAAACTTTAGGGAGACTCCTTGAAATTGCCTATTTTGTGCATTTGGGAAGTCTGCATTTAGTGGGAGGAAGTTAAAGCACCAGGTATGTGGTGACTGACCACCTGCCCTTCTTTCTGAAAAGCGAAAGTAAAAAGATTAATTCAGAAGAGTTCCTCACTCCTTAATTGCAAGATGGTTACCAAGGACAGGAGCGCATAGCCTGGAGTAAAAAAAGGGGTCAGACTTGACTCTCCAGTCTCAGTGGCCACTGCCCTGGAGTCCACCAAATGTCACTAGCCACATGACTTCGGGAATCTACCTTCGCTGAGCCACCATGTCTTACATGCTCATGGAAAAACCATCATGCTCCTCTCAATGAACTGTTACGAAAAATAAAAGAAAATAAGTAAAAGGT
Source organism: Octodon degus (assembly GCF_000260255.1). Taxonomy (NCBI): domain Eukaryota; kingdom Metazoa; phylum Chordata; class Mammalia; order Rodentia; family Octodontidae; genus Octodon; species Octodon degus. Next base: position 16,058,608 of record NW_004524605.1, read on the forward strand.
TAGCAAACTGCAGGAACGCAGTAAACTTGAGTTCCCTCCCAGTACCAGCAGCTTGCACCTCCAAATTTGCCACATAGCACACAGTTGCAACTGTAGTACGCGCTCTGACCCCCACCTGGCCCAGCGCCAGAGTGCCCAACTTTGGAATAGTTTCCATAGTGCGTCTGAGTCCCAGCCCCTCCCCTTGGCAGGTATGCAAACTTGAAGAAAAGAGCTCAATTTTGTGGAAAGTGGTGGCCTGTCCACAAAATGGAAATAGGGTAAGAATAGTTTTTCTCTCCTAGGGTCACGAGAAAAAGCAGAAGAACACGGCACACTCCCTAGGACATTCCATGTAACTAACACAAGGCTCTTTCTCGGCCTCTGGTAGAGCAGGTCATCCTTCCCTAAGTACCCGTCGTTCACCTGTGGGAAGTTTGTCCTGGATCTGCATGTCCAACATGAACAGAAGGCAGGAAGAAAAGGTCAGCAGATAGCCAAGGCCCCCGGGATCCCTTGCCTAGATGTTTGGTGTTCTCTTCCCACTGCAGCCAAATAGCTTCGGATTTCAGCCCCCACCCCGCCCAAGGCTGCAGTGCGCAGCCCTCTCCTCACTTGGGTTCTCCCAACTCCTGCCTCCGATCAGGTGGCATGCCTCCGATTCGCTTGTTTGGTGTATCGTTTGTCTCCTCTCACTAAAATTTAAGCTCCTAGGGCACAGAGGTCTTTGCCTGTTCGTCCAAGCGCCTCACCTAGAAAGCCTAGAACAGAAGCCCAACAACATTCGGTAACAACTCACTGCATGAACAAGGGCAAGAATGAATGAATGCAGGAAGGAACGAATAAATAAAGACGCCAGGTTTTATCAGACCTCAGAAAGATAAATGAGGAGGGCTGGCTCAGATGTGCTCAAGATCCTGCCACCTGCCTAACCCTGGAATTCTTCCTCTTTCAGGGACCAGACAGGGGCCTGACTCCAGGAGCCTTCCTTAGAGGTAAGAACCCCAGCCCACTTGGGAAATGAGCCCCGTGGGCCACCTGGGGATGGAAGAGGGGATACCCTCGCCAGGTCCCTCCCCCGCCCGCACCCCACCCCCGCCGAGCCGTCAGGCGCGGACCGGGAGGCGATGGCGGCGTCGGGGCCGCGGCTGGTGGCTGGGCCCGCATTGCCCCCTAGTGCCGCGCGGAGTCAGGGCGCCGGGCTCCCCGCCTGATGTCACCGCCGTGCAGTCAGCCCAGAGGCGGCTCGTTGAGAGCAGACCCTCCTTGGCGCTGCGCTCCGCTCGCCGGGTGTAAGAGGCGCCGCGTTCCCGCAGACCCGGCCGGGCCGGCTCCGCCGCGCCCCCTGCCCGCCCGCTGCGCCCTGCGCTCCCCTGCGAGCCTGGCCCGGCCGGCGCGCCTGACGTGGACCATTAAACTTGGAGCTGCCGCCTCGTCCCCTCTCTCCTCTTCCCTCTGACAGGCAAGTGAGCGGCTCGGTGCAGGCAGGCGACTTGCTGCCGCCGGGCTGGGCTGCCCGGGGGAAATGATTCCCGGCCAGAAGGGCGCCTCTAGGAAGAAGACCAAGGGGGAAGCAAAGTTTCGGGGCAGCTGAAGAGCCCTGCCCGCAGCCCTTCCAGCCCAAGCACCTCCCTGGCTATGGAGGGCGGACTCTAAAATGAATCCCGATCTGGACGCCGGCCACAACACATCAGCACCTGCCTACTGGGGAGAGTTGAAAGATGCCAACTTCAGTGGACCCAACCAGACCTCGAGCAACTCCACGCTGCCCCAGCTGGACATCACCAGGGCCATCTCTGTGGGCCTGGTGCTGGGCGCCTTCATCCTCTTCGCCATCGTGGGCAACATCCTAGTCATCTTGTCTGTGGCCTGCAACCGGCACCTGCGAACGCCCACCAACTACTTCATCGTCAACCTGGCCATTGCCGACCTGCTGTTGAGTTTCACCGTCCTGCCCTTCTCGGCTGCCCTGGAGGTGCTAGGCTACTGGGTACTGGGACGGATCTTCTGTGACATCTGGGCAGCTGTGGACGTCCTATGCTGCACAGCCTCCATTCTCAGCCTGTGCGCCATCTCCATCGATCGCTATATTGGGGTGCGCTACTCCCTGCAGTACCCCACACTGGTCACCCGGAGGAAGGCCATCTTGGCGCTCCTCAGTGTCTGGGTGTTGTCCACAGTCATCTCCATCGGGCCTCTCCTTGGCTGGAAGGAGCCGGCGCCCAACGATGACAAGGAATGCGGGGTCACCGAGGAACCCTTCTATGCCCTCTTCTCCTCCCTGGGCTCCTTCTACATCCCCCTGGCGGTTATTCTGGTCATGTACTGCCGCGTCTACATCGTGGCCAAGAGGACCACGAAGAACCTGGAGGCAGGCGTCATGAAGGAGATGTCTAACTCCAAGGAGCTGACCCTGAGGATCCACTCCAAAAACTTTCACGAGGACACCCTCAGCAGTACCAGGGCCAAGGGCCACAACCCCAGGAGTTCCATAGCTGTCAAACTTTTTAAATTCTCCAGGGAAAAGAAGGCAGCCAAGACCTTGGGCATTGTGGTCGGCATGTTCATCCTGTGCTGGCTGCCCTTCTTCATCGCTCTCCCTCTTGGTAAGTTGGGGACGGGCAGAGGGCACCTGGATGCGTTTGTGTCTTGGGTTTCCTGTGGAGCTGATGCTGAAGTTTTCATGTGGGCTTTGTTTCTGTAATGCAGTCTGTGTGTGTTTGGGGATTGGATAATATTGTTTGTTCTGCAAAGTCTTTGCAGATTAGGGAGTTGGCTAAGACCCAACTCAGGTGTTAGTGGTAAGGTACCAGGCACTTGAAATAGAGCCACAGGATCTGAGATGTGGAATGACTCACTTGCCAGTCAGCCTTGGTTTAATAATTAAAAAGGACACCGGGCTCGAGCATCACACCAGCATTATTTCAATAGTAATGATGTGTTGGCTAAGGCAGTGTCGCTAACGCAGCATACCAAATAGTTTGTAGTTACTGCAGACGCGGCGTTTGGGAAGGAGGGAGGCAGCTTGCTCACAGAAAGGCAGCGTTCATTCAGTATTTCCAGGGCTCGCGTTTCTCGGGAGCTTTGCAGAAGCTGCAGTCTCCCCCGCCTCCGTCACCATCACGGCCGGCTAGCACCTCAAAGCACTGCCTTCATTGTCAGTTAATAAAAGCGTTTGACAGCTGCACAGCCCAGCTGGGCCTTTCACATACCTGAAGCTTGATGTTTGAAAGAGAAAATGACTAGAGGGTCACATAGTCTGTATTTGCCACAAAATGCTCCTAAGTCTAGTGATCTGTGAAATGTCCAGAATCAGATTTCAGCTGACGCTCACCTTCAGCTACAAAATGCCCAGCCTGGCAAGATAGAATCCAGTGCTTCATTCATCTTGCACAAAGTAAGTGCGTCCATCTCACTTCGTTTGGTGATCCTACTAACTAAATCATTCCCAGGGTTAACTGATTGTATCTAAGCCAGAAGCCGAGGTCTCATCAGGAGGCAAACCTAGAGGAGGGTGGTGTGACACACCATCCTTATGGCTGTGGGAAACCCTCGTCCCTTCTCTGAAGCACTGAGTGGCTCTGCTGCCTTCTCTTAACCCCAGAGAACACTACAGAAAATGAATGGAGGGCGGTGATCATGGTCCAGTCATGTGCCACAGCATCAGGGCAGCTGGCAGCTGCCGCCTGCCACAGATCACCTACGCCTGCAGTCTCACCAGGGTCTCAGCTGGTTGTCACTAAATGTAACCCAATCCTCCAGCAGCTAAAGTTCTGAAGCTATTCTGCTTTCAAGAGAAAAATATGAATGGAAAGAGAGCAAACTAATACCAAGAGTTTCCATTTTTAAAAGACAGAACGGGGGGGGGGGAGCTGTTTAACCTACTCTTGGTGTCATCTTTTCTAAGGCAAGCTTGCTACCTTTAAGAAATACTTTCAGTGCCAAGCACCAAGTGCAAAGAGCTCGCAGTTCTACCCTACCCACAAGCACATTCCACTGCAGAGGAGCTGGCTGCTCTTTTCCAAGGTTCCAGGGTCCTTCTGCAGGTAGCTGGATTGACAGTGGATGATGATTCACATTGCTTTGCACGGGGTGATACAAAGATCATGATCCTATGGAGAGGTGATTGGACTTATTAGCTACATGCCCTTGTGCAAAAGACTGAGCCTGTGAGAACCTTAGTTTCTTCCTCTAGGAAATAGGGCTAATTAATATTTGCTCTGTGGATGTTGCACTAATACATGGACCCTAGTACAATACCTGGCGCACAAACAAAATGTTCAGTGAAAGTCAGCTATTAGTACTACAAGCAGTCACCCCCTCGGGATCGATAGTGTGTTTCCTCCTTCTCTACTCGTCTACCCATCCCACATTTGTTAAAAAAGCCTCAGAAGAGAACTGGGTCTTTCTTCTTTCTGCCTCTGTCCTCCCACCCACAGAGCTATGATCTGAGCATGCTAAAAAGGGAACAACCCCAGGAGGATGCAGAAATGATCAGAGGTTCAGGGCTTTAGGATGCGGCAGAAACTCTGGGCTGGTAGGTAGCTTCCAGCATGTGGAAATGGAAAGCGCTGCTCTGGCGGTCAGGAAAAAGAGTTCTCATTTGAGTTTTGCCATCAACTAACTCTGTATCCCTAGAATTGTTGATTTACCTTTCTAGACTTCAGATCTCATGTCTCGATAGTAAGAGGGCTGAAGTACATTGCAGGATCTCAAACTTTAAGCAGCATCAGAATCACTTGGGAAACTTGATTAAAGTACAGAGACCTTGGCTTGTAAAAGTACAGAGAAGGCAGCAGAGCCATTCAGTGCTTTGGAGAAGGGAAGAGGGTTTCCCACAGCCATAAGGATGATGTGTCACAGCACCCTCCTCTAGGTTTACCTCCTGATGAGACCTCAGCTTCTGGCTTAGATACAATCAGTTAACCCTTGGAACAATTTAGTTAGTAGGACCATACAGAGAATCTGGTTCTCTGTATCTGTAAAATCCAGTGGGCCCAGGAATCTCCATGTCTTGTCAGTCTCCACATGATTCTAAGAGGTGGTCCACAGACCAGGCTTTGAGGATCAGTGGCCACAGGACCACTCAGCTCCCTTTAGAACTTACATCCCCAGTGCGAAGCTCTACGAGTGCTGCAACGCTTAGGTGTTCCCCAGCCACACAGTGGTGCAGGATGTGGCTTCTCTCTGAATCCTGCACTGCATGTCAGCAAGCCCGCTGTTCTCCCTCTCATTATTGCTCTCCTTTCTGCCTATTTCTTTCTGAGACCTCAATCCCCTAGCATCTCGGGCCCTTGGCTCCCATGGTATAGAAAATGAAAGGCTCTGTCCCTCCAGTGAGCTCAGAGTAGTGTGCTTGCCTTTTCCTTGCTATGGAAACTTTATGTCAACATGTGACCTCCTGAGGACCTTCGGATGCATTATCCCAGAGCTGGCTTCATTCACATCCTCCTTCCTTGGAAACCCAACAGGTGAGGTGAGGAATATGGACTCCCAGCCTTGGTCTTGGGATGGGCTCCAAAAGGGACTCAAGAGTTCAAGCAGAGAAGCCACATAATTAATGTTTTCTTAATCACTGAGGAAGAACATCCCAGCAAAATGGAGATGTGGGTTTTTACTTCCTCTGAGTTAAAATAACACCCAAATAAAAGTAGCTTGATCAAGAACAATAGCTCCTTTTGGAATCTAAAGAAGGTTCCAAATTCTAAATTTTCCATGAGGGCTTTCCATGCAATAGAGGTGAAAGTGGATCTGGGGGAAGACAATACTTGCAAAGAGAGAAGTGCAGGGAGGAGTACCTCCACTGCTGCTCGACTTTCAGGTGCCTGGTGGTACAAGATTTCCATAGCTGTGTTTGTTTTCTCCCTAGGAGAGAAGGGTTGGGATTCCTTTTGAGGAAGAGGAAAAATAGCCGTGCCCCCCACTGGGTCATGTTTAGGATCCCCATTTGTTTTTCTTCCTCTATTATTTTTATTTTGGGGAGCAGGGTGGGGCTGCCTTAGAGCAGGGCCTCGTGTCTCCTGCTGTGCCCTCCCTACCTGGGACACCCTCCTTACCTCCTTCCCCACCCTTAGCCTGTGGGTGGCCACAGACCAAGTTGGACAAGAGACCAGTGCTCACTTACCAAGGAGCAGAGATGGATGCCACCGAACAACAACCTCTTTCTTTGGCCCCTGGAGTCAGGCCAGGGAAGGGACAGGAAACAATTGGAATAGAACGTAGCAGTATTTCCACTCCATGGGCCATGTGCAAGATGTCCCAGGGAATCTTTAGCTGCCTGGTGTTACAATGAAGACCGACTCCCACCAGCCTGGGGATGGCCTGGTCAGGGTCTCCCAATGTGGCAGGGCCATTGAGAGATGTGTGCCGCGGCGTGGGGGCAGTGAGGTGGGGCAGCAGGAAGTGCTGGACAGCCAACTCATGGCCGGGCTTAGTGAGTTGTTTAGAAAACACTGGAACCTTGCCTCGCTCCAAATCTTTCTTCCGTCTTTCAAAATGCTGAAAGGCACCAGGAAGCCATTATTGAACAAACTGCTTTCCCCTCCAAATAAATGAAGGTCAATTTCAAAGAAACAGTTGTGCTCTGTATAGTACTGGAACCAAACAGGAATCTCTCTCTTCGCTGATTTGATTCTGCAGCCCTCTCATTGAGATGGGGGCTGATGAGTGTCCACCCTCCACAGGCACAAGGGAGGAGGGTCATGATGACAACATGGGACAGGGTCACTCCTACAAGCACACGTGTTAATTCCGCAACTTGGAGGTTTCAAAGTACAGAGATCTGAGCTGCCGACAAGGAGAGCAATTGATTTGAGTATCTGGTGGAGAGGGGAATCTTTGCACATAGAAATCTTCATCCAGAGGAGGGAAATCTGACTGAAGTAAAATAGATTCTGCTGTTAGTTAAATCCTTAATAAAGGTTTCCTAAAGCACCTACTATGTGCTAGGTTCTGTACTAGTCACTGGGTTGTTGAGCCAAAAGCAAACAGCCCAGCCAACATAATCAGTGGAGACTTAATGAACACACTGCATGCCAGACATTCTGCTCAGACATTACCTCATGAATCCTCACAGAGCTACCTTGACACGGGAGAGTGAATGTTTCTCTCTACAGACAAATATGCCAAAGCTTGGCAAAGCTAGGTTCTTGCTCAGTGTCACCCAGCAAGGCCAGGAGTTGAGCCAATGTCCGCTAGAACATACTATACCTGCTCCGTTGCACCAACAAGATGTCTGGCCTTTTCTGCTGCCTAGCCACAACATGCCCTCACAGAAAATGTTCTTGGGGAGCCTCAAGTCATAGTACTGAAAGCTGGCCATGATTTTCTATTGCAAAATCTTGACCCTCCTGGGGGAGAAAAATGCATTAAATGTCAAGGGAGACCACCCATGTTCACGCTCAGGGCACCTCCTCGATGGTGTGTGCTAAGGGTCTCTCAGGCTGAGCACATGGTCAGCCACCCACCCAGAAGGCAAAAAACTTAGGGGAACCTTGCCTTTCTTCTATGAATATGGATCCACATCTTTAATCATACAATCATTCACTGGGTAAGTATAGATTTATTGAGTAGTTACTGTTCCCAGGCTTTTTTATTGGAGAAACAATGGTGAGCAAAATATTTAAATTGTATAGAATTGAGTTCTGGTAGAGAATGCCAGCATTAAAAAGAAAACATGAATGCAAACTGTGATCAGTGACTTGAAGAACAGGTGAGAGCTGTTATTAGAATTATATAACAGTGATTTATATTATGAGGTCACCAGGAGAGTGACATTTAGGTAGAACCCTTAAAGTTTGAGGGAGCTAATTAATAAATGGAGCAGGTAGAAAAGGGGTCTCTGCAGGAGGAAAGTCATGCCTTAAAGTCCTGAGGCAGGAGATGCAGAGGGACAACAGAGTCTGGTGGGCAGACCCCTACAGAGACTTCTAGGTCACTGTAGATTTCATCTTAAGTGCCTTGGCCACTATGAAGAGATTTGATGCAGACAGAAGATATGATCTGATTTGTGTCTTCAGAGTGGTCATGCATGCTACGATCCCAGCATTCGGAAGGATGAGACAGAAAAAAAAATCACAAGTTCAAGTCTTCCCTGGGCAATTCAGTGACTTAGTGAGACCTCAGCTTGAAAAGAGGCCACTGGGATGACACTCATTGTGGAGGCGCTGGTTCAACCCCAGGACCCTACAGAAAGATTGCTGAGGCTGCCGAGTGGGGCCAGGCTGGAGATGAGGCAAGGAGTTGGCCTGGTGACTGCAGCCAGGGTGACAGAGGTGGCTTCGGGCAGGCAGCGAGCAGCAGAGGTGGTGAAAAGCAGGTGGGGTTTAGGAATGAGCTGGTGCTGGTGGAGGAGGGTGCATGGGAAGACAAAGCATGTCCGACATAACTTAGGTTTTTGCATAGAGCTTCCTGGGTACAATTTTGGGGATTGGAAGATGGGGTGGGACACAGCCAGGTGATTCTTCCTCCCCACATCTTCCTCAGCCTAAGCTGCCCATTGGGAATGACCCACAGACAGTCTTGGCAAATAGCGGGGAGGCCCGGAGCAAGAGCAACCCCAGCTACTCCCGAGAAACATCTGGCGGGGTGTTTTATTTAAAGTGTGGATTCTCAGGCCCCACATGAGCCCTACTGTATCAGCTTCTTCTGTCATGAGGTCGGCATCTCCATGTCAAGCAAGTTTTCCTGGGCGTTCTTATGTAGCTAGCATGGCACTGATCCTGCCTGTGCCTAAGAGTCCCTGTAAGGGCAACCCTGTGGGGCCAAACTGAATTATGCTTCTGAGGTGCACCTAGAAGTATCCCCAGTCCTGCCCAGGCTCTCAGTCAAGGCCACATGGGGGAAGTCAGAAAGGCTGGCAGGAGGGCAGTTTCTTGGAACCAGTGCCTTCCCTGAGAAAGGAAAGAATGAGCCCCTCGGGCACCCTTACACTGAGCACACTGGGTATACACTCCGCACTGTGCCCTGCTACAAGGCAAGTGATGTCATTTCTGCCTTTATAGATGGGAGATCTAGAGTTCAGAGAGGTTCAGTAATTTGCCCCAAGTCACACAGCTAGAAAATAAAGTCTGTCAGACTCCCATCTGGCTCTTGATAAAATTCATCGTGTTGTCCCTGTTGTTGCTAACACTCCTTCCCTAAAATTTTTCAGAAGTCTAGTACCCAAAGCTTTTACTGACTCATGGCAAAACAAGACAAACAAATAGGGAAATGTTGTGTTTTTAAAATTAAGTGCATTCAATATAAATGACTGTCCTTTTATTTTGAGGACCACATCCTTTCTATTTTAAGAAACTGAAATGGCATCTTTTGATAGAACGATGGTAATGAGTAGTTATAGTTCTGTGCATATGCACATATTTTAATGTCCTACTTAGCAAAACAAAAAATTGTTTACTCCGTGTCCCTTCCAAATGTTTTTCTGAAATTTTACCAGGGATCTCCTAAAGTCTTAGAATCAGAAAAGATACTGTGATGGTGAGACAGCATTTATGGGGGAAAGAAGGAAGAAAGAAAGGAAACGAGGGAAGAAAAGGAAAGGAGAAAAGAAACAAAGGAGAGAGGACAGAATGGGTCCCCCTCAGCCTTGTGGTGGGGCTCAGAGGGCTGGGACAGAAGGACCAAGCAGGTAGGAATGGCATGAGATGGGACAGCATGGGGAAGACCGGTACACCAGGACAGGGGAATCATGGAGAGACCAACCCGCTGCACCCAACCAGGCCACAGAGATGCTGGCAGGTGCAGGGGTCATGTAGCTGGACGGGCCTGTGACAGCCATCATGCGGCAGTGCTTACTTAGTGTGAGTATGCTCTGGATCCAGGAGAATAACTGACAGCCCTCGGGCCACTCTGGAAAACTGATTTCTGCTGTAGCTACAGGACTTTCCACGGTCACCACACTTGCTGATCACATCTGATCATGGTGATACAGCGCCCAGTAGGTAGGGCCCACCGTGTTCCCCCTTACAGTGCCAAGGAGGGCCTCTGCACTTCTGCATTTGTTCTGCAAGCTTGAGAAATGGCCACTGGGATTGTCCCCATTTACAGATGAGGAGGTGGCAGCTTAGGGCCATGTAGTGATTTGGCTCAAGCCAGCCAGCCAACCAGTGACAACAGACGAATGCCACCCCAGGTGGCACATGGTCCAGCACTGGAGGTATCACAGAGGCAGGGCTCTGAGCCCAATTTGAGAACATGCAAGAAGGGTCTGGGAAAGCCAGAATCTCTCCTGAGAGGGGAGAGGAAGGGAGATGGCTGCCTTTCACTTAGCAGCAGAGACACAATTAATGCTGGTGAGAACAAAGAATGTAACATAATGAAAATATATAAATGTAAGTAAAGGATATGAAAATAATTAGGTCTTCCCCTAGCAAGATAAGCCAAAATTTCTCTTTTACTGTTATTTCATTGGGTGTTTTGTTTTGTTTTGTTTGGATACTGGGGACCGAACTCAGGAGCTTGTGCTTGCCAGGCAGGTGCTTATGCCCCTGAGCTATATCCCTAACCCCTACTGTTGATACTTTGGAAGAATTTTTTTTTCACTTCACAACTTATTCTTGGTATTGTTACACACAATTTTAGATTTTTTTATCAAATTTGGGGAAACACATGACTTACTGTTTGAAAACCACACACATTTTTAAAGGTTTTTAAATAAAAGTTGGGGTAATGCATGAAAGGTAGAGGGTCTTTCCCAGTTTGGTTCCTGGCTGTGTACATCTCAGACTGGCTTCCCCTCCATCACCTGCCACACACAGTGCCAGCACCTGGGACTCTGTCGCGTCCAGATTAGTGCTGCTCCTGCCCCGTGCTGCTGCAAAACTAGGGAGTGTGTATCTTGGGTCAAGGTGGTTCTAGAACCCATCCTTCCACTTTGCAGTCACTCTGCTTAGTGATGACCCAGCTATTGAAAGGAAAGACTCAAAACCCATATGTATATTATCCAAGGCCCAGATGAAATGTAGCCCGAGTCCACTCAGCTACTTCCTCAAAATGCCCTGCACCACCTCTACAGGAGAACGAAAGGAGCAGTGCAGGGAATTCTCAATGAAATAGTTAGTAGATAGCGGTCCTCACTGGTTGCAATTAATATACCTGACTATTAAAAACTTTGTAACAGCCTTGAGCACCTGGATTCTCCTGCCAGGTATAGTGGCACATGACAGTAATCCCAGCACTGGGGAGGCTGAGACAGGAGCATCGCTGTGAGTTCAAGACCAGCCTCAACTGCATAGCAAGACCCTACCTCAAAAAAAAAAAAAAAAAGAAAAGAAAAGAAAAGAAAGAAAAAGAAACATAGATATCATTCACCTTCACCAAGACACTGCAAGGAGAGCTCTCTCTACAACCTCCTGCTGTGGTCTACTTATCTTTCCCCTCTACCAACTGCCACTTTCTTGTCAGCGATGATCAAGTCCTTGATACCTGCCTAATGTGTGCCCACATAAGCCGACGGAGTGACTCCTCAGCGAACGACCCAGCTGCCCGTGAGCCCAGCAGGGGAATTTGGAGATACTCTGAAGTAGAATTATTTGCCGCTTCCCAGACAACCCTTTCACTTTCTGTCCCCTGTGCATTCACTCTACCCGTTTCCTCCCCAGCCCCAACCATGGGCTTCTCAGGCCTGTTGGTGAGCTGACTCCTGCCCACCTATGAACACCCAGGTCTGTTGGCACCTGGCTTGTGTAGTCTTCTAGTTTCCACACCCTGCCCCAGCAGCACACCTTGCCTTACAACCCTCACCTGGTTTGCGGTGCTTGTCCCCTGTGTCCCTGGCAATAAGCACTGCAAGGTACAAACACAGCGGCACTACTGTGCTGCAAACCCCGGGAGTAGGGTGGGGGCTAGGTCTGGGTCCTCCTCTTGTCTGCAGAGGTATGCACCTGCGTAATTAGTAGACTCTCAGTATGGGCCTGAATGACGGCAACAACTCTCACAGTGTGTGTCGACTTCATCCACTATTTTGGGTTTTCGGGGGTATTTTTGAGACAGGGTCTTGCTATGTAGTTGATGTCACCCTTGAACTCACGATATAGCCCAGGTTGGCCTCAAACTCAAAGCAATCCTCCTGCCTCAGCTTCCCAAGTGCTGGGGTTACAGGTATGCACTAACACACCCTGATTTTCATCTACCATTTGAACCTCCGAATGGCCCATCAGAAAAATAGCATTTTGCCTACAAAACAGGAGGAAATGGGCTCAGAGGGTCAAGTGGTTTGTCTCATTCCTTGAAACTACCACAAACACATTAAAATGAGACTACTGCACGTGGTGCAGCCCCTCAGGTGCTCTACTATTATATATCAGGCTCTTGGACTCTCTCCTTAATAATAATAATAATAATAATAATAATAATAATAATAATAAATGCCAATCTAGGCCCAGGCATTGGGCCAGTCAAGAAAGATTAGACAGAAAACATTGGGTTCAAGGTAAGCTTGACAATGGGTGATGTCTTCATTCTTTTCTTTGCCCTGTACTGGGATTCAAAATCAGGGTCCCCATGTGCTAGGCAAGAGCTCGGTCCCCAACCCAAGTCCTTCATCTTTCATTTAAAGGCTGCTGTTCAACACCCCTCTGAGAAGATGACTTTGCCAGCTAGCCCTCATTTCCCCTGACTTTGCTGGCTCTCACCTCACCCCTCCCTGCTGCAAGAGGACCATGTTCAGAGCCACAGAATAGGGAGAAAAGAAATGACCTGTTAACTTCGCGGCAGGATTACATTAAGACCCCTGCAGGCTCCAGATATGGAGAAAACAGTAACATAATTCTAAATGAGCGTATACACACGGAGCCTCAACCTAATTGAAAAAATTAGCAAGATCTGGGTTTTTTCCATGAAGTTAACTTTGGTCAATTTTATTTTTTCTCTCTCTTTTTTCCTTCTTTCCTTCCTTCCTTTCCTTTTTTTTTTTTTTTTTTTT
>NW_004524605.1:16071608-16089437 GCF_000260255.1 Octodon degus
TTTTTTTTTTTTTTTTTTTTTTTTGTTTTGTTTTGTTTTGTTTTGTTTTGTTTTGTTTTGTTTTGTTTTGTTTTTGGCATTAGGTCCTGAACTCAGAGCTTCGCATATACCAACATGAGCTTTGCCCCTAAACCTTGATTTCTTTAATATCCAATTATTCCCCCCCCAAAAAAATGTGCCCCAAATCTGCTAATGCTCTGAGACACAGCAGAACTGCTAGTTAAAGAAGAGCTTCTATCTTCTGAGGTGACTGTTCCTCCCAGTTTACCCACACTCTTCCCATTGCTGCCTAAAAAAAACATGATTATTGTTACCACCTCCTCCTATGCTCAAGAGTGACTCAGTTTCAACAACGGAAGGGTCTCCCCCTCTTAAAACTAGGGCAGGTGTATTGACTCTGGGGACCTCAGGTAGTACCCCAATTTCATGTCAGGTCCTGAGATAGTAGGAGACAAAAATCAATACCAACCGGTGCAACAGGTCAGAGGAAGACTGATCAGGAGAGAGTGAAGGATGAAGGATGCGATTTTTGTATGTTTCGTGGGATGCAGGCGTGATCCTAAATGTGGGCTTTCAAGCTTTTAAATATTTGATCCCCTCACTTTAGTTACTCAAACAAGTGGCTGGGCAGAGAGTTGAATTTCCAGCTGGCAGGCCCTCAGTGCTGGCTGAACGAGTGAATGGATGGAGTGGCTCCACTGCAGTATAAGATCAACAGTGTCCTCTAAAGAGTGAGAGTCTCCAGACAGAGAGAAGGGCAGCCTGTGATGCAGTTTGGTGAAGAAGGAAAGGAAGATGTGCTCCAGGGTCTTGTAAGGCCAGAGTTAGTGTGGGGGAAGGGACATCTTCATCCCAAACCTCATCAGCTCTCCTGGTGTGACAGAGTATGTATCAGCCCAGGATGCCATGGGCTGTCCTCACGGGAAGCCTTGTGTTTGAGAAGCCTGTCAGCACTTGGATATACCCATCAGCAGCACGGCTAAGGCCCCTTTGAACACTTAAGTGCCCCTCTCTGGTGCGAGCACAGGCACTGTGCTATAAAAGTTGGCCAATGAGCAGTGTAAGCTGAAATGTTCGGAGACAGGATGTTCCAGCACGGGCAAGGTCGCCCTTCCTCACAGAGCCCCATTTACATTTTTCTGGGGTATCTGCCCTGCTCCCCTTAAGCTTTCTCTTTCCTGCTGGGTTGAATTTGAGGCTTGGATTTGCACACTTTTTGAAATTCTTTAAGATAGAGTTTGCTGTGAGGCTAACATGCACAGCTTAGAGGCTAAGCTTAGCACTTTGGAAGGGCCCCAGAAGGAGGTTCAGCTGGGACCAAGGGCAAACCAGGCTCACTGTCATTCGCGGACATCGGCCCCAGGGCTCACACCACCAGCACAGGGCTGGGCGGAGATCCAGGGAGGCAGCTGGTCACGGAGGAGGAAGAAATATCAAGTGGAACAACAAAAAATAAATGAAATCTCCAATTCATACATTCAGCCTACAAATTGTCCCCAGGTATCTAGAAAGTGGTTGGGTCCCTGCCCCCCCACTTCTAGGGACATCCCCCTCCATGCACATTGGTGAGTCACTGTCCCAAGCCTTTTGGAATCTGCCTTAACAGAAGTGTTCTAGGGATTTTGTTCCACTGGCCACTTTGGTAATCTGATAAAGCTCCTTCTCACAATAGCTCATAAAATTAAAGACGTAGGATTTCAAAACAAACCAATGATACTGAAATACAATTATTAGCATACTGAAAAACAAATATATTGTAGAGCTTTTTAAAAGTCATTAATATATTAAATAAACAAGATCTAGCAGCAAGTTGTACAAATAACTACTATAATTCTGATGTAGTGACAAGAGGAAATATTTCAAGATATCTGCACCAAATGTAAAATGATACTGTAAATCTAATTTCTATTGCTGACAAATCCTGCTGATTTTACTGTGGCTTCTTGCCTACATTCTTGTTGAAGGAAATGCAAATTTGCTTCAACTTTTTCAGCCAGAACTTAGTTTTGTTTGTTTCTTTGTTTGTTTAAATATTTTTCCCATCCAAATTCAAGTTCATGGATCTCCTAGTACCGGAATAAGAACCTTGTCTTAGACCAGTGAGATAGCTCAGTGGACTAAGTGCCTGCTTAGGCAAGTACAGGGATGGGGGTAGGGGGTACCACATGCTGCGCCAGCCCAGTCCCCGGGCACATTGAGCTGGCCAATGAGACCAGGTGCGGTGGCTCACGCCTGTAATGCCAGCACCAGGGAGGCTGAAAACAAGAGAATCACTACTAGTCCAAGCTGCATAGTGAGATCCTGTACCAAGTACATTAAAAAAACAAACAAACAGACAAAAAACTTGCTTGAGGATGCCACAAAGATGTACTTTAGGATGTGAGGATTTCTAGACTCTTCTGATGGCATACAGATGGTATAGAAATATAGATGCAGATGTATTTCTTAGGACCAGGAGGAACTTGGAACTATCGAGCATGCTTTGTAACTATTTTCAGGTGGACTTGTAGTGATTGGTTTAGTCAACTACTTTCTTGATTGTTAAATGACGCATCAGTTTTTATTAAATAAGAAAGAAGTAAAAAGAAAACTCTAAAAAAATCTGTCTGCTCTCTGCAGACTTCAGCTTCACATCCACTCAATGCTCTTCTTCCACCACTGAAAAGTCACCAGAGTATCTGCATCTGCCTCTAGAAATACTCTAGTTGCTGCATTAGTACCTATATGTGTACATGTAAATAGAGTGTTCTGCACGTATGTGCTTTTACTCTTTCTTGTTTCTAGTGGTGTTGTCTTATAAACTCTTCAGGGAGGACTCCATTTTTGATTCAGCAGCATATTTTAGCTATAGTTCTAGGTCAGAGCACTGCCTTAGAATCTGTGTTAGCTGGCCAAATAGCTCAGTGGTTTAAAGTGCCTGCAAGCAGGGGCAGGTGCCAGGGGTTTGATCCCCAGGCCTGCCGTGCTGGCCCCACCCTGGGGCGCACTGAGACGGCAATTGAGACTGGGTGTGGTGGCATGCACCTGTAATTCCAGCTCTTGGGAGGCTGTAGACAGGTGGATCACTATGAGTATGATCTCGTATGAGACCCTGAACACCCTGTAGAACCTTCCCTAAAAAAAAATACAAAAAAAAGAATCTGTGTTAAAGTTACTATTCTCTCTTTTCATGACTGTATACTAAGCCATGTTATGGATCGTCATAGTTTACTTACCAATTTCCCAGTTGAGTGATGTTTAAATTAATTTTTATCTTTTGCTACTATGATTTTATAATTAATGTCTAGAGATCAAATTGCTGAGGCAAGAAATATTTGACATTTTAGCTTTTAAGTTGAACATGATCAATTAAGAATTTCAAATATAATAAAATGTAATGCGGTATTAAAAACAAATAGATTAGGGGGGCCTGACCCTTAGCTCAGTTCTTTAAGTGCCTGCTTCAACAAAGCAGTCAGGCTCAGGTTGCTGTGGTTCGATCCCCAGAACTCAAGCCAACCAAACCTGACCTGAAGGCATTCGGAGCAAAAAAAAAAAAAAAAAAGTAGATTAGCCAAGCATGGTTACCCATTCTTGTAACTCCAAAACTTGGGAGGCTAAGACAGGAGGATCACCATGAGTTCAAGGCCAGCCTGGGTTACAGACTGAGGGGCTGGGGAGATGGCTCAGTAGGATAAGCTCTTCCCTGATAAATTCAGGGGCTTGAGTTCAATCCCCAGTTGTGAAAAAAACAAAAAAAAATTGAGTTCAATATCAACCTGAACTACATAGCAAGACCCTGTAGGGGACTCAAGTCAACAATTTCTGACACTGCCAGTCAAGCGGAAGACCCAATACTATTATGGACTACTAGACTCTTTTAGAATATTTTGCTGAGTTAACACACCTATAATATTCAAATAACAAAACTAAACAAAAAAAGGAGATACAGATGAATGTCCATTTTGTATCTGTGTATTCAAAATGGTTAGGATCAGTATATAGTTACATTCTCTTAATGAATAGAGGGATTTGTTCTAATAGTGTTTGTAAATAGGATATCATGTCCGCATCTTGTACAGCAATTAACTACTAGGAAGAGAGCATGCAATGTGTTAATTATTGAAACTGTCCTACCAATTCAGTTTGAAACTGTCTCATTGCTATTTGTTTCTCAATAAAATTATGGGGAAAAAAAGAAATCCACTACAGTACAAAAAAAAATTAAAAATAAAAATAAATAGGTTAGTTGTATAGCTACTAACCTGTCATTCAGGAGCGATGCTCATGACATCTAAGACATCAGGATGCTCGTGGGAAGGCAAGTAATGGAGTAATGCACAGTCCCACTGATACTTTTTTTTTTTTTTTTTTGGCCAGCTCAGCCCACCCTGAGGGTGGGGCTAGCATGGCATGTGATGCCGGAGATTGAACCTTGGTCCCCTGCAGCTGCCTAAGCTTGCCTAAGCAGGCACTTTAGACCACTGAGCTATCTTGCCAGCCCTGAGTTCCACTTATAAAAGCTTAGGAACTTTCTCACTTGGAAGGGCAGAGTGGAATGAGTGGAAATGAGTTATCAGCTTTTTATATCTTTCGTATTATTTTACATGTTGTGAGGAGAACACACTCCTTATGACTAAGAGCATTACATTTAAAACTACAATCAGATGTACACTGGGTTTCAATAGCCACAGCATTCCCCCTGTCTAAATCCGTGTGGGTCGCTATAATAAAATAGCTCAAACTGGGTGATTTATAGAAACAAAAGATTTACTGCTTAGGCTCTGGAAGCTGGGAATTTTCTTTCAGCAGGAGGCAGCTGCAGTGTCTTAAGGACCCATTCCTCGCAGGTGATGCCTCCTGCGTGTCTTTTGGGGGGAAGGGCAGATACACTCCCTCTGACCCAACCCTGCATAGGTGGACTCTGCCTCTCAGATGTCCAGCTCAACACTATTGCACTGGGGGTTAGATTTTAACATACAAATTTAAGGGACAAGGAAGAAACTCAGATATTCACACCATAGCATCATCCCTATTACCTTCTTTGATATTTTCCAGTGGAACTTTCCAAAAGGGAAAGACACACAAATTGAAACATGCAATGCTTTTTTTTTTTCATTATCAAGTATAGATGTCTTGCCATATCAATCTATTAGTCTTTTTTCACCATTAGTTTTAATACTGCACAGGATTCCATAGTAGATTGTCCTATACTTAGCCAATCCAGTTACATAAGCAAGCTGTTTACATAAATAAGTCATGTATAAAGTGCCCCATCCACAAGTGTAGAGTGAAAAGTATGTCCCTTTTATATCCCTGGCCCAGGTCATCTAATTCCTCTCACTGGAGGTAACTACTGTCACCAGTTTCCTGTATATCCTTTCAGAAATAGTCTTTGCAACTATGAAAGTATCTATATATTCTTCTCAATGGAAATAGCATTCCATGCCTTTTCTCACTGTATAATGTAGCTCGCAGGTCTTTTCACTTCAGTGCAAGTACAGTAGTCTGATTTATGTTTGTAGCTGCATAGTATTCTTTTATATATTTTCCCCAGTAGTTCCTTATGGGCAAGCATTTTGATTATTTTAAATTTTTCTGTTACAACAAAACAATGCTCTTACAAATGTTTCACCATTTTCCACATGAATAAACATATCTATAAGATGCAATCCTGGAAGTGGACTGTGTTGAATAATGTTTTAATTTTTATAACTATTTCCAAACCATTCTCCATAAAGATAGAATGCATTTAGTTTCCATAACTAGAATGCATTTGAGGATGCCGACCTATTCCCCAAGTGTTATTGCAGCTTAGATTATTTTTAATCTTTTTTTTATGTATTTGGTTGTTACAGGGACTCACTATGCAGCTTGGCCTCCCGGTGATCCTCCTGATTTCAGCCTCCCCAGCATTGGGATTGCAGGCATGTGTCACCATGCCCAGTCTCAGTGGCTGGCGTAGCACCTGTGGAGGCAGGACTGGTGCTGCATGTGGCGCCAGGAATCTAATGCAGTTCCCTGTGCTTGCCTAAGCTTACCTAAGCAGGTGCTTTAGTCCACTGAGCCATCTTGCCTGTCGATTGTTTTTAATCTTGATAGAAGAAGTTTTTGGAAATGAAGTTAAGCATTGTTCCTTATGTTGAAGATAATCTGTCCTCTCTTAGACATTTGTTTTCCATTTTTAGCTATGATAACTCTTCTGATTGAGATTGTTTTCCCTGCTATCTTATACCTGTGCCTGCTGTTTAGGACTTCATTAGGTAAAGTATACTTCATACAATCAGATAAAGGGTAGGCTCAGGAGGAAAGCCTCAGACATACACTGTCAAATTACCCTTTGGAAAGAGTGGAGCCCTCAATTTGCACTCCTACTAATGGGGTTTCAGCACGCAGGTGGGGGAGGGTTGTGCTGATCACTCCTGGACGCCAGCGACTTGTGAAGTTCCGGGGCCTGCCTGACAAGCTCCCCTCCCCCAAGGAGATAAGATGGATTGGAAGATTCAAATCACCCCAGCTGACCCACTGTCAGCTGCCCAGAGATGAGGATTGGCTAGCTGTCCTCTTAGGACACAACTGCCTACCTCTCAAGAGAACACAGGGTAGCAGGAGTCTGGAATGGGTGTATCTGACCCAAGTCCCAAGAACAAAAAGCAGTCACCCACGGTGTGTAAACGTCTTGGAGTTCTTGGACAGCAGCCAGTCTCACCACAGCCCATATCAGTAGTTTGTGGCTCAGGGAGACGTTTTAGTTGAAACCAGAGAAAACTAAAACAAAGTGACTGGTGCCACAGGCCAGGAGAGAGAGCAATGGCATTTGCAACCCTCAGGATGAGTTAATATGGAAGGATCCCTTCACACTGGCCCCATCGGACCTGAGGGCCTGTGCAGATCCTGTCTATATTTAGACGAGAGTGTGGCACATGAACCACGTGCCAGCCTCAGATTGAAAATTCAGTTGAACACCACTAAGGAAGAAAAGATCCGGCCCACTGAGCAGATTCTACTCGGGAGGAGGTGTTTTTTTGTTTGTTTGTTTGTTTGTTTGTTTTGGTTTGGTTTTTTTCCGGAACAGGCATTGAACTCAGACCCTTGCACTTGCCAGGGAAGCACTTATTCTACCGAGCCATCTCTCCAGCACTCGGAGGAGGCTTTTGCAGAGGAAGCTAGTGGCCCTGGTTAGTCAGAGACACATTTTACTGCTGACCTTGCGCTGCTAATCTGGAAGGAGAGGCCAGGTTATTTTCAGACTCTACTAAATCTAGAGATGTTGGAACCAGCAGCTAGGACAAAGCAGGGATGAGGTGAACTCTGACCCACCACCACGAGGCCTGAGGACCCAGGGGAAGTGCCTAAGCCAGCGCCTGGCCTCAGCCTGTGACTCTCAGAATTTGACCCGGAAAGCGTCCCCTGCCACCCACCTCCATGACTGCCCCCCTGTTTTGATGAAAACAGTAGGTACCTTCTTTCCTCCGGAACATCCTCCTCTGCTCATCATGACTCCTGCTGCGGCAGCAGCACAGAGCACCGAAGGAACAGGGACCGCGGGGAGACACTGCCACTCAACTCCCCAAGCCTCAGCTAATGCATCTATAAAATCCAACTGCAGTCACCCACCTCATAGAACTGTAGGGAGGAATATGTGGGAAGGGAGTGAAGAAGACTCCCTGGGAGCCAAACGTTAGTAAATATTTCCTAAGCATCAACTAATTACGCGCAGGAAGCCTTTTATACAGCATCCACTTCAGAGGAGACATTTAATGAATACCTATTCATACTACTGTGATGATGAATTATTCTACGAATGGATTGTGGGTTGGGCAGACCAAAACGGCCCGCCATGGAGTGGTCTGTTCTCTACGCATGCTCACATACCAGCTCTCAGAAGCTAGGAGGAAGCCGTGCAGAGCACAGCTCCAGATCGTTGAGCCTACATTCGGACTCTACTCCTGCTCCTGCACTAGCTGTGTGGCTTCCAATAAATGGTTCACCCTCACTGCTTCTCCTTCCTTTTTAAAATGGTACAAATAACACCCACTTTACCCAGTGGTTGCAGGATGGAATTAGATTATTCATAGAAGCCAGTGGCTCTTAACAAAAGAGGATTTTGTGCATCGGTCCTACCAGGGGACAGTGGGTCATGTCAGTGTTGGACGACTTTTTTTTTTTCTTTTTTTTTTTCTTTTCTTTCCTTCTTTTTCCATGGAGGGGTGCTACTGGCCTCTAGTGCAAGAGGCCAGGGCTGCTGCTAACCCCCATATCATGTCCAGGGCAGCCTACGACAGCAAAGAATTACCCTGAGCAAGATGTTGCTATTCCTATAATAGAGAACCCCCAAAGAGAAGCATGCTGTCACTTTATAAAAACTCAAACCTTTGTGCAACAAACATAACAGAATAAATTATTATCATTTGTTTCACATGTAAGACACTGTGGTATCCAGTGAGCTGTCCCTTCTTAGTCAAAAGAATGACAGATGACGGGCACTGCCGCTTCTCCATGTCTGAGATGCCTATCCCATTGGTTAAATCAGAATGACAAATACAGTTGAACTGGGAGTTTTTCCTTAGAGCCTAACTATTCCTTGCTCTCTATGAAAAACAAACTGCACCTGTGCTTTCAGCCACAAAACTGGTTCATTTTAAAACTCAAATCTTCCTCTAACCACAAGAAGCCCAGGGGCTGGTGTGGTGATAAGTAAATAAATCAAGCATCTTAACTAAGAGGACATTTTTGGCCCCAGTTCAGGACTGGATCTCAGTACACCAGAGAGAAAGGGCGGGAAATAGAGAACAGGAAAGGAGCGAGAACCCTGCTTCCAGTTCTTCCCGGGTGGAGGCGGACCCCGAGTATTCAGCCCGCGGCTGCCACAGGAATCAGAGCCACGGCCTGCGCCTCTGTGAGCACCACTGTGGCTGGTCTCTTCAGCAGGTCCCCAACGTGTCCCCATGCCACAGGCATCAACATCAGCCAGGAACTTGTTAGAGATGACAGACCTGGGGCGCCACCCAAAATAACTGAATCAGAAACTGGGGGTGCCACCCACACAATCTGGGTTCTCCCCAGCCCACCGGGAGAGATGCGTCCTCGAGTTTAAGGACTATGCGCATAACTGGGCCAGGCCCCACACTCCCTGCGTGTCCATTCTCATCCCTCTCTCCAGCACCGTCGGGTAGTCGGGGAGCCACTGCTGCCGATGGACACTCCCTGGGTCGGATGCTTGACACACGGCCTTTAATTTTGACAAGAGTAGAAGGAAGATGCTGACATGTCCTTTCCAGATGTGAACACCACAGCTTCGAGAGTTTAAACAACTGGCCTGGGGCCTCGCTCCCAGAAATAGGCCGGAGCCAGGATCTGGGCCTGGGTCACCCTGACGCCAACTCCTAGCTCCTTAGCAGTGACATGCCGGGCTTTGCACTGCCCACTGGTGCTGAAGACAGACAAAACACAAACAGGTTAGCACCACTGGGCCTGCAGAGGTTTAGTGCCACGCAGACGCCTGTCCCGAGAGGCACCTGGCTGCAGGTAATCCCGGAGACTATTAACCTGCAGGGCCCTGCCACTGCCCTCTAGAGGTCACTGCTGTGGACATCAACACGATCTAACCTTTCCTTCCTCCTCGCTGTGTGACTGTGAAACTCCCGCAGCCTCTACATGCTCATTTCTCCTCTGTAAATCAGTTATAATAATGCATTCATATCAGACTGCTACGAGAATTAAATGGAGTAATAAATATGAACATATCTAGCCCGGTCCTTCATGCACAATAGAGACTAATTAACTGTTAGCTTTCTTCCGTTCTTCTCTTCCTATCAACAACTACCGGAACTACTCCGTCCAGAATGGATTTCCCGGAAATCTCCTTCATTGATCAATTAGTTCATATGAGGAGCTAGTCCTCGGGGAGCTTTTAATTCGTAATAATGGTTTTCTGTGTTTGCCTCAAAAATAATATTTGCATTTCAACCAAAGGCCTTTAGTCCTCAAAATTTCACAGCCAGGATGTGATTACGGATGACACTGTTAAGGGATGTGGAAGACCAGTGTGGGGACACCAGAGCCTTCCACTCTGCCCCAGCATCACTGCAATCGTGAGTCAATGGCCGCAGTGGCTGAGGACTCCCGGAGGGTGGGGAAATGAGACAAGGCAGGGAAATGTGGCTTTCAGGTTGCAGCAGGCTTTCAAGAAAAACCGACTAGAAGCATCTGAATCTCATAATAGGTGTGAATGATGCAAAAAAATAAAAGTGAAAACCAAGACTAATGGGTCATTTGCCAACATTTAATACAATTGCTGGGGATCTGCGTAGTAAAATACAATAAGGCTTCATTAAATAGTAGTTATAACGACTAATAAGACCCTAATTAAATTAGCTTTTACTGGGCAAGCTGCTTGGAAGGTCCTAATTAGGTTATTTGCAGCCATTGGCCTAGCCTGAAAACAAAAGAAGACTGTTGTGTCTTCCATAGTAGTGCTTGGAAAGCAGGGTGTCTGGTCTTGTGCAGGAAAAGCTAAGGGGCTCTGCATTGGGGAGAGGCCAATCCACATCTTTCTTGGTTCCCCCAAAACCACAGTGTGCACCCAGAGTGAAGTCCCCAGTAGGTCCCACTGCTCTGAAGAGCTAAACAATTTTTTAAAAAGGAAAGAGCGTCAGGCAGATAGCTCAGCAGACTAAAGCACCTGTTAAGGCAGAGTGCAGCAGCTGGGGTTCAATCCCCAGTGTGTCATGCCAGCTCTGCCCCTGGGGCACACTGAGATGGCGTTGAGACTGGGCATGGTGGCACATGCCTGTAACCCCAGCACTTGGGAGGCTAAACACAGGAGAATCACTCCAAGTCTGATCCATGTAGTGAGACCGTGTAGACCCTGTCCTAAATACAAAAAATTAAAAATTAAAGAAGGAAAGAGCATTTAAGGATGAAAATGCTAGGAGTCTCACTTTACAGCTGAGGACACTGAGGCTATATGAGTAGTTAATAGTCCCCAGCAAGGAGCAGGATTCTCTACCCATTCCAAATTTTCTTCCACCATGATCTAGAATAGACATAGAACTTGGTTTTAAAATGTGAGACTGCTGGCACAGATTTTCATTTGGGGAAGAGAGAGAGAAACAAGAAAGGATGGATTCTCACATGCTCCTTTTTTGAAACAGGTTGTGCATGCACGCGTGTATACATGCATAAGTCTGTGGGTGTGTGGTGTGCTGAGCGAGGGGAGAGCAGCACAGGGTGACACTGGCACAGTGACCTTCCTGGAACACAACTCTGAACTACACAGAGGGGCTAGAGAGATAGCTCAGTGGAATAAGCGCCTGCCTGGCAAGCACAAAGTCCTGAGTTCAACACCTGGTACCAAAAAAAAAAAAAAAAAAAAAAAAAAAGAATATAATGAACTAAGCAGAGATGACTTCTGAATGGCTGCACACAGCAGTAAGGGTCCTGCGCAGTTGGAGTCTGACCTCCCTCCTCTCAGGACTGAGCTGTGTGCTCAGTCGCACCGGGGTCTGAGCTCTGTGCCCAACAGCTTGCAGCTTCAGCTTCCACTTTCTGCATATCACAGGCATGACATTCTGCGGGTCTCAATGGGTTAACAGGAGAATTAAAAGACAATAAGCAGGCAAGGCACACATGGGCCTACTGGGGTTCTCCAGCCACGCAGGAGCCGCGCTGCTCCCCGAACACGCCTGGCTGGTGCGTGCCCCCAGGCTCCTGCCACTGCTTCTCCCCCTGCTGCAGCACCCTCCCTGCTCCTCTGCACTGTGAATTCTTCCCATACGAATGACCAGCTGAAAGGTCACCCCTCCTGTGCAGTCTTCCACAATGCCCCAGTTGGCGCCCTGCCTCTCCTGTGCTTTCTGTGCCGTCACTCCATCCTCATCAGAGCCTGGTCACGCAAGGTTGACAGCAGCTTTCTGGTAGCCATTGCCCCAGAAGGATCTCACTGAACCTAGGCCAGGCACTCGGTCAGGACTCTGAGGGTGAATAACATAGAGGAACTGCAAGGCACTGTGGGAAAGGGACAAGATTGGTTCCAGTGTCACTCCTGCTTTTGGACCAGCTGAAATGTGATGAATTCTGTGTGTTCTGACAAACATTCTTTGCTGGACCAAAATTTAATTAGGCTCCTGAAACTTCTCCTGGTCATGTTTGAGCACATCCTTTAAAATTCAGTTTTAGTAAAGAAACCCTTTTAAGTCCATTTTCCAAGAAGCCCAAGACTTGGTATCTGGTCATCCTCAATATCTGGCCACGTTCTTCATCCTCTGCCACCCCCTAGTGACTCATGACCACACCACCTGTCTTTGGCAAGCATCCTGTGTGTCCAGAAACATCTCCTCACCTGTGATGTTTTTCCATCCGCTGACGCCACCCCACACCTTATCTACAAACACCCACTTGCCAATTCCGTATCTGCTATGGAACCTAGTGGATCTCTGACTACAAAATCCCTGTCGGGCTGCGAGATAGTTCAGTGCTCTATGTGCCTGCCTGGCAAGCGCAAAGATCCGAGTTCGATCCCCCGTACTACATGCCATACCACCCCCGGGGACCCTAGGCATACCAAACGAGCCACCAAAACTGAGTGTGGTGGCACACACCTGTGATCCCAGCACTAGGGAGGCTGACACAGGAAGATCACTATGAGTCTGAGCGGCATGGTGAAGCCTTGTACCAAATAAATGTATAAATAAATGATTTTTTAAAATCTCTATCTGATGATACTGAATCAAGTCTTCATCTATGCTTTAGCAAGTATCACTGAATGATTTTAACAGTACACGCACATATATGAATATATGCATACACATGCATGCGTGTGAGTGCATACACAAATACACATGCATGAATAAGCGTGTGCATATACATATACACTCAAGACATTAATTATAATTTCTATGATAATTGTTATTCTCATGCATCTCTGTATTGACTATATTTTTTTTTTATGCATTTGGCACAGAGTCTCACTATGCAGCTCGGACTCGTGGTGATCCTCCTGTTTTCAGCTGGACTCATTTGATGGCTCAGTGCATTCCAGGGGCGAGGCCAGAGTGGCATGTGGGACTAAGGATGGAACCCTAGTCCTTACACTTGCCAAAGCAGGCACCTAGTCCGCTGAGCTGTCTTGCCAGCCCTGTGTTGCTCTTATAATAAGAAGACAATTGCATAAGCCACTGAGCTGAAAGGAAATACACGAAATTCCCATTTTCCAAACACATCCTGGCAAATTTGGGAGTTCCCTGAATTTCAATGTGATCCGAAGCCTGGAAGTTTCTGAATTTTTTTCTGTATGATGTCTGTGACAAGAGCTCGTTTGAAGTTGCAAAGAACACACAAGAAGGTGAATCACCTTCCAAGTGTCTTTATAGAAACTTCTTAGTGTACTATGAGTTTTCATGGACAGAAGAGGATAAGTACTGTGCTATCTGAAACAGTAGCTCTGGCAGCAAGGAGCTGATCAAATTTAAATTTAATTTAATTTATAATTCAGTTATTCAGTGATAGTAGTCTCTTTTCCAGCATTTGGTAGAAAATTCTGCCTGGTGGTACTGTGGTCGTGTGTTTTTCAGCCTGTTCCCAACATGGTTAATGGTGCTCAGAATACAAGCATAGCCACTGCACCATGAATTATTCTTTCTTGCTTAAAAGTACATATTCATAGAGCTAGGCACTGTGGTGCACGCTTAGAATCCGAGCTATTTGGGAGCCTGCGGCAGGAGGGTGGCAACTTTGAACCCAGGCTGGGCAGCAGAGCAACTTAGCAAATCAGTCTCAGAGTAAAAAGAAAAAACAAAAAAAGTTACAGTGGCAAGGTGTAGCTCCGTGCAAAGGCCTATCCCTGGTACCAAAATATATCAATGTAAAATGCTGCAGCTGCTTTGGAAACCAGTGTAAAAGTGCCTCAGAACATTGGGTATAAAGTTGCCTTCTGATGTAGTAACTTCACTCCTAAAATATACTCAAGAAAGTTAAAAGCATATGCCCCCACAAGACCTGTGCACAAATGTTTAGGCGGCATTATTTACAACAACTAAAAAAGTGGAGACGACCCAAACATCCACCAGCTAAACAAGGAATATCAAAACAGGACACATCTATACAATGAAATATTATTTGCCTCCCCCTCAAAATGTTTGTCCATCCCTTGTATCCACAAGAGCTTGGCTCTAGCCCCACCTTACTGCCAACTGTAGGTGCCACATCTGTAGATGTTCTAGTCCCTTCTGCACAGCAGCATGTCATTGCATATAACCCACATACATCATTCTACATCCTTTAAGTTATCTCTAAATTACAATGCAAATAGTATGTAAATAGTTGTTGTATTGTTTGGGGAATAATTAAAAGAAAAAGTCTAAAGGTATTCGGTACAGGTATAATATTTTTCTCTACAGTCTTTATCTAGAGTTGGGTTGAGAATGCAGACTCTCCCTACAGAGAGGGTCAGCTGCACCGATACATGCTAACCCAAGTGCAAACAGCAGGCTCAAGGGACGAAGCCAAACATAAAAGGTCGTGTGTGGTATGACTCTGTGAACATGAAATGTCCAGAACAGGCCAGTCCACTGGGAGTCACCGGAGATGGGTGTTTGCAGAGTGCGGGAACAGGGAAAGAGAGAGACTGCTGATCGGGGCTCTCATTTCATATGAGTTGAGCTAAGTGCTCTGGATTTAGACAGTAGTGTGGATGCACAACTCTCTGAATACACTAAAACCACTGAGTTGTACATTTTAAAAGGGTAAATTTTATGGTATGTGAATTTTATAGCCCATGAAGCTGTTTTTTAAAAAAAAATATTCTAGTTGGGATAAACCTAATTGTCCATCTACTTTCAAGTGAGGTAATAAAAGCGAACACATGCATGCAATGGAGTGTGGTGCAGTAGGCAGGGAGAGGGACTTGGTTCTGAGCTAATTAACAAAGAGCCTGAAGACAAACTGTTAAGGCACAGGAAAGCAGTTTTCAGAGCACAGTCTGAAATGGTACATTAAAAAAATACCCCAAATCCCAACTGCTCTATTATGGATATGTGTTTAAAAATACATAGGAACAAAAAACTGGAAAATTATGTATCGAAAAGATAAAAACATCTAAGGCTGAAGGAAGGTTCTGGCGTTAGGGATAATACAGTATGTTGTTAATTTTAATAAAAAATTCATTTATTACACATAGTTAACAATTTTAAAGCTTCCTTCAGAAGAGGTTTTTTGTTGTTGTTGTTGTTGGTTGGTTGGTTGGTTTTTTCTTTTTCTTTTTCTTTTTTTTTGTGCTGGCTCAGGATGCTTTCGGGGCAGGTCTGGTAAGGCTTGAGGATCTGCAGATCAAACCACAGCATCCTGATTGCTTTGTTTAAGCAGTCACTTAAACAACTGAGCTAAGGGGCAGGCCCTCTTAAAGCTCCCTTTATTAAAATTTTTTTTAAAAACCTAGAAATTGGATTATCTCTGTGAGGGATAAATAGAAATAAATAACAATTTTCAAAGACATAAGCCACAAAATCAGCATCAGTTACTGTTTCTGTATGTTAATGGAATTCCTATATTCTCCTAGAGAAATACACTTAGCTCTTTAAGTTTTGCTTAGCCCTGAACGCTCTAGGGCTGAAGATGCACCCACAGGCTGATTCCACTGATTTAAAGCCCTTCTGAAAGAACAAAACCCGCAGTCACTAACTCTGTAACTTCAAGGGATGAAAGGGTGGCTGGTCCAGGGACTTCCTCTGTGGTCACCGGGCACCACCCTGACCAGACCTACCTAAGTCAGCCTCTCTGACACTTCTGCCGGGCTATGTGACCTACTTATAGGAATATTTTTCAACAGTTGTTCAGAGGAAAAGATTTGCTTCCCTTTGATTTTTCCCTTTTTTTTTTTTTTTTTTTCCAATCTTTTCTTCCCAAGATCACAAGAGGAAAAAGGATACAATAAAAAGAAATAGAACACAATGGAACACTCTTTTCTTGTAGCTGAAATTCTGGATGATTTTCTTCCAATCAGCACATTGTTACCTGGGTGACTGACGTCTACTGCATTTGGCACTCTCCCACCAATTCTCTCTCCCTCTCCCCCACACCACCACAATTTTATTCTTCTAGGTTCTCTCTCCCTCCCCCTCCCTCTCTCCCTCCCCCTCCTTTTCTCCCTCCCTCTCTCCCTCCCCCTCCCTCTCTCCCTCCCCCTCCTTTTCTCCCTCCCTCTCTCCCTCCCCCTCTCCCTCTCCCCTCTTGCAAGCAACAGCTCCTCATTGCTCCTTAAGGTTCTTTACCCAATATTCACCTGTTTATCTTCTTCAGCATCTCCCAGTGTGCAATGCCACCTCTGTGAACTTACAGTTTTAAAACACACACTGCTCCTGTTTCCTTCTGAACCTCCTAAGTAGGTTTAAAACAAAAACCAGAAAAAGTGCTTCCAGAGATAGTGATTTACTCGGGGTGGCCCGAAACAAGGCCCCTTTAGCTACAGCTGAGAGCTGCACTCTCCTGCTCTCCTGCACCAAGGTCGACTCCCGTGTTTTCCTTCACTGAGGACGTGATCATGGCGCCCCGTCCTGCAGGCTGCTCTTTCTCTTAGACACGAAGTCGTGCCCTGTCTTGAAGAATGATCCAAAGTAGCATGCCGTCTCGATTAATCGATTGATCGTTGCCCATCACACAGAACTGCTAACACTCAGCCACAGAAACATCAGAGTGATGCAGAAAACCTGGTCTCTTGACAGGCTTCGCTACCATTTTGTCAAAGTGCCCTTGATAAAAAGTGATTGCTTGTTGTGATGAGCGAGTCAGAGGTCTCTGGCGGGTGTAAGTTTGACAAAGGCGCACGGTGGACATCTGGAAAGCGAGACCACCACCCGCAGCAGGGCGCAGGCACCCTGCTAAGTGCCCTGCTCACCTTACCTCCCTCCATCTTCACAGCATCCCTGGGGGCAGGGAGAGTCTGGATTAGGAGCCTAATTTTACAGACATGGAAGCTGAGGTTCAGGCACAGTGAGAGGCTCCGAGAGGCATTGTAGACAGGAGAGTGAGCTACAGAGGCAAAGCCTTCGCCTCAGTGAATCTTCTTTTTTTTTTTTTTTTTTTTCTTCCTGTATCTAGGGCAGGGTCTACAGGGTTAGACGGGACTCGTAGTGATTATCGTGTTTTCAGCCTCCCAAGCACTGGGATTACAGGGGCACACCACCACACCCAGTCTCAATCGCCGCCCGCAGGGGGGCGGGGCTGGCACTACACACCAGGAATCTAACCCTGCAGCTGCGCTCTGCCAACGCAGGTGCTTTAGTCCGCTGAGCCATCATCAGGTCGGCCCTACCTCAGTGAATCTTAAACCTTAGACGAAACGATATCAGATGAACTTAAGCCTTTGGGAGGAAATGCCACCTGCTAGTGTGCAGAAGAGAGGCGGGGGGTGAGCGTGAGGAAAAGGCTTGAGCATGCTGGGAGGAAAGGGCTCTGTCTGGCCAGGGGCTGAAACTTGAGGGAGGCCTGCAGGTGGGGTGGGGGTGGCCAATGCCAGCAGCTGGGCTGGCCACGGATGACAAGCCCCTAAGGTGAATTTGCATTTGACAAGAGGGTACAGATGACATCAGATGGAAAGGAGGTGGGCGGGGGATATAGCTCAGTGGTACCAGTGCCTGCCTGGCAAGCGCACGGTCCTGAGTTTGATTCCCAGTGAGAGAGAGAGAGAGAGAGAGAGAGAGAGAGAGAGAGAGAGAGAGAGAGAGAGAGAGACAGATAGACAGACAGACAGACACAGACAGGCATCTTGTAAAGCCTTGGTCATAATAAAGAAGTTCGAGTTTTCTCTAAAAAGAATACTGGACAGCAAGTCACTGGAGGGTTTTGAAAATGGAA
>NW_004524605.1:16089537-16091590 GCF_000260255.1 Octodon degus
ACATCAGATGGAAAGGAGGTGGGCGGGGGATATAGCTCAGTGGTACCAGTGCCTGCCTGGCAAGCGCACGGTCCTGAGTTTGATTCCCAGTGAGAATTAGAGAGAGAGAGAGAGAGAGAGAGAGAGAGAGAGAGAGAGAGAGAGAGAGAGAAAGCCCATAGATAAAAAGGTAACATGGGCATCTTGTAAAGCCTTGGTCATAATAAAGAAGTTCGAGTTTTCTCTAAAAAGAATACTGGACAGCAAGTCACTGGAGGGTTTTGAAAATGGAACTAACATGACCTAGTTTTTATTTTTAAAGACTTCATGAATAGAGAATAATGATAAAGAGAGACTAAAGAGTGGATGCAGAAGCTGGCTGTGGGGTCACATGCCTGTACTCCCCACACTTGGGAGGCTGAGGCTGAGGCAGGAGGATCCATATGGGTTCAAGGCCAACTTGGGCTAAAAGATCAAAAAGAAAAAAGGGTCTGGAAGAGAGGTTCAGGCAGCTTGCAATAGCCCTCCCTAGGGTATGTAAAACTCTAGACCACCTGGGCAAAACCATTATTGGGGCTTACAGAGAAACTCCCCCACTTTCATTAAGAAAAATTCACCTGTGGGGGCCGAGGAGATAACTCAACAGTATAAGTGCCTCCCTGGCAAGTGCAAGGCTTTGAGTTCAATCCTCAGTACCAAAAAAAAAAAAAAAAAATCCGCATGTTGCATCTTCAGGACTTGTCCAACCCCTTCCTGAAAGTGTACCAAGTGTGTGCTGCTGTTTTTCTTTCAGTAAGCTCTTTATTGAAATGAAGCACCCCTACAGAAAGGTGTACTTGTTATAAGGGAGGGTCCCTCAGTCTCCAAACACAAAACACATGCCTGTGAACAGCGCACAACACCAAAGCGAAAGCAGGCCCCGTACCACAACCCTCTCTCTTCCTCCTCCCATCAATAGAATGCCTAGCATGTTTGTTGCCTGTTTTGCCTAAATGATGCTCTGTGAACTAATTGTTTAGTCTTTTTTAACCCTTCCCCCTTTGGCTAACGTGAAAACTATATCCTATCCACACCGGGGATTTTCTTATAGCACCAGCTGAGAGGATCTGAATTTTGTATCCTGTAGTATGTATTATCAAAGCAACAGGGTTTTCACATTAAAAACTAAGGAATGGGGCGAGCACAATCCCAGCACTCAGGAGGCTGAGGCAGGAGGATCATTGCAAGTTCAAAGCCAGCCTGGGCTACAAAGTGAGCTCAAGGCCAATCTGACCTACATAGTGAGACCCTGTCTCAAAAACAAAAATAAAATAAACACTAAAAATTAAATGTGATATTGAGCATGCTTTTTGCAAACTTGGTATAAATCCCCACTCCCAGATTGTGCGTGGCCCCCTCTTAAGAATCAGAGTTCATACATAAATGGGACACAAATCTGGATAGCATGAAGGTTGCTCTGTCTAAAAAGATGTCTGGAATCTGTGGCATAGACAGTCAGACCAAGAAGCATGAGTCTGAGGTGTAGAACAAGGCCGCAACAACTGCACACTGTCTTGGAGGACAAGTTGATGGGCGAGAACTGATATTTACTAACCACTTACTGTGGCCCTGGTACTCAGGTAGGCATTGCAGTATATTATTTTTTTTAACCTTCGCAACTCTTAAAGATGATATCATCCTCTTCATTGTACAAATAAGAAAACCATGGCTCAGGAAAGTGAAATAGTTGACCTGGGTTTTTAGGCCTGGAAAGTAGCAGCGTGGAGCTTATAACCAGCTCTGTCTGCCCCCACAAATCAAGCCCTGTGCTCATTGCACTCAACTAAAGCAGCCTCGCTCAGGCTTCTCTTCCTTTGATCTGCACGGAATAGATTGGAAACGTTAGTCTCAATGCTTAGTTGCTGCAATAAATTCCATTTCTTCCAAAGGTTTTCCTTTTCATTCTCTCTTAATACACCAGCTTTCAAATTACCGATAAAGCTATTCATAAATTAAATGGGAGACCTGGCCACGGCTTTGCTTCTTTTCAGAAAGCAATGGCTCTTTAAGCCTGATGAAGTTTAATGCTTGCCAT
>NW_004524605.1:16091690-16103064 GCF_000260255.1 Octodon degus
CCGCCTGAGGGCCACAGGAGCTATGTTGCATCCTCATATTATCTGTTGTTAAGAAAGGAGCCAGCAATTAGCAGCGCCATCTAGGCTGACCATGTTAAGGTGCTGGGGGAGGGGGTCTGTCATCTGTCTTCTGCGGATTTCTGGAAGCTTGGCCAGCTCAAGCTGTTCCTGGGTTCTTTGGCTTTGCGTCATGAAGGGAATTGATTTGATCAATTACCTCGCTGCCACCTAATTAGTAAGCAAGGCCACACCCCCCATCGGTTTCACAGAGATTAAACTTGGGATCTTGACTGTAGACCAATGTTCATAGCTAAAAGTCATGGTATCTTTCATCTCCAATCCATACCAAGTTGCCTGGAGCTAATCAGGGCTGGAGGTGGCTTTTCAGAGGCCAGATAGCTGGGCTGCCAAGCCCTCCTGCATTACAACACAGATCATCTCGTGAACCCCTTCAGTTAAGATACCCCGCTTTTCTGCACCTGCCACAGAATGCCTTCACAGAACACTTTGCCTCCCACCCATCCGTTTGAGTTCCCAACCCCATTTAAGCAATCAATCCCAGCCACTAGGGAGGCTACAGCAAAAGGATCACAAGTTCAAGGGCAGCCCAGGGAACATGGAGAAACCCTGACCTTAAAAAACAAAACAAGCTGGGTGTAGTGGCACACACCTGTAATCCCAGCATTTGGAAGGCTGAGACAAGAGGATCACCTTGAGTTTGAGGTCAGCCTGGGCTACATAGCAAGAGCCTGTCTAAAAAAACAATGAATTTCCCACTATCTCCACAAAGAAAGAAAGAAAAGTCAACTTTTTTAACATAAAGGAAGCTTTGCAGAAATGGTCAGTGAAAACCACAGCATGTCTCTCAGCAGAGATAGGATATCATTTTTTCAAAAAGGAACTTTCTTTGGTTGGTTTTGTTTTATTGCAAGAAATTATACATATTCACTATAGAGAATTTAGAACACACAGAAAAACAAAAAGATAATAAAGAGCCCCTCCTTGGACAAAATTCTAGAAAGTTTTATGGGTTTTTTAAAATTATTTTAATTGTAAAATTAAGCACCCTCATTGACAATCCAGAACTCCAGAATGTTTAATGAATATTTTCAGCCACTTATCTGTTAGATGATGTCCTATATGCCATTTTGTGTACTGTGCTTGGTTTTTTTACATATTTACGTACATTTTTCTAGTCATATGCACTAACTCAACACAAGTTGAGTGGTATATTATCATTAAACTAATCATTTATGTTCCGATTTTTAGTTATAACAATATAGCAATAAAATACTTTTTGCAGTGTTGGAGATTGAACCCTGGGTGTTTGCACTTGCACTGGGCTATGCCTCCAACTCTCTTTGTTTTATTTTGAGACAGTCTCTGCCTCTGTCTCTGTTTCTCTCTCTCTCTCTCTCTCTCTCTCTCTCTCTCTCTCTCTCTCTCTGTGGTAGGGTTTCAGTACACAATTCAGACAAGCCTTGAACTTATTTTGTAGCCCAGGCTGAGCTACAACCTGGCAATGTTCCTCCTAACTCACCCTCCAAAGTTCTGGGATTATAGGCATGAGCCACCACTCCTGGAAAAACAAAGTCTTCTTAAATTCCCCAGGCTGGTTTTGAATTGAGACCCTCCAGCCTCACTTTATCAAAGTGCTGGAATTGCAGGCTTATGCCACCAGGCCCAGCTATAATAAAATCTTTGCATATAAATAATAACCAACATTTATGAAGTCTTCATTGTGTCTCAGATATTTAATAAATGTTTTACATTTATTATTCCATTTAATCCTCATAAGAAGCCTATGGATAAATATTGTCTTTATTTTACAGATGAGCAAACTGGGAAGAGAGGTTAAACAATTTTTCCGTAGATAATAAATGACCTCAAGTCGATCTGACTCCAGAGCTACCACTGTTAGCCACTAAACAAATGTAATTCCAGGGAAACTAAATAATAAAATCTTACAGCCTTTGAGTCATATTATCCAATTGCTTCCTACAAAGCATGCAGCAATTTCTACTCCTCGTCTCGGGATATGAATGCACTTTCCCTTACGTCTTCACTACCACAGGACCCAGAGATATTTGTGCTGCTCAGTAGAGAAACTAAGCCAGGCTTGCAACGCTCATGCCTGCTTACAGCATGCATGCAACCTGGTTCCTGACTGAAACCGTGATTTTTTTGAAACCAACAATTCTCCTTCTATTTTTTTGGTACGTGGATTTTTTGAAAATCTGCCAGGAGCAATGAAGCAGCTACACAGAAAATATAGATGCAGCATGTGGATCAGATAATCTCTGATTTTTCAGCAGCTCACTGACACCACTTAGAACTCCTGTGCTTACTGGAGGCTTGATACATCAACGACACAGCAACTAAACCTAAAAGCAGCACTGAGAAGCCCAGCCTTCAAATGCTGCTTCTACCAGGTTGTTCTTTTTAACAATCCTGTGAGACGACAGTGGAATAAAATCCCAGGCTCTGTGAAGGGAGGGATTGCCCTGAGGAGGAGGCAGCCAGGTCAAGACTCTGTGCTGAGGTCATGTGGTCCTCCCCTGACCAGCAAGGCCTCAGCACAGGCGGACCAGCCAGCGTCTTTCTGCCTCTGCTCCTGCATTTCAGCACCCTCGAAAGAACGAGCGTGCCAGCCGCTTGCCAAATGCACTCCTTCACACAGGACGGTTTTTCATCTCCCCTCACATTCTGCTCCTCTAGGGTTTGCATGCCCTGGGTCAAATCTGCAAACCTCCCTCCCACCTTCCCAACCTGCCTGCAACAAGCAGACGGTCAGGACACGGGTAGGTGAGTCTGAGGCCCAGCGCTATGAATGTCCATGCACTCTGCGTGCTGCTGTGCCAGGCAGACTTTCCTGTGAGGCCTCCTTGCCCTGAGCACGTGCCTTGAGGAGGAATGGGACCAGTTTTTAATAATGATTCATCCAGGCTCAGTGACATTTTCAGAACTAGAGGTGGAACATCTGGTTCTAGCCTGCAAGGAAGGAGGCAGACAGAAGAATTACCAAGCTTGAATGAACTGTCCTTTTGAGTGACCCTGTGGTAAACTTCGTTCTGCCTGAATGGCAGAGCAGACCACGAGACACACGAGAAATGCATGCGGGGCCAGGCACAGCGGCACGGGCCTGAGATTCTCAGCTACTTGGGAGGCTGAAGCAGGAGATATGTAGCCGGCGCCAACTCAGCAAGACCCTGTCTTAAAATTTAAAAGCAAAATTAAGGGCCATAGATGTAGCCCAATGGCATAGCACTCACCCAGCATGTGTGTGGGTTCTATTCGCATTACTAAAACAAGAATGCAGGCAGCTCCCTGGACTGGGATCTGAGCTGCCACAGCCTGGCCAGTCAGCCACAGTAACCTCGGAGGTCTCACTGAACACAAGACTCTCTCACTCTAGTCAGAAATAGGTGAGGAGCAGGGATGGGAACAGGGGCTGTCGCGCCTGGTAAGTGCTTGGTGGGGGTCTGTCTTCCCGTCCCTCCTCCTTTGTACCATCCTACAAAGTCTTCCCTCCTACCCTGTGTTCTTGCTTCTTTTCTTGGCAATTTCCATCCACAAGTCAGGGAAGAATTTGTGAGGTAAACATCTTTTCCTTCCAACTTTTTGGGTTTCTGGGACTTAAGGAGACCTGGACATGGCAGGGGGTGACTTTTCAATTCTAAAAATTCTGATGTCTTCTCCTGATGACAATGAGAGCTAGCATAAGTTCACACCCAAACACAGCTCTTCTTTCCCCTCTATGCCATCCAGTTCCCTGGGGAACGTGCCCTACTTTTGTGCATTTCCTTTGGGTACCTGATTTCTCAGTGAGCTTTCCTGGTAAGACCACAACAGCAGATATTCTAAAGAGATGGCCCTGTGACTGAACAAACTAGTTCTCTTCTAAGCCTCAATTTCAACAGCCATGAAGTGGGGCCAGTCAAATCCCTTCCACATAGAATGTTTGGGGCGCTGAACAAGATGGTGCATATTAGTGGCTAGTTACAGAACTTTGGTTTTCCGTAGATGGTATCTGCCTACTATTATTAGTTAAGTTCAGATCTTCACTATTTTCTGTATTTTCTCTAAAACATGATAAAGACAGATTTCTTTCTAGCTACACTGAGGGTCCACACAGGATCTCCCCCTGCTCTAGCATCAGGACACTGACTCTGGGAAGTCAGATCAATTCTTTCACAAACAAAATAATCTTAGATTGGAGGTTTTTCTGAAGCACACCTGCCTCCTTATCCTAACACCCCCCAGCCACAAAGGAGCTGCTATTCTCTGTCCTCCCTCCAAGTGTATGAAGATGGACTCATTTTTCACAGGAAAAGTCTTCGAAAGTAGCAATGATAAATATTGCCTCTTTCCCAACTCCTGGCCCCACATCTCTCTTCCTGTGTAGAACCAGTGACTCTGGTGGTCTCCCAGTCACTGTCACTCCAACATTTGCAATCCAGATCTCCACTCTGTGGCGGGAATCAGCATGCATTAGCAGAAAGGCCAGTAGTTCTGGGCCAGAACTGGAAGCGAATCTTGTCTCGGCCACTGTGCAATCTTAGACAACTTGCTTAATCACTCTGAGCCGTGTGTGTGTGTGTGTGTGTGTGTGTGTGTGTGTGTGACATATAACCTAGATGTAATCATTGTACCCACCTCATGAGCTCAGGGAAACTGGATAAAATAATCAGAGAAATCTCCTTGCTTCCCAAATCAGTGTTAATCTCTTTGATTTGATGCTCGACCCAGTTACAGGCATCTAGATGTTCAATAACATCTTGCTGCCAAGTGGAACAAATTGCAGAATCCCTCATGAGAGTGACAATCCAAAAACCCATGGCAAATTGAAAATGGGGCATTTACTTCCATGAAAAACACAGGTGCATAAAATCATATCTTCTGCTGGGTGGGGTTGTGCATACCTGGAATTCCAGCTATTTAGGAAGCTGAAGTAGGAGACTACACATTCGAGGCAACTGGACAACCTAGATTCACGGAGAATCTGTCTCAAAAAAGGGCTGGGAATATAGCTTGGCACTGCCTAAATTCAATCACCAGTTTTTAAAAACAAAATGTATTTTCTGAAAATCTAGATCTTCTTTGCGGAAAGGCAGTGTCTTTAGAAAGATCTTGTTTAGAGGTGGAGGTGGAAGATGAAATTCATCTCCTACCATTATCGTCCTCTGCCATCTCCTCAAGAAAGCTGCTGCCAAGGTGGTCAGAGGAGGGAACAGAAATGCTCTTCCAAGAGAAATGTAAGAGAATTTACAAGAAATCGGAAGCTGCATCTCCTGGAGTAATTTGGGAAGGAGGTAGAAAGAAACAGAGATGGGAAAGGATAAGAAGGGAATCAGGATCCCAGCACCAAGTGTTTCTTTCCCATCTGTGACAACCACATGGCATGGCTGTGACAACAAGGACATGGACCAGGTAGCGCATGCACACCAGGTGTGCACATGTCTTTCACAGTTTTCCAGGCTGGAAGTTGAGCTCAGGGTGCCGGAATGCCAGGTTCTGGCCAGGACCCTGTTCCAGATTTCAGGATGCTGATTTCTCTGGTTTCACATGAAGAGAGCGGGCGAGAGGTCATATTCACAGGGCGCTGCTCTCAGTCTTGGGAGCTGCACTGTCATGGCCTAGTCAGCACCCCAGGCCTTGCTTCTTACACACTAGGATTGAGTCTTCACCAAGTGGAATTCAGGAGGATGCAAGCACTGCCGGGGAGTAGGGGGTGGGGTGGGAGAATCCAAGCCTCAGCGTGATGTGGCCAGAGGACACCAGCAAAGGAGACAGAGTCCAAGAGGCAGGTGAGGCCAGACTGCAGCAGGACACAGCTCTCCCTCCAGGAATCCACAGAATCCAAGGGAGGACTTTGAACCTCCAGACTGGGGACAAGGGACCTCGGAGATGATCTTACCTAGTTCTCAGTGGTGGGAAGGTCCCCAACTGCCCTCTAGGTGACACAGGCAATAATATGGACCACATTCAGACCTCCTTTCACTGAAATCTCAGACAACACTGTCACAACGAACCCGCTCCACTATGCATCCCGAGGACTGCTGCAAGCTAAGCAGCAACTTGTTTTCCACCTAGAAGGTTTCCCAGCTTTGAAGAGGCTTCAAGGTATGAGAAAGGCAGCAATCTCAGGGTCGTTTTCTAAACAGATACATAAAGATTGTACCTGTACATGGTATCAGCTGGGTACTATGTGTTTTACTGATGTATTATCTATTTTTGAAACAGGGTCTCTGTATGTAGTTCAGGCTGCCCTTGAACTCATTAGGTAGCCCAGCTTGGCCTCAAATTTATAACAGTCTTCCGGCCTCAACCTTCCACATGCTGAGACTACCGGTTATGTGCTACCATGCCCTGCCCACGTGTTATTGTTGTTGTTTTGAAGAGGCATGAAGAGATTTATTAGGCAGAATTTCAAAAGGACACAATCAAAGACAGTAGGCTCAAGAAACAGGAGACCCATGAGATTTTTTTCTTTTTAGTCTTTTATTTATGTATTTGGTAGAGTCTCTCTACGCAGCTCAGACTCATAGTGATCCTCCTCTCTCAGCCTCCCCAGCACTGCGATTACAGGCATGCACCATCACACCTGGTTTTGGCGGCTGGCTAGGTGCGGGCCCAGCACACCATGTGGTACCAAGGATGAACCCCGGGCCCTTGCACTTTCCAGGCAGGCGCTTAGGCCACTGAGCTATCTCAGGCCCACCCCACTCCATGTGATATTCTGATGCACACACACACTATGAAATGTTTAAATCAGAGTAATCATATCTATCTCCCCAAACATTCGTCATTTCTTTATTGTGAAAATATTCAAAACCCTCCCCGCTCTCCTCGCTTTCTGAAATGCAGAGTACTTTACCATCACTGTCCTACCCTACTGTGCCGCAGCACACAGAGCTTCCCGCTGCCTGCTAGCCCCATCTCACTGGGGTCTGGAGAGTGTCACACACGCGGCAGCACAGGCTGCTCATTTCCTTAGAAAGTATGCAGGATGCCAGGCCACACACTCGGCTCTCGGCACACTGAAAGGCGAGATGACAAGGCACCAGGGCTGGGGTAGTGGGACATCTCATTCCACAGACGACAGTGGTGGCATAATCCTTGGCTATGCTTCCTCAGAAAGGACTGTGTCCAGCCCCGGCCGGACAGGTGGGGAAAGGGATGCAGAGCCGTCCCGGAGTTCCAGGCCAACCTAGACTTGGCAGACCAGTTTGGATACAGAAAATTTTGATTTCTGCCAGTCAAAGGACAGAACAAAAGGATGAGTCAGAAAGAGGACAGGAAATGAGTGAACAGCTGCCGAGAGAGAGGATGAAAGGCGTCATAATGGCCTAAGTGGCCCAGTCTCGCAGTTTTGCCATCTGGTTCCCCAAGGCCAGTAATTGTCCCTGTTCTTTCCTAGAGCCTTTCATCCAGACACCTGGGCCTCTCTGGCCACCTTGGAAGGAAGGAGAGCACCGCGCAGCCTGGTTCTAGTGTGTCTGTACCTCCTCCCCTCGCTGCCTTTCCACCCTTGTGTGCATAGAACGGTCGAGAAAGCCCAGGCCCAGCATGGGTGTGTCAGGTGCCAGCCCTGTGCTGGATCTATTTCCCCATGTATTATCAGTGTTTCCATCCTTGAATAAAATAATATTCTCTCTTTTCCCTGTCTCTGTCTCTCTCTGTCTCTGTCTTTCTGTATATCTCACTGTCTCTGTCAGTTTCTGCCTGTTCCTCTGTTTCTGTTTCTTTC
This sequence comes from Octodon degus, assembly GCF_000260255.1. NCBI lineage: Eukaryota > Metazoa > Chordata > Mammalia > Rodentia > Octodontidae > Octodon > Octodon degus. The sequence goes on from NW_004524605.1 coordinate 16,099,441, forward strand.
TGTTTCTCTATTTCTCTCCCTACCTGTCTCTGTTTCTCTGTCTGTCCCTCTCCTTCTCTATCTCTGTCTCTTTCTCTCTCCTTTCCTATCTCCCCCCTTTTCTCCTTCCCCCATTACAAAAGCAGTATTTGTGGGTTGGTGAGGTAGTGCGGCAGTCTAAGCACCTGCCTGACAAGCACAAGAACCCAGGTTCAATCCCTGGTACCACATGGCGTGCTTGCTCCAGGACCCCAGGCACACCATACTGGCCACCAAAACTAGGGGTGGTGGTGCATGCCTGTAATCCCAGCAGTGGGAAGGGTGAAACAGGAGGATTACTATGAATCTGAACTGCGTAGCGAGACCCTGTGCTAAATAAATACAGAGAGAGAGAGAGAGAGAGAGAGAGAGAGAGAGAGAGAGATTAGTTCACCTCAAAAACAATTTTTTACACAAAGTAAAAATCTTCACATAACTCTGCTTTCCAGCAATAGCCACTGGTAACAATCGAGTGTATATTCGTCCATGTTTGTTTCTGTGAACATACTGACAGAGAGAAAGAACACGAGACAGACATACACACTTTTAGATTGTACTAAGCAGGACCTCCTGCAATTTGCTTTTTTTCTCCTTAATTCTGTCACTGCATTGGAAAAGTAGCTTGCCATTTCGGTAGGTTGTGTCTCTTGTTGGGTGACTGCTACATGGTCTACCTTACAGTCCTCTGTGGTTGGAAATGTAGGTTGCTTCCCAGTTTGGGGGACCCCTGGGCTTTCATCTGCACTCCCTTTTAAGAGTACTTCTGCAGGACAAACTCCTGGGTGTCACGCATAGATCAAAAGTCGTGTTTATTTCAATTTTATTAGGTAACGCCAATTTTCCACCCCAAATTTATACCTTCACTCGGAATGTATAAAAACGCCTTTCCCTATATTCTTGCCAAAGTAAGCACAAGCACTTTTTAAATATCTTCTGAATTAATAGATCTAAAATGTTTTGCTGCTTTTCATTTGCATTGTTTAGCTTGTAAAAGAATTGTGTGCGCCACCACTACTAGGTGTGGTGGCGCCCACGTGTGATCTCTGCACTCTGGGGGCTGAGGCAGGAGGATCACCGCAAGTTTGAGGCCAGCCTGGCTATTTAGTGAGTTCAGGGCCAGCCAGACCTACAGAGCAAAATTATGCCTCAGAAGCTAAAACAAACAAAACATAAAAAAAAAAAAAGCTTTAACATATTCTCAGCAATTCATTGCTTGCGCATTGTATTTACCTTGTTACTCAATTCTCTCACTTTCTCTTGATTTGTTTTCTCTTGCTGAGGGAGAGCTTTGTATATTAGAGCTATAGTATTGTTCCTTTTATGACCATTTGAGTTACAAATATTTCTCTCAATTCTTCTTTTAACTTGGCTTTTGAAGTCCGAAGCCTTATTGAAATGTCAAGACAAATTCTTCCAATACTCCCACTGCTGATCCTGATCTTCTGGCATGCCTTAAAAGGTCTTTCCTTGTTTGAAAATTATAAAAATATTTACCTACATCCTCTTCTAATATTTTAATGATTTTCTGTATTGGATGAAATGTCTACTTTGGATTGCTCCAAGCTTGTCTTGGTATAAAAAATCAAGTACAAATCCGGTCCTCTTCTCTCTAACTCCAATCTTCCTGTTATTCCAGCACCTTATAGAGAATAACATTATTTTCCCGCAGCAAAGAAATGGTCTGTAAAATCAGAAATACAAAATTTCATTAAACAAAATAATATGAATTCAAAAAAAAAAAAGAAATGGTCTGTAAAACTCTCATTGATATTTGATTCTTTTGATAAACTTCATAATTTTATTGATCATTCTGCCTTTTTCTGTTTTATCCCCTGCATCTTTTAATCACTATGATTTTGTGAAAATTTTAATGCAATTAAGAATCAATTTATCTATACCCATGATTCATTCCTCCTTATTTCAATTTACCTAAATATTTTTCTTAGTCTATTCTGTATTCTAAATTCAATCATATATTTGACTTAGGGTCATTTTTCTGCCCCTGCTCAAGTCCTCAAAAATCTTGTTGAGATTTCAAAAAGATTGTTTTGAACTTTCAGAGGAATTGAGAAAGAATTGAAGTTATCTTAGCTAGAGACTTCCTATACAAAAGAAAGCTGTTTTTCCATTTATATGTTTTTATGCCCATTAATAAAGTTTAATAGCTGGGCTGGAGAGATGGCTCAGTGGTCTAAAGCACCTACTTGAAACAAGCTTGGCAAAGCACAGGGACCGCGGTTCGATCCCCAGCACCACATGCCTGCCAGCCCCGCCCCCTGGTGGGCTGAGCTGGCCACACACACACACAATAAATAAATGTAATAAAAATAAATAAATATTAAAAAAATAATAAAATAAAGTTTAATAGCTTCCCTCATATAAGTCTTACGAATGTTTAGTTTCAGAAATTGCTGTTTCTCAGCAATTAACCAGTAGGAAAAATGTATGCAATGTGTTAATTATTGAAACTGTCCTACCAATTTGGTTTGAAACTGTCTCATTGCTATTTGTTTCTCAATAAAATTATAGGAAAAAAATAAAAATAAAAAAGAAATTAAACTGTAATGCACGTAAGAAAAACCTTCATCTGGCATCAAACAATCAAGCACAGCCCTTTAAGTATAGGGGAAACCATTCTGTCCCCTCTGAGCCCCACTTCGGACCTGAGCCAAGAGGTAGCTCCCCTACCAGGAGTTGGAATGGCTCCATCCATTAATCACTGAGTAGCTTATAGGCACTGACTATATGCCAAGCCCTAAATAAGAAGCAGAAAAGATAGGTCCCCGTCTTCGAGGAGCTTTTACAATGTGTCAGGGGACAAGAGGCACACCCTTCAACAGTGTTCTGTATTATCCATGTACATGAACTCCACCTGTAGGAACTAAAAAAGGAAGAGGCCTGGAGCAATCAGTGGAGGTCTCAGGGAACATCAGAACCAAGCTGGGTGTTGGCACGTGATGGCTATTTAGAACAGTAACGAGAAAGCAAGGGAAGTTCAGGCCTTTGCTCAGCACTTTCTATGAACTAATCCTGCAGCCAGGCCATGAAGAAGACATTAGGTGCTCAATGAATAGTTTTACACATTCAAACTCTATGTTGTGTGCTAGAGAAACCAAACCAACATAGGGAGGCCCTAGCCTCACTGAGCAGTAAGCAAAGGAGAGAGGCCATCAAATAAAGGTCTTTATCAGCTGCTGTGACAGAAGTCTGTGGCAACAACAACAGAGGTGCTTAATCACAGGGCTCTGTGCTTTATGGGGATCCTTGATGGACATCAGAGGGCCTGCAGTTCTCTGAAATTATATGGTGCTAAATTATCTGCTTAACAAGGATTGTCTACTTAAAAGAACCACTAGGATAGCACAACCCAGAATTCTTGGCTTCTAGTAAAGATTTGTGTTTTAATGGCCGGATAAAATATATGAGAAGATGACATTCCAACAGAGAATAAGAATACAACACCAGCTTTCCCCTACCCCAGAAAAGTTCTAAAGCTTCAAAGATAATTATTGCATATTTATGGGAGCTTCCTAGCTTTGGGGCTGAGCAGATCTGGGCTGGGATTCTAATTTTACCACTTTAATAGTTGTGTGATCCTAAGTGAGT
>NW_004524605.1:16103964-16109025 GCF_000260255.1 Octodon degus
GTGCCTGTCTTGTACCAGGCCCCATGGCAGTCTCTGGGCAGAGAGATCAGGCATGAACTGTCTTTGCTGGAGGTTTGCAGTCTAATCAGAAAAAATGAGTCAAAGGCCTGAAGACCTGTAATCCAAGGTAAAAAAAAAATGATAAATACTGTAGGTTCAGGAAGAGCACTTGGACAATTCAGTGGAGAGAGAAATTTCTCCCAGTTCAGGGAGAAAATGTCTAGTGTTTAAGGAAATTAACAGAAGTATCCTTTTCAATGAATAAGGTTGCAGGCCTCAGTGCTGGATTTTAATTCTAGCCTACCTCTTCCTGGGCTTGTTGACCTCTTCAACCTCACTTTCCTCATCTAAAAAGGAAATGCACAGTAGCAGACCGCTGAAAGGGCTGCATTAGGCAGTGTTTGTAAACACAGCACCTAGTAACTGGCTTAGGAATCTGTATTGTAAATGAGGGCTCGATGGTCATACTGTTTCCAGCATTTGCTCTAGAACCTCACAGGGGTCTGCTGGCCCTAAAGATGTGTTCGCTGGGCAAGTCTATGACCTCCAGGTTTAAATGGGAAACAGAAAAACCTCAAAGGGGATTTCCAAACCCAAAGGAACTTCCTTTTACAATGCTAGTGTTGAAAGAATTAGCATCTATTTTATATTTTTTTCTAGTTTTTATGGAGCCAAACTGTTTCAGCTGGGGAGACAGGGTTTGGCTGGAGCTGGAGCCAAATGTTCCTAATAAGAAGAGGAAAAGTTCCACTCTATTTAAAAGCTGGCCAGAATGGTTTCACTACCACCAGCTCGGCCGAGGTCATGGGCCTGCCTGCTGCTGAATGTGAAATAAGTCAAATCAAATGGATAATGCTAGAGTCCAAGGACGTCGGCACTCAGAGGAATGCTAGAGACCACCCAGCCCTATCGTGGCACTCTGTGGGCAGGTAAAGGGTACTGCAGGTCTCCAGGCTTCGCCGCAGTCTCTGAGCTTATTCTTTGCTCCATTCATGTAATCAATGTCTATGAAAGGCCTGTGGAGGTGAATATAAAGACATACGTGAGAAGTGAAAAGATCCTCCCACGTATGCCCCTGGTGGGGATAAAAGCAAGGGACAAGGTACCACTGTGGGCCACTCTTTCTCTTACCTGGGGGGGACCTTGGTCAAAGGCTGCTGCCCATCAGAATCTCCATTCCTTCTGCTCTAACATGTGGTTCATGCCACCTTGCTAGGGAGCTTCGGGGGGCTGGTGGTGAAATGAAATGGAACACAGCCAACCTGGGCTGGCACATAGCAAGGAGGAACCTGACAAACACAGCATCTTTTGGCTTGCTTGGATTTTTCTGGTTTGTTTGTTTGTTTTTTCTCTTAAGTAATAGTCACTGAAATTTTGCTGATTGCAGAAGTAGTTCATGAGAGAATTTTGGAAAACACCGAAAAGCACATGGAAGGAAAATCCTTCCATAATTCACCCACCCCAGGATAGGCAGTGTTGATGTTCCAGCATACATCCTTCTAGTCCTTTCCATCCGTCAACATATGTGTTGTCTTCCCGTGAGCTGCACTGTTGGTGATGAACAGCCTTTGTCTAAGGCCAGCTGGACTAAAAGTCTAACTACCGCGCATGAGCTCTGTGACCAGGGGTGACTTATCTAGTGTTGAATCTGAGTTTCTATTAGCATGCGTGTAATAAACGTGGCTCTCTGGGCCAGTGCTTGTAGGCTATAGTGCTGTAGAATGCAGGGGCAGCGTCCCTAGAGCCCAGCAGGGCTCAGCTTGTGAGGCTGCTCTGAGGAACAGGAGCCATTGAAGGGTAACAGGCTGTCAGCGGCTAAGCTTGCGATTAACCCAGTGCTGGCAAAAGAGGAAGAGTTCCTTAAATGGTTGCTCCCCTTCTGCAGATCCACGCTGTGGTTTTGGAGAGAGGAGGTTTATAGACAGACGGCTGAGACCTTCACTGTTCATTGCTTACTGCTCAGATTTCTACAAAAGCACCTCGTGAATGACCTGCTAGGGCAATGTCCAAGCAAGAAATGCTTCTCCCTGTGCAGGTCCTGTTCACTGTTGCTCTTTGACCCATGCACATCAGCATCCCCTTAGGCACTCAAAGTCCAAGTGACTTGGGTAGACTCGCAGTAGCTCCACCTCCTGCTCACCCCACCCAGTAAAAACTAGAGTGAAATAATAGACATGCGTCGTGCAGGTAGTGCGCCCTCAGTCCCACTAAGGCCTCTCAGAAGTGTTTCCTCATTACGCCTGCCTAGTAAGCCTAAGCAGGAGGCTGCTAGGGCACTCCAGAGTGCAGCCGTGGTGTCACTAGCACCTGGGCTGCATCCGAGGGCTGCACGTCTGCTGCAGGTCACATTCACTGTGGAGCTGGGAAATGGGCAACAGCTAAATGTCACTAGAAGTGGCACAAGAAACTGAGCTACATTTTTGTTTTTGTTTTTTTTTTTTTAGTAAAGGTCTACAATGTCTACAGGGTCTCACTATGTAGATCGGACCCATAGTGATCCACTTGTGTTCTTCCTCCCAGGTGCTGGAATTACAGGCGTGCGCCACCACACCCAGTGTCCATACCATCTCAGCACACCCCACAGAAGGGGCCAGCACTGCATGCCGGGGATCAAACCCCAGCCTATGCCTGCTTAAGCAGGTGCTTTAATCCACTGAGCTATTTGGCCCGCCCTGAGCTACATATTATTAAACAAATGCTTACTTAGCACTTATTATGTTTCAAAGGCCCCAGGGAAAAACTGACTCCCTTTTCAGGTCTCTTTCAATCCCTTTCAAGTTTCTCTCACTGCAGGGCTAAAAATGTCTTCAGCTCCTCTCAACCTCGACTAACACCCCTATTTAAGAAAGAGAGAGCAGGCCTGAGGCCTGCCATAGTCTGGAGCAATTCAGAACATACTAATGTTGTTTTGTCTCCGTCTTATTTTTCTCTGACATTACTTTTTATTTGTAGCAAATGATGCAGGTTTTAAAATAATGGTAGAAAGTTTACTCTGAAAGAATTTAGTTTAGGTACCAACAATAAGTTGACTTGAAAGTGTTAAGTCAATGTGGGTCTGGTGGAGTGAATGATGCTTTGTAAGCGTGGATTTGCAGTGGGTGAATCATACGCCCTGGGGTGTCACTAGTGTGTTGTCCGGAGAAAAAAATGCAGGAGCCTTACCACCAATTTCAGCAGATGTTGGAGCCCGTCCCTGGGCCTATATGGGAAAGAGCTATAGGATGAGGGTCCCAAACCTGGAACCTCTGTGACAGCCACAGGACCAGTTGCAGCAGGGGGACAGTCATCTAGAAGCACTGTGAGCTGCACTGACTGAGTGCTCTCAGTATGCGAGACCCTAGCAGCATCCCAGCCTGAGCTCACCCTGTTCATGCCGAGAGGAGCTATCAGCAGACCCATGTTCCAGACATCTGAGCCCCAGCAGTTCAACTGTGAGCTGGAAGATCACATCCTAGGAATGCCAGGGCTAGGATCTGAACCCAGATTTGCCTATCTGACACATCTGAAGGGATGTGAAGCCCTTAACCACCAAACGCCACTGCTTCGGCAAACTTGGGTTGAATCAGATGAACAGCAACTGGCCTAGTCCTCTGCTGCCCACCTGCTGAGTGACCACCCGCCAGCCAGTCACCTTTATTGAGCCCCATAGGGGAGGAGGCTACACACAGCCTGACCACCAAGATTCTAGGATGCAGGGCAAGCAGCATCCAGATCATTCCACGAGCACAAGAAATAGAGCCAGGCTCAGGGCAGGCCCGTGAGTCAGTAACATGGTAAAGAGCCCCGCACAGCCTGAGGTCCACCCAGAGCGCCAGCCTTCCAGGAACCACTTTTCCTGTTGTACTTACTCCCCTCCCTTGGCAGCTTCACTAGCCTTCACTCCTAGCTCTTTCTGTAAAAACTCTGTTGTGTGCTCAGAGCAAAATGTCCCTGCCACCCATTCTCTTCCCTGCCAAAGAGGTTTAGCACTTTCCCTAACAGACTGCAGCTTTTGGCTCCCAGCAGAGGGGCTGCCACAGCAAAAACAGCCCCTAATCCCAGTGCCCGCATGCTGGGGGTGAGAGGAAAGAGGGAAGAGGCTGAAATATTCCTGGAATCTGGGGCAGCAGGCAAGGCAAGCCAGTCCCTGACCTACACTGCCCCTCTGTGGCACGTCTAGGGAAGTCGCCGCCCTAGTAGGGATGGGCCAGGCTTTGGGGAACAGTCCCCACTTCTGCTTTACAGAGACTGAATTTCAAGGCTGGAAAAGACTCACCTCAAATCATTAAATGCAAGAATGGACAATTGAGCCCCCTCCCAACAGGAAAGCAACCGACCCAAAATTATAAATAAAGTTACCAAACACAGCTCCTAAATCCAGATTTTCTCAAATGATGGCCAGAAATCGTAAGTAGTATGTGATTGGTTACTGTTACTGCAGAGTTGATTGGCAGCAGCACTTGTTATCCAAAGTGTTCCTAAAGCTGGAGATAAAGCTCAGTGGCACAGTGACTGCCTGGCAAACGCAAAAATCCTGAGTTCCATTCCCATAAGGGGAGGGAGGCGAGGGGAGGGAGGGGAGGGGACAGGAGAGGAGAGACCCTTGAGAATGTCCCTAAGGACTTCACATGGTGCATCTTCTTTAACCTTCATGACAACCCAGGAAGATCATTATTATTAACCCATTTCACTGAAGTGACCTGAGGTTCAGGGACAGTACACAACTTACCCAGTCACAGGGTCACTGATAGATTCTATCCCAAAGCATCCCATTCCAAAGGGCTTATTCAGGAGGCAGAGGATGCCATGCTGGAGTCTGCAGGAAGGGAAAATAAAATAGGATACAGTGAGACAGGAGGCCAAGATCGCAATTCCCCTACCAGGTAGGTGAGAATGAAAAGGCTGAAGGAGAGAGAGTGGGACATCAGGGTTCTACACTAGAACTTTCTTTTTGGTAATGAGGAAAGACCAGTGACCACCCAGCACGGAAGCTGCAGCAGGTTTAAAAATGGGTGATGTTGAGAAAGGCAAGAAAATTTTTGTACAGAAGTGTGCCCAGTGCCACACTGTTGAGAAGGGAGG
>NW_004524605.1:16110170-16120346 GCF_000260255.1 Octodon degus
CTAAAAAGTGCTGCCTTTTACTTATTGAAAGGCATTTTAGTGTGGTGTATGTATAATACCAAATAAAGAATATTTAACATTTCTCACATTTTATAGTTGATCTGTAAATTCAGATCCTTTTAAGAGTCAGCATGATATAACAGCAAGTTCTACTTTTGATTTCTTTAGGTCTGACTGAGTTACTGTTCATGGTAGTATTTAAACAGCTATTCAAAGACATAAGACTAAAACTTTTACTGTTGTATGTGTGATTGGTAGTGGTGCTTCCTGTCAGCTCATTAGAAGGACTAAAGTGAGGAAGGTACAACATGAGCACAAATTTGTATGTGACCATAATACTTAATTAAAAACAAATCAGATTTTTTAAAAAAAGAAAGAAAAGGCTGAAGGAAGCCAGAGTCTGGGCAGCGCAGGGAAGATGTTACACCCCACAGCCAGCCGGAGGGTCAGTCGGCACAAGCAGCTCCAAAGGCAGTTCCACTAGCCGGCAGGGCTTACTCCGGGACTGGCCCAGCGCTTCCTCGTGGGGAGTTATTCCACACGAACACTCAAACATGCAAAGAGTGAAACTGGGCCTTTTTATTCTTGCAATGTGTAGCAGCCAAAAATTGGAAATCAATCGCAACCTTGACTAGCCGGAGAGAACGTGTTAACTGGTACACAGCCAGACATTCGGCTGTAATGTAGTTTGGGGGGACACAACGGCACATTATACTGTGACGTGGGGAAATACCTTATACATAGTCTAAGCAGAGAAAGCCATCAGGGAAAAGTACACGCAGTCTGACCCCACTTTTTGAAAATCTAGATGGATATGAACAAAGCTTTTAACCCTGGTCTCCCATGCTTGAGTGGAGAAGGAATTTCCACTCTATGATTTATAGATTTTTTGTAATATGTAATTTTTAACTCAGCATGTATCATTTTTGTAATGAAAATATACAAATCTGACAAGAAAATGAAAACAGGTTTCCTGTCCAGAAGGAATTTACAGTCTATGTAGAGAACAGTGACTTAGCCAGACATGGGCTGGCTGACAGTATTAATAAGCGAACAATGATAGCTCAGTAGAATAAGTGCTTTCCTGGCAAGCTCAAGGTCCTGAGTTCAATCCCTGGTACCAAAAAAAAAAAAAAAAAAAAACAAGAGGTGCTCACAGGTGCAGTGTGGGGTGCGGAGTAAAGAAATCATGTGACTTGGGCGGGGCCAATGGGATTAGCATTTCCCCAGAACGGGATGACTGAGCCAGGATATAAAGTAAATTCCGGTAAATTGTCTGTACCACCAGGGTCTCCCCAGGAAGACGACTCAACTGTCCGTGGATCAAAAAACTTTGCATCCGTAGTGAATGGGCAGGCTTTTTCTTTTTGTTATTCCCGAAACACTACAATACACAGTGGGTTGCTAGGCAGAGAAGGAGCTGGAGCTCCTGACAACACAAGCGAAACCACAGCCCGGTTTGCGTCGGGGTGCTCCATGGGGCAGCACGTGTACGATCTAAAACCAGCCAAGAATCCTGTGGCGTCTACGCCACCACCTGGAGCCATAGTCAGGACCTCAGTGTCTCCACCGCAAAGTGGTTGTTGGTCTTGACGACTAAGGCCCCTCCCCTCCCTGGAAGTGTCTGATTCTCCTTCAGCAAATGGGCTCAGAGGGGACCCCACAGACAGGCCCCTGGCAACCCCACAGAGGAGACAAGACAAGAATCTCGAAGCCTACATGCCACAGGCTGAGTGGAGAGTAAGGACACAGTCTGAAAGTACAAAATGTTCTGAAAGTATAATGCCACTTTTGAAAATATGGAAAGCTACCTATCCAGCAAAAAAAAAAAACCTGAAAGTATATCAAAATGCAACTTTTCTGCATTGCAGCATTATGCTTGCCAGGGAAGCGCTTATTCCCCTGAGCCATCTCCCCGGCCCCCAGATTCCTTCTTCAGTTTTTTGGTTTTTGTTTTTTGGTTTTTTTGCGGAATTGAACTCAGGCCCTTGCACTTGCCAGGGAAGCACTTATTCCCCTGAGCTATCTCCCTTATGTTTGCCTTAAATTTTTGCTTCTTTATATTTTCTTGTTTTCCAAAAGACTATTATTGATAGCTTCTTTGTATTTTAAAGTATCTTTTCTTTTTCTTTCTTTCAACATATTTTACTGAGACATTTCTCACAAACCAGAGAAAAAGGCCTATTTTTATTCCAATTGAATGCAGTACAACTCTGAGCTATACCACGGACATGCTGTGTGACCCGGGTGAGCCCCCGACCCTCTCCACATCTCATTTGCCTTATATCTAAAATGGAAATTGTTTCTAATTTGATATAGTCCTGAAATGTTTTTCAACCCCAAATTCAGAAGGATGAGTTAATCACATTTCTGGGTTCATAACTTCCTGGCATCATCAGTCTATGCCAAAACCACTCTGATTTTATTGATTTATTTCTTTATAGTTTCATTCCCCCCCTTCCAGTGCCCATCTGCTTTCACCCCTAGGCAAACATTCTGTGTTTAATATCATATATATATATATATATATATATATATATATATATATTGCATGGAGTTGTTTGGAGAGTTAAATGTATTGTCACAAATTTCATTTTATTTCTTACTTTTTTCATGAAAAATGGTGGCTTGCCTTTATTTTTTTTTTCCTTGTATTTTTTAGATTTTTGGATATTTTGTTTTTTGAGGCAGGGTCTCACTATGCAATTCAGGCTGGTCTTGAGCTCACTGTGCAACCCAGGCTGGCCTCAAACTCACAGCGATCCTCCTGCCTCCGCCTCCTGAGTGCTGGGATTACAGGGGTGCCTCACCACACCAGCTAAGAATGACGGACTTGAGGTCTTGCCACGATGCTCTGTGGACATGCCTTGCTGAGCCTCAAAGTGCCACACAGTCTGCCTGGGTGTATCTGCCACATCCTGTGTGTCTGAGGGAGAGAGACCCAGGTTTCCTCCAACTCCACGTCACCACTGACAGCACTGCCATGAGCTTCCTCCTAAGTGTCCCCTGTCCAACTGTGTGAAAATGCTTTGAGCTCTGTGGCCTGAAGCAGACAGGCAGGGAAACGAGGTGTGCATACACTCACTTGGACCAACCCACATCAGAGTCTTCCCTAGAATTCCTGCATGGCCTGGACCCCCAACGGCTATCCCGTTTTGCCTATTCAGCTTCCTAATGTTAGACCACCTAATCCTATCTCTGTGGCTTTCATTTAAAATGTATTTCACTGCCTAATATTTTGAGCATCTTGTCCTATGTTCACTGGCCTTTGGGTTCCATATTTTGCAAATCGTTCTTTTTCTTTGTCCACGTGCCCACTGGGAATGCTTTCTTTTTCTTGCCAATCTGGGGAGGTCCTTATATTCTAAACATCAGTGAGAGCCTTGACCATTTTGGATACTGTAAATAACTTCTCCCATTCCAGCCTCATGGTTTATCCTTTTAAAGGACTAAGATGTTTTTCTTCACACCCCCACCCCCAACCCACCCCTGCGAACGTCAGAAAGGCTTTCCTTGAAGTTGTCTTCTTTTACTTTGAAAAGAGCTGAGGACGTGGTTTGGTGGTAGATGGAGTTCTATCCTTGCATGCACAACGCCCTGGGTTTGATTCCCAGCAACACACACACATACCTTGTAAGATCTACCTTGTGCATTTAGGTCTCTAGCACAGCTCTTATTTGCAGTGGAAACAAATCAGCCCGTACTTCATGGCAACTCGTGCAAATCACAGCAATACAGATCAAGCTTCCAGCACAGAGCCTGGCTCCCCAGCAGCGTGCTCTGGAGGTGCGGGCAGGACACTGGACTGGAATGGGGTGGGTGGTGCCCTAGGAAAAGTGCTTCCTAGGGGAGCTTAAAAACTGCCGAGGTTTATCCCGAAAGGTTTCAAAAAGGGAAAGTTACTGAGGGGGCCTTCCCAGGAACTAGGATTCCTTCCTTTTGAAATGGAAAGGCCCCCCTGGAAGCTGGCCTGAGAAGGGGGCGCAGAGGGCACCGTGAGGAAGGCCAACGTTCACCAACTGTTCTTCTCTCCGTCCTCCCCCCTGCAGGCTCCCTGTTCTCCACCCTGAAGCCCCCCGACGCCGTGTTCAAGGTGGTCTTCTGGCTGGGCTACTTCAACAGCTGCCTCAACCCCATCATCTACCCGTGCTCCAGCAAGGAGTTCAAGCGCGCCTTCGTGCGCATCCTCGGGTGCCAGTGCCGCGGCCGCCGTCGCCGTCGCCGCCGTCGCCGCCTGGGCGGCTGCGCCTACACCTACCGGCCGTGGACGCGCGGCGGCTCGCTCGAGCGCTCGCAGTCGCGCAAGGACTCGCTGGACGACAGCGGCAGCTGCCTCAGCGGCAGCCAGCGGACCCTGCCCTCCGCCTCGCCCAGCCCGGGCTACCTGGGCCGCGGCGCGGCGCCGCCCGTGGAGCTGTGCGCCTTCCCCGAGTGGAGGGCGCCGGGCGCGCTCCTGAGCCTGCCCGAGCCCGCGCCCCCCGGCCGCCGTCGCGACTCCGGCCAGCTCTTCACCTTCAAGCTCCTGGCCGAGCCCGAGAGTCCCGGGGCTGGCGCCGACGCCCGCAGCGGCGCGGGCTGCGAGGCCGACGTGGCCAACGGGCAGCCGGGTTTCAAGAGCAACATGCCCCTGGCGCCCGGGCAGTTCTAGTCCCGCGGCTCCCCTTGGGGGACAGGCACCGTGGGGGTGGGCGGGACGGGAGAGGGGCAGCGGCTTTTCTGGCAGGGGCATGGGTGCCAGGTGCGGCGCAGAGAACTGGGCCGAGCATGCCGACCGAGAGCCTGGGGACCTGAGCCAGCCGGGATTCCCGCCCCTCTCTCTCTCTCTCTCTCTTTGTGTATATATCGAGTCCCTCTCTCCATGTATTTATCTGCGGGTACACGTGTGCGTGTCTGTGCGGTGTCCATGGGGTCTGCATGTGTGCGTGTGTGCGCGGTGGAAGGTGCGCGCCCAGGAGTTGGCGGCCGAGGCCTTGTGCGTCTCGTGACTCCGTACCTCTCGAGCCCCTCCTAGTTCATTGATTCATGATGGCACTTTGATGGGGTGGGAAACAAAGTCAGACATTAAAGATCTTTCTCCTGTGTGGCTTTGTGTAGTTTGTGAAGGGGGGGGGGTGGCAGGATGGCTTTGCCCTGATCCTAGCCCTAAAGGTGTCTTGTAATAAAGCTGCAGCCAGGCCCTCCCGCTGGTCTGTGCGCAATAATTACGTTAGGTTTCTTGGGGCCTATCTCTGCCTTTGCCATTCCTGTTCACCAGAGCTAAATAAATCTGACCCTGTGGCTCAAAGTGACCCCCTGGACTTGCCCCATAAATCCTGCTTCCTGCTTGGGATTCTTGGCAGCATCTAAATCCTCCCCCTTCTGCCTCTTCCTGTTGTGACCAGCGTTAGGCAATGTCTGGCTGGGCACTGATCCCTAGGACCCCATTTCTAGCTGGAGCTTCCAGGCTCGTATGCTAGGTAGGCCTGTCCCTACAGAAGACCCAGGCAATGCTAGACTAGGTCACTTCCCCTCCTGTCTTTTATTTGCCTGTGCCATTGACCCTGGAAAGAAATCCAGACTGGAGGAGCTGCCAGGTAAGAAACACACAGGGGTATGAAAGCCTTTCTGCTAGCCAGTGAATCTGCCTGGGAGAGAAGCGCTGAGGAAGGTCCACCATGAGGGCAGAAAAGAGACGCTGCTCCAGCCTCAGCCCCGATGCTCATGTGCACTCGAGCCAGAAGACAGTAACATCCCTTCTCTGGATCTTTGTTTCCTGTCTATGTAACACTGCAGTTGAGTCTAAAGTCTCCTGCACATCTAAAAGCCCCAGGTTGGGGAAGACGGTAAAGGGGAAGGAGCAAAGCAAACATTTTTCTTCTGAAACTCGGGAAAAACAGGAAGAATTCCCATCCTCCATCCTTACTTTGCTTTGCTGAGTTGAGCTTCAGAATTTTTCAACCAGCAGAAACCTCTCCTAATAACACCGCTGCATTAGTCATTCTTTCTGAAAGTGGACTGAAACAAAAGACACTTAAACGGGGGACAGCCTGCTCAAGCAGCTGAAAAGCACCAGGATATCAGGCATGGCTAGATCTGGGGACTTAAAACTGTCTGTTTAGTTGGTCTTTGACTCTCATGTAGCTACCGTCTTTTAGCTCTGTCTTTGTGTGTCACCTTGTTTTCTTTTTATTATTATTTTATTTTGTGTATTTGGTACAGGGTCTCACTACACAGCTTGGACTCGTAATGATCCTCCTGTTTTCAGCCATCCTCAGCGGTAGGACTACAGGCGTGCACCACCATGCCCAGTCTCATGGCTGGCTCAGTGCCCATAGGGGCAGGCCAGCATGGCATGTGGTGCCAGGGATCAAAACCCAGTCCCTGCACTGCCTAAGCAAGTGCTTAGTCAACTGAGCTATCTCGCCAGCCCTCACCTTTGTTTTCCTAATGGAATCAGCTTCATTTCTTTCTTTCTTTCTTTCCTCTTTCTTTCTTTCTTTTTTCACGCAGAATCTCTCTGAACCTCAGGCTGACTTTGAGCTCTCCATGTAGCCCAGGCTGGCCTTGAACTCTGCAATCTTCCTGCCTCAGCCTTCCAAGTGCTGGGATTACAGGTGTGCATCACCATGCTGCGTCTTCAAAACATTCTTATAACTGATGTCCCCCAAGATGAAAAATAGAACTATACAATTCTGCCAGAGAAATGAAAAAAAAAAAAAAAAAAAAAGTCCTGGGAAATGAAAGAGTCTACTTCACAGACCGCCTTTATTTTATATTTTATTTTATTTTATTTTATTTTATTTTATTTTATTTTATTTTATTTTTGCAGAACCGGGGATTGAACTCAGGCCCTTGAGCTTGCCAGGGAAGCGCTTATTCTACTGAGCTATCTCCCCGACCCCCACAGACCGCCTTTAAAATACTGCTAGGGCTGGCCAGATAGCTCAGCAGATTAAAGCACCTGCTTAGGCAGACCCAGGAATGGGGGTTCAATCCCCAGCATGCTGTGCCAGCCCCGCCCCCGGAGTGCACTGAGATGGCGATTGAAACTGGGCATGGTGGCACACACCTATAATCCCAGCACTTGGGAGGCTGAAAACAGGAGGATCACTATGAGTCCAATCTGTGTAGCAAGACCCTGTAGACCCTGTACTAAATGCATAAAAAATAAATAATCTAGTACTGCTGAAAGCCACACACATTCCTTTCAGAAATATGCACATGAAGCAAATTACACCAATTTCATATTAGGTGCCTTGGCTGTGTCTAAAATCTCATGAACATAGCATGATGTCACAGACACATTGGTTTTATAAACTGACCCAGATTTTAAGAATTATTTGGGCCAATCTCCTCATTTCTGCAGATAGGGAGATTGAGCTAAATGGCCTGATTAAGTTGTGCCTCAGCCAGCACCAGAACCCGGGTCTTCTGCCACCCTGCTCAGCGCCTTTCACATCCTTCTGTGCTACCGTTCTGACCCTGAGTTGAGGACATCCTCCAAAAGAGAGTGTGCCTCTTCTTGCCCCTGTGGAGAATCAGGGGTCTTAGGAAAAGAAGAGCTTGAACCCATTCCTAGGGAAAAAGAAATCATGTTTGACAGACCCAAAAAACACCTTGTTAGCAGCACAAGCATTATTTCAAATCAACCTCACACAGGCTCCTGAGCAAGGAGGCTGGGGTCTGTACCGGGGTCTGCCTGCTCTTTCCCTCAGCCCCTCCACTGGACCTATCCCTCTCAGCCAGGAGTTCCTAATGACCTCTAGCAATCACTTGTCTGGCTCCAGTGGAAGAGATTTGGAATCAGTGGACCTGAGTTCAAGGCTTGGCTGGGTGTGACCTGAAGCTATTCATCTCACTTCTTCTGGACCTTTCCCCACCGAGCAAATGGACCTGCTCTTCATAGCCCACCAGGAGCTCAGAGGGTCTGCTGAGATCAGAGCACTTACACAGCTACACATATATGATGAGGCACATGCAAGCTACAATTTGGACGTGGGCTATGTGAGGTTCCAGGTGCCAGGGGCATTTCCTGAGCTGCTCCAATCCAGTCGTTTCCTTGGTTAGTGGTGGTTGGAGCTATCCACAGAGAGGAAGTGGCAGTCTCCTGCCTCTTTCCAGGAGGAGAATTGGTTAGGCAGCAGCTCACATTGCCCTGGGAGGTATGATAAATCTGGGCTCCTGATCTTCCCCTAGCCAGAGCCTGCATGCTGGGTCCCTCACGGAGGCCAGCAAGGCCACCAAGGCAGACAGGGCTCTGCTCACATCTCCTATAAGTCTGCAAAGCAACTCTACTTGCTCTCTCCAGCCACCCAAACACTGTTGGCCATTTGTCATCACTGAGGCGTGCACTGGAGTAGATCTACCAACTGAGGTAAGGAGGCGAGGGGCTTGGCAGGCCAAGGCAATAGTTCCTCCTCCAGACTTGGGTTCAAATCCCACCTCTGCCATTTAGTTGCTGTATCACATTGAGCAGCTTACGTCATAAGTTCAGACCTCACTATCCTTAAGTGTAAGACAGGGAAACAGTAGCCCTTATATCATAGGGACATTGAGAGGGTCAAATGAGACTATGTAAGGCACTTAGTGAGCATCTCATACTAGTGGCTATTAGCAAGGGTATTAATTATTCAATTAGTTACTTGGATATATAAATTTAAACAAATACGTATACAGAGAACAAAAGCCATTTAGTTCTGTTCATTAAATTCCAAAATTTTAAGACTTTGAATTCATCTTTAAAAGGAGGAGGAGGAGGAGGAGGAGGAGGAGGAGAAAGAAGAGGAGGAGAAAACATACTGGGGATGTAGCTCAGTGATAGAGCTCTTGCCCAATATATGGGAGCTGGATTTGATCTACAGCTTCACAGAAAGCGGGGGGGGGGGGAGAACCACCTAAGTTTATAACAAAGTGAAAGAATTTTCTATCCTACAATATACAAAGAGGGGGCTAGGAGATAGCTCAGCAGTCTAAGTACCTGCCTGGTCAGTATGGGACCCAGGCTCAATCCCTGGTACAATATGCCATGCAGGCCCCAGAAATGTGGACATGCCCATGCCAGCCACCAAAACTGGGCACAGTGGTGCACACCTGTGATCCCAGTGCTGGGGAGGCTGAGACAGGAAGATCACTACAAGTCCAAGCTGCATAGTGAGACCCTGTATCAAATAAATAACGATTGTTTTAATTAATAATATATATATATATATATATATATATATAGAGAGAGAGAGAGAGAGAGAGAGAGAGAGAGAGGAGACTAGCCCAAACTAAAAGTAAAAATACAATTTAATGAAGTTATAGACCATTTCAGATGACAACACCAGCATGGGTCTTCATGTGCTTGGAGGAGTTGGAACAGGGGACACAGGACATTGGCCTAAGGCATACGCCTGGGCTCCAGTCCCAGCACTCCCACCTGGACTGTGAACACCCCGCAAGGCTGATCACTTTGCACCTAAATTGATGATATTGCTAGCACTGACCTCCCAAGATGAGAATGAGAAATAAATAAGACAAGAGATGAAGGAGTCAGCACAGCGCAGGCACTGTTGTTTATTAACTGTGAGACGTCTTCTTTATCCTCATTTCAGCAGGTCTTAACTTTTCCTGGATCAGCAGCTCCTTTAAGAATCAGAGAGAAAACCTAAAGAAAAATGAACACAGTGAGCTTAAGGTTCACCTATAATTCATGCTTCCCAAGTATCCCAGTATACAGAGAACCCAAATTACAAACTTCTCAACAAATCTAACTCCACTAATAAAACTAACCAAATACGGAGAGAACATAAAGAATGGTAAGTCCAGCCCCATACTAGACGTACAAACACAACATAGAATGAGGCCTCGAAGACCTAGCCTAGGCAGAGCGCTGTCCCAGGCCAGCGTGTCACAGGAGTAAGACGGTCCATGGCCGTTCTCACTGGGTGAGAACACCGCATCAAAGCTCCATCTTCTCTCTGGGAAGAATTTGCACCTCTTCATAGGTTTCCTGTCTTACACCTCTACCTCCCTTTTGAAACTTGAGGCAGCCAGAGAGATGGGTTAGTAGAATAAGTGCTTGCCTAGCAAGCACAAGGGCATGAGTTCAATCCATGGTTCCACCAAAAAAAAAAAGAAAAAGAAAGAAAAAGAAACGAGAGCTAAGAATATGATTCTCTCTCTCTCTCTCTCTCTCTCTCTCTCTCTCTCTCTCTC
>NW_004524605.1:16120446-16123687 GCF_000260255.1 Octodon degus
GAAAGAAAAAGAAACGAGAGCTAAGAATATGATTCTCTCTCTCTCTCTCTCTCTCTCTCTCTCTCTCTCTCTCTCTCTCTCTCTGGCTGGCCTGGCTGCAGTCAGAGCCTTACTGTATGAGTTCATCCAGCAGCGTGTGGTTGCAAGGTGTTGGACGGGGAACACACAGGTGCGATCCGCTCCCATCCTCCCCCCAGACCTCCCCCCTGCCGCTGTCCACTTCCCTCTCTTCCCTCCAGCCCAGACTGGCCTCTTTACTAGTCCTCAAATTCAGGTACCCTGAGTAGAGACACTGCCCTTGCCAGCTCTCTGCCCAGTTCCCCTTCTCTCTGTGTGACTGTCGCTCACTTCCCTGGCAGCAAGGACCCAGCCTCCTTCACCTCTCTGCTCATGTGCCACATGTCCCCTTCTCAGCAACCAGCTGACTTCTCTGGCCATCCTGTTTAGAACTGACCTCCCTGTTGCCAACACCACCCATACTCCCAACATCCCTTTCCTACTTTACTCCTCTTTCGTGTAACTTCCTGACATAATGTTTTTCAACCTCCTAACCTATTTTTTTCAGCTTGTTTACATGTGTCAGTCTCTCCACACACACTAGAAATGTGCCTTCCATGAGGATCAGGACTCGCATCTGTTTTGCTAACTGTTATGTCCATGCTATTTCAAGCAGTGCTTGACATGCAATAGATACTCAGTAAATAGGGATGGATGGATGGATGGATGGATGGATGGATGGATGGATGGGTGGACTGCACTGCCATGAGTGTAGAAATGCGTAATGGTAGTACACATGGCAGTGGCTCCTCCCTGTAACCTAGCAGGATGCTGTTTCAGGCAGAGAGGGCATCCTGGAAGAAATGATATCTGAACAATATCAGCCGGGTCCTTACTGCTGGACAATCCTAGTGTCCCCATCAATGGTCCTGCCTATCTCACCCCGCCATGAGCGTGGGAGGCTGAAGGGCAGGCACGGAGCTCCCGCCCCTCTCCAGGCCTCCATCTGTTGCCTGTACTGGGCCAGACACAACCTCAGATCCTCACAGATCTGTGAGCTCAGCCTTAGTCCTCCTCCTTCCTCTATCCTCAGCAACACACTTCTCCAAGGTTGACCCCTGCTGGTGGCCTCATTTAGAGAAAAGGACCTTCACGAGCAGCTCCCAGGACCACTTGGGAGGAGAGGCAAGTGCTGAAGTGTAGAGATGGGCCTCTCAGGAGTCAGCTGCTGCCGCCACACCCACCAAACGCCACCTTGATCCCTGGTACCACTTGCCCCAGAACACAGGGGGCATCATGCTAGTCTGAGCTACGTTTTGGTGGCAGTGGGGTGGTGCACACCTGTAATCTCAGCACTGGGGAGGCTGAGACAGGAGGATCACTAGTCTGAGCTATGTAGGGAGACCCTGTACCAAATAAATAAATAAATATCACAATCAAAATCTGTCAATACACTGCCTGTAAGAAACACATCTCATCTGCAAGGGCATACACAGGCTGAGAATAAAAGGATAGGAAATGATGATCCCGGAGACCAGAAGCAAGCAGGGATACCTATACTTACATTCAACAAGGTAAACTTCAGACCAGAATTGAACAGTAGAGCCAAAAGTAACCTCAGGTTGGTAAAAGGATCAATTCACCAAGAAGAGGTAACAATTTTAGAGGTGCACATAATGAATGCCAGTGCACCTACTTTCATAAAACACTGCTTGACATAAAAAGAGAGATAGCCCCAAACACAGTCATAGTGGAGGACTTCAGCAATCTACTGCAAAAACAGACTTATCAACCAGCCCCCCAAAAACAAATCAACAAGGAAGCATCAGAATTAAACTGCACTCCAGAGCAAATGGATTTCACAGTTGCATACAGAATGTTTCACCTAAGGACAAGTGAAGACGCAATCTTCAAGTAGCCCATGGGACTCTCTCCAAAATAGACCACATTTTATAGAATAAAGCAAGTCTCCATAAATACAAAACAGCTGAAGGAATTTCCTGCATCTTGTCAGATCGCAATAGAATGAGACTAGAAATCAGAAGCAAAGTAAACAGTCAGACACGGCAGCTCATGCTTGTAATCCCAGCACTCAGGAGGCTGAGACAGGAAGGTTGCCACCAAGTTCAAGGCCAGCCTGGGCTACGTAGTGAGACCCTATCTCAAAAAAAGCAAAACAATCAGTGAGTCACTGAAGGAATCAAGGAAGAATCTTTTTAATTCCTAAAATAAAACAATAATGGAACACTATGTATCAGAATCTGTGGAACACAATGAAAAGAATGTCAAGACAGAAATTTTTAGCTATGAGTAGCTACATTAGAAAAACAGAGCAATCTCAAATAAATTACCTAATGATTCATCTCAAGGTCCTAGAAAAACAAAAACACTCCTAAAATGAGTGGAAGGAAGGTAATAATAAATATCTGACAATAGCTTAATGAAAGTGAAACTTTAAAAATTACAAATTATTGAAAGCCGTCCGCCTCCGCCTCATGGCTGCGGGTTCCTCCGAGGGCCCCCCGCCGAAGGTGGCCTCTGAAGGTCTAGCGGTAGGGCCGGCCGGCGTCCTGCCTTGCCTCGAGCTGCCGAGCTACGCTGCTGCCTGTGCGCTGGTGAGCAGCCGCTACTCGTGCGTGCCTTGTGGCGGGGCCGCACCGCAGGCACATCGCCCTGTCGCCCCGCTACCTCAACAGGAAACGCACCGGCATCCGGGAGCAGCTGGACGCCGAGCTCCTTCGCTACTCCGAGAGCCTTTTAGGTGTCCCTATCGCATATGACAATATCAGAGTTGTGGGTGAACTGGGAGACATTTATGATGATCAAGGACACATTCATCTTAACACTGAAGCAGATTTTGTTGTTTTCTGCCCTGAACCAGGGCAAAAGTTTATGGGTATAGTGAATAAAGTATCTTCCAGCCACATTGGCTGTCTTGTACATGGATGCTTTAACGCCTCCATTCCTAAGCCTGAGCAGATGTCTGCTGAGCAGTGGCACACCGTGGAGATAAACGTGGGTGATGAACTGGAGTTTGAAGTATTTCGTTTAGACTCAGATGCTGCTGGAGTATTTTGCATTCATGGAAAACTAAATATCACTAGCTTACAACCCAAGGGCTTTAAAATTTCTGAAGGAGCAGAAACTGTCACAGAGGGAGCTGTTGAAAAACTTCCAAAGAAGAAAAAGAAAAAGAAGAAAGCTCCAGAAACAGATGAGGTGGATATTAGTGCCACAGAGTTAG
>NW_004524605.1:16126629-16127204 GCF_000260255.1 Octodon degus
AAAAAAAAAAAAAAGAAGAAGAAGAAAAGAAAATTCACCAAAACATTTTAGGTCTGATAAACAGATTCAGCAAAGTGGCCAGGTGTGGTGGCACATAACTATAATCCCAGCACTCTGGAGGCGCTGAGGCAGGAGGATCACTGTGAGTTTGAGGCCAGCCTCGTCTATATAGTTCAATCAAAGCCAGCATGAACTATACAATAAGACACTGTCTGAAGAAAAAAGAATCAACAATGCTGTAGGACTAAAAAAAGATCAATACATTAAAATCAATATTATTGGGGGCTGGTGAGATGGCTCAGTGGTCTAAAGCACCTACTTAGAACAAGCTAAGCTAAGCAAAGCACAGGAACCACGGTTCAATCCCCCAGCACCACATGCCAGCCAGCCCCCCCCCCCGTGGGCTGAGCTGGCCACACACACACACATACACACACACACACACACACAAATCAATATTATTAGGGCCAGCCAGATAGCTCAGCAGATTCAAGCACCTGCTTAAGCAGATGCAGGGGTTGAGGTTCAATCCCTGGTATGCCATGCTGGCCCCACCCCCCAGAGCATGCTGAGAC
>NW_004524605.1:16127472-16129651 GCF_000260255.1 Octodon degus
TGCCAAAAATAAAAATTAAAATTAAATAAATAAATAAATGAAAATTAAATACCTGGGAATAAACCTAACCAAGAAAGTAAAAGATCTCTCCAATGAAAATTACAGAACTCTAAAGGGTAAACTTGAAGAAGTCATTAGAAAACAGAAAGAGCAAGCACAGGGTCCTGAGTTCAATTCCCAATACTGCAAAAAAAAAAAAAAAGAAGAAAGAAAGAAAACAGAAAGATATGCCTTGTTCCAAGATCAGAAGAACTAATATGAAAATGGCATTATTATCAAAGCAATCTAAATAGTTAATAAAAACTCCATTAAAATACCAACAACAAGCCAGGCATGGTGGCACATGCCTGTAATCTTAGCATTCCAGAGGCTAAGGTAGGCTAAGGTAGGAGGATTGTATTAGTTCATACTACTGTCCTAGAGGGCTTCTTTCCCCCTGTATCCTCCCTTGCTACAAGAGCAGCGTGGCTACATGGTGAGTTCAAGTCCAAACTGAACTACATAATGAGACCCTGTCTCAAGAGGAAAAATAAAAAACAAGACAAACAAAAATAGTGAAAGCAAGGGAGGATACAGGGGGAAAGAAGCCCTCTAGGACAGTAGTATGAACTAATACAATTATTATGGGAAGTGAATATGCAGATTCCACAAGAAACTCACACTGGGCCAGCCATAGTTCAGCAGAATAAAGCCCCTACTTAGGCAGACGCAGGGGTCGGGGTTGGATCCCTGGTGCACCATGCCCGTCCTGCCCCTGAGGTGCCCCGTGACAGCAAATGAGACTGGGAGTGGTGGCGCGCACCTGTAATCCCAGCACTTGGGAGGCTGAAGACAGGAGAATCACCACAAGTCTGCTCTATGTAGTGGGGCCCTGTAGACCCTGTACTAAATACATTTTTAAAAAAGAAAAAGAAACTCAAATAGAAATTTCATTTGACCCGCTGCACCTGTCCTGGATATATTTCTGAGGTATATGATAGTGGCATATGCGTACCCGGGCTTACAGGGGCACAATTCACAGTAGCTAAGCTCTAGAAGCAGCTTCAGCCTCCAGACAAATGGACAATTCCTGTCTGGGCAACAGACAAATGGACAAAGAAAATGTGACATTTCAACATAGTGTTAGCCAGCTGCAAAGAAGAATGGAGTCAGGTCATCTGCAGGAAAATGGCAGAAACTAGAGACCACCTTGGTCAGCAAAATGAGCCAGACTTGGGCTGGCAAGACAGCTTGGTGGTCTAAGCCCCTGTTTGGCAAGCGCAGGGACCAGGGTTCGGTCTCCAGTACCGCATACCACGACGGCCCCAAGCCAGACACACCAGGCTGGCCAATGAGACTGAGTGTGGTGGCATACACCTGTAATCCCAGTGCTGGAGAGACTGAAAACAGGAGGATCACTCGGAGTACAAGCTGCGTAGCAAGACCCTGTACCAAATACATTTTTTTAAAAAAAATGCCAGACTCAAAATGTTAAATATTGTATGGACTCTCTTACATGAGAAGCTTAAACAAATAACTTATTAACTAAAGAAAAGATGTTAGGAAAGAGAAAATAGGCTTTGGGAGATGAGAACGGGAAAGGGAGGAGCAACCAGATTTCAAATGATCAAGGTAAGTTAAACAAAAGAACAGCATCTCCAAAATAAAACTCATCAGACAGTATTGCTAAGATAGGCTAATAAAAAAAAAAATTTAAAAGCCTATCCACAAGGTAGAAGGAGGTTTGAGTAACACACAGGTCAAGGGTGAGAACCATAGGGACAGACAACTGGGGGAGCTCCTGATGCTGCTCATGTGTCCCTGTGTCTCCTTGGGCCAGTAGCTACCTGCAGCTCGGTTCTCCTGACCTATGGAGAACCATAGGCCATCATGCTGGCCTTGGAGGGTCGCTGCTACCATGGGCCTGGCAGTGTGCTTGGCATGGTGCCTGGTGCAGCTCATTTCTCCATAAATGGCAGTTGTTATTACTAATACCTGTGGAGGCATCCCACTAAAGGGCTTTGGGAATTCAAGAGTTAGTGCCCATCTGCACCGAATCAGAAAATCTTTATAGGGGACATGGCATCTCTACTGCATCTGACAGGTGCGTGTGGCATAGTAGAAGTGGACAAGAAACAAAAGCACAGGAGACAGGAAATGAGGAGGAGGAGGAGGAGGAGGAGGAGAAGGGGGGAGGAGG
>NW_004524605.1:16129751-16134574 GCF_000260255.1 Octodon degus
GGAGGGGGGAGGAGGAGGGGGAGGGGGAAGGAATCAGGCTGCCAAAGGAGAGGCAGTGGGGGACAGGGGAGATGGCTCAGTAGAATAAGTGCTTGCCTAGCAAGCGCAAGGGGAAAAAGGAGAGGGAGATTGAGGTATCACTGGCAACCAGGCCAGAAGACACCGAGCCACCTATGGCTTGCGGTTGTTAGAGAGAGAGCAACAGAACTGCGTGCCACAGGGACAGGTTGGCAACCAGAGAAAAGGAGATCCATGGAAGGAGGGACTCAGAATCTCAAGTAGGTGAGATCTGTAAGAAGTAACAGGAGAAGTGTCCCTAGGAATGGCCAAGCAGTTCCACATCCTACTGGATCTAAGTGATAGTGACTCTAGATTGCACTGCACAGAACAAAGCTAAAAAGAAAAAGGGGGGGGCAGCCAAATAGCTTAGACAGCAATTGAGACTGGTCGTGGTGGCGCACACCTGTAATCCCAGCTCTTAGGAGGCTGAGGGCAGGCGGATCACTACGAGTCAGATCTAGTAGTGAGACCCTGAACACCCTTACACCCTTCCCTAAAATACAAAAAAAAAAAAAAGTTACTTCTAAAGGCCTTCCTTATACACTTCCGCAGGAAACGAAGTGTGACTTTAGCACAGTGAGCCCTTAAGAGAGTCCACTCCCTCCAACCCCTCAGATTCCACAGCTTTGGAGAGTCCACACCCTGCACCCCACAGGAGACAGAGCCCACAGAAGCCCAGGCCTGATCTGCAGAGGCCGCGCTTGTGCCTACTTTACGGCAACTTACAGAAAGCAGTTAGAAGAGAGGAGAAAAAGTATTGGGGGACAGTTTTTAAAAGGATTTGAGATTTGACAGATGAAGACTTTAAGATAAAAGAACTGATTGCTCAGTTCACACAACCTCTATCTGGTGGCATTAAAGAGAATCTGCTGTGAAAGGCGATGTGTATTCTTGGGCTGGATTAGCTGCAGGTGTGACTCGAACTGAGAAAGTGGAAGGATCACTGGGAGAGCTTATTAAACATACTGGGGGGATAGCTCAGTGGCAGAACATTTTCCTAGCATGTGCAAGGGCCTGGGTTCCATCTTCAGTACCACAAATATTTAGATAAGTTAAAAAAAAAAAAACTATAAATACAACTGTAGTCACCACCTCCGATCTTTCCAACTGATCTAGCAGGTGGAAGACCCAGTCATCTCCATTCTCAGTTGCCATTGGTCCTCGGCCCGGACTCTTCTTAGTCGCATTCCCTCAGGAAAGGGCTGGGCTTTGCTCCTGCCCAGATGGCTTACAGCGCCTTCTCCAGCACCTCCAGCACCTCCTCCGCCAGACCCTAAATTGGACAGGCCGCTCCCTGTCTCCTGCAGCTCCATCCTACCGCTTCATGCGCAGCTTCAGCCTTTCTTTCCAT
Organism: Octodon degus; assembly: GCF_000260255.1. NCBI lineage: Eukaryota > Metazoa > Chordata > Mammalia > Rodentia > Octodontidae > Octodon > Octodon degus. Next base: position 16,131,163 of record NW_004524605.1, read on the forward strand.
GCCTTTTAAAACGCGCAGAAAGGTTGCTTGCTTGATTTATTTGTTTGTTTGTTTGTTTGTTTGTTCGTTTATTTCAGCATGTCCATACATTTCTGCCGCTCAGCTGCCCTGCTCTCCGCTAACACCAGGACCCCCGGTCCCCTTCCCAGGGTGCGCGGGTCTCTGCGCCGCGCCCACCCGGCAGCCTCTCCAGCTGCTCTGGGCAAAGCCTCCCCAGGCTGCCCCTCGAATCCGAGGCCCGCGCGTCCTTCCTGCGTACTCAGGGCCTTGGAAGCAGCGCAGGACTTGACCCACAGTAGCGACCAAGGCGGCTCGGCGCCCTGACCCGCAGCGCATAGGGCGGACGGGAGCGCCACCTGCCGTCCATGCGACTACGCGACGCGAGCTCAGTGTTTTCAGCTCAGTTTGTGGCCCTGCACCGCCCTTCGGCTGGCCCTCGCCTAGTGCCACAGCAGCTGCCGGATGTTTTGAAATTCTAGGTTAAGGGTGCTTACCCCGGAGCCTGTGCGTTTCGCAGCACATGGTCTTTCTCTGAAGTTGTGGATTTCTTGAGCCGGGCTAGTGCACTCCGTTCACCGCAGTACGCAAACAGGTACCAATAAGGGTGTCACTTATCCCAAGGAGCTCTTCAGTGTGCGGCAGGCTGAAAAACACTCCCCCATGTTCCTCCATGTCCTACTCCCCTGGAAATTATGAGGGTCCCCTTCCATGGCAAAAGGGACTTTTGAAAATTCGATAAAATTGTATGTTTTGAAAGGAGAGATGATCCTGAATTATTCCAGGGTCCCTAACACCACAAGGGTCCTGGTAAGAGGGTGGCAGGGAGGCAGAGAGGTGGCAGAACCAGTACAAAGAACGAGACTCTGGAGGAAGCTCCGCTTCGAGCTTTGAAGGTGGAGAAAGGCCTGGAGCCTTGGCAGGGAGCCGCTCCCCGAGAGCCTGCAGGAGGAGCAGCAGATGCCTGGGAAAGGAGGGCAGCTCTGACCTCCGGAACCGTAGAAGAGCAACTCGGTGCCCTTTCTTGCCACCACATTTGTGGTGATGTGTTACAGAGTCTTTAGGAAACTAATGTGCATCTTAACAGACATCAGATTTGTGTGTGTGTGACAGAGAGAGAGAGAGAGAGAGAGAGAGAGAGAGAGACTGAGGGTCAACCCATTCTTTTTTCTTTGGAGACAGAATCTCAGTACGTTTCCCAGGCAGGACTCATACTTTTAATCTTCCTGCCTCAGCCTCCCTCAGTGCTAGGATTACAGGTGTGCAGCACAGCACTACCCTAGCGCAGCCATCAAGTGCTAAGTGTCCTGTGAGACCACACACACACACACACACACACACACACAACACACGGTGTCTTACAAGGCTCAGACTGTATCACTGGACCTGCTCTTCTCCGAGAGGAAACAACTCAAGGAGACCCAAAATGCAACCAACACTAAGGATGCGGATTGGCTGCACTCCCCTCTGAGCCAGAGAGAGGTGACATCACCTTGTGAGTCTCTTTCCTGGATGCCAGGCAGGACATTGACATGCGTACTGCATTTGTCTGCCGGATCTACACGTAGGTGCCTTGCTGACTTCGTAACTATAAGATAAATCCAGGACGCATCATAGAGCCCCAACTTCCCTGGATGATAGGACTTCAAAACATTTGAATATAAAGCAAGTATCCTTAGATGAAAAGGGACTCAAAGGAAGTTTTCCCTCCATGTAACATTTTGCAATGGTGCTTCCCAGACACCTCCACCTGTACATTCACTCTTTCCTGTTGTTGGGAATATTTGGGGGGGGAACAAATCTCCAAATTAAGAAATAGATGACATTTCACAAGTGATGAAATGCTCGGAGAGATTAGATATGACCACCTGAGGGTCTCCAAGCAGAGGGGCAGCAGGAATCTCATCTGAGAGGTGGAGCTACAGCCACCTCTGTTAGGATGCCTAAATGAGGACACAGGAGGGCATTCAGGAGGGAGGGACCGGGAGAGCACATCCTAGCCGTTGGCCAGCATTCAAGGAAAAGTAGTGAGCAGAGTGCTTGGGGTTCTGAAAGCCAAGAACAATTACGTTTTCAGTACTTAAATTGACAAAAGCATCAAGAAGTACCAAGATGTTTGGGGCAATATTGTCTGTAGTAATAAAAAATGGAAATTATGTAACTGTCCAACAAGAGAAAAGTGAAAAATTCTTAAGTAAAGCATGTGGCTCAATGCTCTGCCTTACCTTTTTTTTTTTTTTTTTTTTTTTTTTTTTTTTTTTTTTTTTTTTTTTTTTTTTTTTTTTTTTTTTTTTTTTTTACTAGAGATAGAAATCAGGACCTTGCTCTTTCGGGTCCTCCTTTCCAAGATGACGAAAAAAAGAAGGAACAACGGTCGTGCCAAAAAGGGCCGCGGTCATGTGCAGCCTATTTGCTGCACGAACTGCGCCCAGTGCACACCCAAGGATAAGGCTATTAAGAAGTTTGTCATTCGGAACATAGTGGAGGCCGCCACCATCAGGGACATTTCCAAAGCGAGTGTCTTCAACGGTTATGTGCTTCCCAAGCTGTATGTGAAGCTGCATTACTGTGTGAGTTGTGCCATTCACAGCAAAGTGGTCAGAAATCGATCTCGTGAAGCCCGTAAGGACCGAACTCCTCCACCACGATTTAGACCTGCTGGTGCTGCCCCACGACCTGCACCAAAGCCCATGTAAGGGGAGCTGGGTCTTAATGGACTGAAGAAAACTCTCTCGAGAAAGAAATAATAAATTGAATGTTATACTTTATACAGCATGTTGAGTGTACCTGCCAGAGGTGGGTTGGGTTAATTCAGCCTATCCAAGTTTAAGTTTGTACTCAGAAAATGAATAAAGAGGAACACACTGGGGGAAAAAAAAAAAAAAGAAAAGAAAAGAAAAGAAATCAGGACCTTATGCTTGCCAGGCAGGTGCTTATGCCACTGAGCTATCTCCCCAGCCCCATGCTCTGACTTACAATGAAGCAGTTCAAAAGAGTGAGGCTAAGGACCAGCAAGATAGTTCAGCAAACTAAGCACCTGCTCAGGCAAGCAGAGGGACAGGGATCCAATCCCCAGCACCACATGCCATGCCAGCCCCACCCCTGGGTGTGTTGAGCTGGCCACAGAGTCTGGGCATAGTGGCACACACCTGTAATCGCAGCACTGGGGAGGCTGAAAGCAGGAGGATCACTAGAGTCCAAGCTGCATAGTGAGATCCTGTACCAAATACATTTTTTTAAAAAGTGAGGCTGTTATGGTTTGTGTCTAGTTGTCCCCCCAAAGCCTCATGCAGTCATGGGGTGAGAACTTCTAGAGTTTGTGTTAACTCATGATCCACTGGGATTATGTGTGATTCAAGGCTGGGATTATGGGTCTTAGTACTGCTGGGATTACCCATAGGTGGGTAAATACTGG
>NW_004524605.1:16135094-16144919 GCF_000260255.1 Octodon degus
AACCAGGGATTGAACTCAGACCCTTGCACTTGCCAAGGAAGCACTTGTCCTACTGAGCCATCTCCCCAGCCCCCTCCTCAGCCTTCTGATTGCTGGGATTCCAGACTTGCACCACCATGCCTGGCCATTTACATACATTTGAAAGCTTTATGTTTGTCCATGAGGTACACAACAGAAAGTGGAATGAGATTCCAGGGAAGGAGGAGAGGAATAAAGAAGGCTTTCTATTTATGTCATTTACTATTCTCTGTGTCTTGCCTTTTTTAAAAAAAAAATGTATTTAGTAGAGGGTCTACAGGGTCTCGCTACACAGATTAGACTCGTAATGATCCTCCTGTTCTCAGCCTCCCAAGAGCTGGGATCACAGGTGCATGCCACCACGCCCAGTCTCAGTCACCATCTCAGCACGACCTGGGGCAGGGCCAGCATGGCATGACGAGGATCAAACTCCCAGTCCCTGCATCTGCCTAAGCAGGTGCTTTAGTCTGCTGAGCTATCTGGCTAGCCCAGCTTTAAAAGCTGTTTTTAAAAAACAACGCATACCTCATTCCTTCTTCTGTGCAAGAAGCTGATAGTATGGTCTTCCGGTCCTAACTTTTAAGGCACTTATAAGTGCTCAGGTAGTATCCTTTGCCCTCTATCTATAGGGTGATGAACTATAACACTGAATAGGTAAAGTAATATGAAACCACAGAGTGAGGCTAGCCGGTTGTCATTCTTTCAGTCCTTCTGATCACACCAAGCTCAGTCCAGCTTTGGTGCCAGCAGCACCCATCAGGCTCACTGTACACCTACTTGCTCAGTCCCACACGACGATGTTCACACATAGGCGTTACAAGGGTGGGTGTGTTCCTCGAGATTGAAACAAAGGACAGCAGAAGTTCAGGGTCCACAATGAGCCCGTCCTCTAAGGTTCAGGAAACTTCACTGGGGAGATGGACACTCAGCAGCAGTTGTCCCAATTCACGCAGCCAAGCTGGGGGTATAGTTCAGTGGCGTAGTGCTTGCCCAGCAAGTGCAAGGTCCTGAGTTCGATTCCTAGTACAAAAAAAAAAAAAACCTGCAACCAAAAGATCCCTAGAGAGCAGCCCACCCTGACTCTATACACAGGGCCAAAAGTTAAAGAATGTTATCTTTCTAGGAAGGCCTGAAAGAAAGCCCCGGTACCCAAGCAGTCCTTGTCTCACAATGTTACATCTATTGGACGCTGAAGTTATTCTCCAGAACTACAAGTGAAAAATAAGGGAAGACAGTTCAGAGAACAGTCCTGCAGCTGGTAAATACCCAAAGCCCTATGAACGCTTGTCTAGCCATCTTTTAATGGCTATTTTCTTTTTATGCAAGGATATACTTGACTTCAGGCTGAAAAATGTAGGTAGGCAACCTCAGACCACAAACTTTATAATATATTTGGTTTTTGTTTTATTTGCTTTTACTGAAAAGTGGCACCAGTATTTCAACTGCACAGATGATATAAACTTTTCCTCCTAAATTCTATTGTGTGCAAAGGAGATAAAATTATGTTAAAATTTACTTATATAATAGCAAAAATCATGATGTGGAGACAGTAAAAATCAAAAGCAAAAATCATGATTGCAGACAGTAAATGTGATGTGCTATTCAATTACTGATGTTACTTCTGGGGAAGCAGAAGTGGGAGCTAGTCATCAACCCTTTAGAAATTATAGGCTGTGGACAAAGTTTTGGCTAATGCTTAGATGGTACAGTCCCATCCATCCCCAGCCCTGTCACTTGTGTCACTGTAGTAGAGAAATTGGGATGCTCCAGGGAGGCCTGTGGTTTGGAAATTAAAACTAAGGAGACAGGAGTTGGCTTCTGGTCCAAGGCCTTTTCTGGTAACCTTGAGAGTAACTGGAAGCTCAGATATGACTTCATCACAGAAGCCTTCGAAGGAGAAAGAACAGGCAGAAGAGAGACATTTCAATCAAGCCTACAACCTCTCAGATCCCACCTCATCCTCCATCGGTAAGAGAATCTTCTAGAAACAGACGTTCACAAGTTCTGCTCACACTGCTGGCCCTAGGTGTCCTCCCAAGGGGATGCTACTCATAGAGTCATTTTCTGTGAGAAACAAGTATGACCACGAGGATCCAAAAGTCCAGAACACTCACAATTCCTATAATAGTCCAGAAACCCCTACAAAAAGTGATTATAAGAAAGATGACGATAAGAGAATTTTAATTAGAAGGTGTGGCAAATTCTCTCCTTTTCACTATATTTCTGAGGGTCCAACCAGCTCTGAGTACACAGATCCATGTGCCTCATTGCAAGACAACCCTCATCCAATCTAAATGTCTCTTGGCAGCATTAGCTCCCCGGCTGGTCTCAAACCCACAGGTGCTAAATAATGTGATGGCAACGGAAGGAAAAGGACCAGGTGGAGAAACAGCAGCACCCTTTGACATGCCTATAAGCCGACCACATCTTTGGGAACCCTCTACCATCTTTACCATTTGCTGTGGTTCGGGTAAGTGTCCCCCAGTGGTACCAAAGGCTCACTCTGTAGTTTAAGGTGCTCTATTGTGGACTCACCAGCTCCACAATTTCCTAAATGAGAGGACAGTGAGTGGCTTAAATAAGAGATGCACAGTATGATTTTGGGGGCAACCAGGAAGCTCAAAGCTCTCTGGAAATAGAAACTGTCTCGGAGCACACTCTCTACGAGCTGAGACAAAAACAAAACTTGTCTGGGCAGCCTGTATTTATTTGGTTTTCAAACAAGCTGTCGTGTGTGTGTGTGTGTGTGTGTGTGTGTGTGTGTGTGTGTCACTGGAGATTGAACTCAGGACCTTGTGCTTGCCAGGCAGGAGCTTATGCCACTGAGCTATATCCCCAGCTGGTTTTCTCACAAGGGAAGGGTATATACTGAAGCAAGTGTGGGAACTGAGCCAGACTTTGGGAAGTCAGTTCTAAGACTTCTCCAAGAAGTAGATTTTGCCCATCAGGAGAACTGCTTGATCTCTAAGGCTGGCAGCTCTTATTGCTTTGGAGTGGGGAGTGCCAGCCACCCTGTCCTCAGCTGCCTCACTGCAGTGTTACCTTGACTTCAGAGCACTGTGCTTGTGCACTTTCCCAGTGCAGCCAGAGGTCCCTGTGTTCATCGGCTTAGCCCTGCACAGGGGTCTCCAGTGGGGCTATTGGACAGAGATGAGACTCTCAGAGTGTGGGGCCTAGCGGGAAGAAGTTCGGTCATTGGTAATATGTGCTTGAAGTGGGTACTGAGACCCAGCCCCCTTTCCCGTCTCTCTTTCTCCCTCTCTCCTTCCCAGCCTCCATGAGGTTCCTCGACCATGTGCTTCCACCACGATGTGCAGGTAAGAGCAATGCACTAACCTACCATGCACTAGGACTTTCCAAACAACGGGCCAAGATAACCCTTTCCTCTTTTATCTCCAGCATTTCATTACAGTGACAAAAATCCAGCTTATACACCTGCATTAGTCACTTTCTAGTCAACAGGACAAAATACCTGACACCCACATCTTGAAGGAGAAGAGGTTTATTCGGCTCCTGGCTCCAAAGTTGGCTGTGTCTAAGGCCAACATGACTCAATGGAAAGGCCTAGCAAAGAACAGATTCTCACTCCTTGGCACCCGGGAAGCAGAGACAGCAGGGAGACTCCAAGGACAAGAATATGCCCTTCCAGGTCACACCCCACTGACCCCTTCCAAGCAGGCCCTACCTCCTAATAGAACATTCAGCTCTAAATTCGCCAGTGGATCAATCCATGGATGACTATAGTGTCTCCGTGATCCGACGACCTTCCAAAATCCCCACCTCGGAAGATGTGAGACTTTGAGGACATAATAGCATTCTTTGAGCCCTCTAAGGTCTGTGGCCTCACCCTTGCCCTGCATGAGCCATGCAGGTTTGGTAGTAGAAAATATGGCCGAGCGGCCCTTGGCACAGGGAGGTATTTGGTGTCAGAGGTTCTTCACATTTCCCCACAGTCCCTGCACCACTCAAAGCCCACATCTTCCTGTAAAATCTGCACTGCGGGCAGAAATGTCTGGGGCGCTTATGCAAGAAATCTGGGAAATAAATGAGACATTTCGTTGTTCCCATGAATTTATACAAACCTCCTAACTGCTTCCATGCCTGTGGTTGCTGGCCACTAATTATTAGGTGTTTGGTCTCTGTCAGCATTTTCACAAACTGTTCCTTTCTGTGGGACATGACAGGCATTTGATTAAGCCTTGATTGAGGCTGAGCTTGAGGCCTGGGTACCAGGGCTAAAGTAAGTGAGGGCGAGATGGGGGAGGGCGAGATGCCATTGGGCGTCTGCCTGTGCGCTGTTCAAGATGTCCTGAATGCACGCTGACGTCACCGAAAGGGTAACAGCGACGCCTGCCTTTTGCTCCAGCACCCAGTTCAGTCCTCCGCAGCCTCTAGTGTTCATGAAACAACCTTAAGTGGTGCTCACAAGGTTGAGGAGCCTGCGGCTCAGCAAGCGTAAGTCACCCAAAATAAATCAACTGAGTCTGTTTTCTGTTGCTGTAACAAAACACCTGACATTCAGTGACTCATAAAGAAAAAAACTTTATTTGGCTCAGCGTTCTGGAGGCAGGAAGTCCAAGAGCGTGCTACCTACATCTGATGGGCACAGCATGATGTGGCAGAGGGGGGCACATGGCAAGGGAGAGCAAGCACCCTAGCTCCCGTCTCTCTTCTCTTCTGACAAAGCCCCTGGCGCTGTGGGAGAGCCCCCGAGCACCCTCGTCTGTTCTAATTGCCTCCCAGAGGGCCGGCCTCCAAATGCACGAGCACGTGAGTTAGACATTTCCAACACATGATTTTTAGGGGACACAGTCAAACCTTAGCAGGGGCTAACCCCAGCGTCAAGGGAGACCCACACCTCCTCTTGTGTTTGTCCTCTTGTGTGGCCCGCTTGTTTCTTAACGTGAGGCTAGTATGCCCTTCTTCCAGGAAGAGGAGAGGAAGGAGGGCAGAAGGCCCAGCCAGCTGAGTCTGCTCCTTCTCATGAAGATTTCCCAAAAGTCGCCTGTTTGCCTCTACCTTGTTGTGGGGCCACTGTTTTGTATTGTTGGTCTTGGGCCACAGGTGCTGTGCTGTTTGCAAACACTGATTTTTCATTAAGTCCTGTTGGAAAAGCGTTTATCAATCCCTGAGGCTAAGATAATCTCTGCTATTATATAAGGTGTCTTTGACATACAACATGACTCTCTGGCCCTCATTTTCTCCTCTGTTTTATGCAGGATTAAAATAGATAAAGAGGAGGCTGGCGAGATGGCTCAGTGGTCTAAAGCACCTACTTGGAACAAGCTTGGCAAAGCACAGGGACCACAGTTCAATCCCCCAGCACCACATGCCAGCCAGCCCCGCCCCCTGGTGGACTGAGCTGGCCACACACACACACACACACACACACACACAAAATTGTTTTTAAAAAAAAACAATTAAAAAAAATAAATGTTTTTTAAAAATAAATAAAGAAAGAAAAATAATAAAATAGATAAAGAGTTCTTAACTGAGGTTTACAAATCCTAAGGGAGCCATGCATAAAATTCAGGGATGAGGGTCATGAATTTTTTTTTTTCAGAACCGGGGATTGAACCCAGACCCTTGTGCTTGCCAGGGAAGTGCCTATTCTACTGAGCCATCTCCCCGGCCCATGAATTTAAATAAGTTGGAAAACTGCATTATTTTCACTAACCTTTAATTGAAATTTAGCCTTTCCACCTATTATGACTGTAGGCAACAGACCACAGTAATCTTAGCAGACCATATGACTCTTCATAAAACAATCACTGATATTTTATAGCATAATGTCATTGATTCAGGTACCTTTAAATATCACCTACATGTGTCACAACCTCAAAATGTTAATAAAGATGCACACGTACATACATATACATGTTGCAAATTTTATTTTTAGTGTCTTAATAGTTGTACACCCATATAGTTTATCAACTTCAAAATCCTGTGTATTTTGTTTTATGCATTTAAAAACATTTTTCCAAGAAGGGGCCCATAGGTTTTAGCAGGGATCCATGGAATAAATGAGATTTTAAAAAAACTCTTGAACTGAGATCTTTTCACCCTTCTGGTTGTAAGTAAAATTCTGCCATTGGCTATCATCCAGAACAAATCCCTTCAGCTCTTCATTCCCTAGATTTTTCACCTGTAAAATGGGACTAATACTGGCCTTGTATAGTTCAGAGCTAATAGTACCAAGTAGTCTATAGGAAACAGTATGCAAATAAAAACTGATGCATATTCATTACACAAGTTCAGCTCCCTGGACCAGAGAGATAGCTCATCCTCTAATGCCTGCCTAGCAAGCACAAGGACCTGGGTTCAATCCCTGGTACAGCATTCTTTGCTGGCCCGCACTAAGCCCACTGAGCTGGCCACTGAAACAGGCACACACCTGTAATCCAAGCACTGGGGAGGCTGAAACAGGAGGATCACTGTGAGTCCCAGCTTCATAGTGAAAACAAAAATTAGACAAATTAAAATTTTTTAAAAAGTAGCTCCTAAGGTGCTAAGCAAATGCCAAATATTATTAAATTATGCAACTTTTGACCTATTTCTCAAAGATCCTGATGATTTTCTATCACTTCTTGGTACAGTTTATATCTAGATGTCCTCCCAGGGCCTCATATAATGGGACTTTTTGGAGATGGCTATAGCTAAAGTGCGTTACACTGGGATTAAGGGGCATAGCAATGGATTAGTCCACTAATTGGTGTATCATCATTCTATGTGTGGAAAATGGGAACGCTCACCCTACATTTACTTTTTTTTTTTTTTCAGAACTGGGGATTGAACTCAGGCCCTTGCACTTGCCAGGGAAGCACTTATTCAACTGAGCCATCTCCCCGGCCCCTAGATTTACTTTGGCTCATAGTTTTAGAGTTTTCAATACATGATCAATTGCTTCATTTCCATGGGGCACAAGGCAAGGCAGCACATCACAGGAAAGAGCATGTAGCAGAACAAGAGAGAGAAATAGGAAGGGGTCAGGGTCCCACAGCCCCATCAAGGTGTGTCACACAGATGTGAGAGCCTCCTGCAAGGCCCAGCCTCCTAAGGGTTTCCCTTCCTCCCATAGCATCACCTTGGGCAACAGCAGTCAGTACACTGACCTGGCAAGGCCCTTCAAAATCCAGACTACAGCACTGCACTTATGTCCCTGATCCTGCCATGCTGGCCCTGTCCCCAGGACACGCTGAGATGGCAATTGAGACTGAGTGTGGTGGCACATGCGTGTAATCACAGCTCTTGGGAAGCTATGAACAGGAAGATCACTACAAGTCTGATCTAGAAGTGAGAGCCTGAACACCCTTGTAGACCCTTCCCTAAAAATACAAAAAGAAAAGAAATAAAGAAAGAAATATAAACTACTTAAGAAGCCAAATAGGTGAAAATGAGATTTCACCAGGCACATAGCTGCAGGTATCTTAAGCTTTTTGAAAAACTTGAGTCACACTGTGGTTAAAAATAGTCTCACATCACGGGGCCGGGGAGATGGCTCAATAGAATAAGCGCTTGCCTACAAGCTCAAGGGCCCTGAGTCCAATCCTTGGTTCCACAAGAAAAAAAATAGTCTCACATCAACCACAGTCAATTTATCTACCCTCTCTAAACATAAGGATGATTGGACAAAATACAGCAAAGTTCCAAAGGTTGTCCTTCAAAGTTTTAAAATATTTGTGTGGATACTTATTAAATATTTACTTGTCCAACAAGTCTGCTGAGTCAGGTGGTGGCACACACCTGTGATCTCAATGCTCACGATACAGAGGCAGGAGGACTGCCATCGCCACCCGGGCTACAGAGTGAGTTCAAAACTAGCCTGAACTAAATAGTGAAACCCCGTACCAGAAAGAAAGAAAGAAAGAAAGAAAGAAAGAAAGAAAGAAAGAAAGAAAGAAAGAAAGAAAGAAAGAAAGAAAGAAAGAAAGACCTGCTGAAATGACCACAATGAAGTCTTTCAATAATAAAATAAATCCTTACAAATATCATATATCTTAAAGTGTATTTAAGTGAGGAACTCAAATTGTGCCAAAGGTGTTATTGAGCACTTTCACAGTCTTCTACTGACAGACACAGGTTGAGGTGCTTTTCTTGAATAAGCAAGACAGTTCCTAAACAAGCTGATGTTATAATCAGCATCCCTAAAGATTTCTAAAAATATTCTGAGAAATTTATGGTGAGGAACATGTTCAGTTTGCACAATGTAAGATCCTGTCTTTTTCCTGGCTTGGAGAGACGTTGAGCCTGATACTAAGGCTATAAGGCTATCATTTGGGTCTGAAGTATCTCTCCTGCGGTAAAGACTTTGTCCTAAATCTGTGCTGTGGAGGTGGTAGAATGTTGGAGAAGGAGGACCACGTGGCCAGAAGTTGGGTTGCTGAGAGTATGCAAGTTCCTGAAGGGGAGATTAGAGCCCTATCCCTGTCTTTTCCGTCACAGCTTTCTTAGCCAGGGTGAGGAGCTTCCTCAGTAACGTGCTCCTGCCATGAAGTGCTGCCTCACCGCACACCCAAAAGAAATGGAATCAGACAACATGGACTGAAGTCTCTAATACTCAAAGTCAAAATGCACCTTTATTCCTATTAGGTTTTGGATATTTCGTTATTGTAACAGAAACATGACAAGTACAGTGGAAGTCTGAGTCACACAAATAGTCCAGATAAGAGTTAGACGGGGAAATTTGTATCTTCTTTTTAAAAAGTCTATTTTCATGTTTGAACAAAACAGCGTCTAACAAACCTAGTTTTCTTATTGTGGGGCTGAAAGGAGATGATTCATTTACTCTTTCACTTGTTAACAAATTTTTCTTGTCTGCTTTTTTAAAAAGAGTCTTGCTATGTTGGATCAAATTGGCCTCCTGCCTGAATTTGCATAAGATGGTATATTGTAAACACACTGCTTTATATTTTTAAGTGAGCATCAATATTTAACATAATAAAGAGGTGGTTGGAAAGATGTTTCATCACATCTTTCATAACAAACAAAATAATTTGTTTGTTCTAGCTGATGAATCAGAGGCAAGGAGGGGTATGGCCTCGCTTGATCCTTCCATTTGTGTTTGAGGCACTGCCTTTTCTTTCTTGGTTAAACAGACAAATGAGGGCTGGAGGGGTTGGGAAGGTGGGCACGTGGGAGCAGGAAGCTCACCCTGTCAACCTCCAGGCTGATGCCCTCCAAGGCTCAGCCTCCATTTCGTATGGTGCCTTCATCTATCCCTAGTCAGCAATAAAGGCTTCATCTTTAACCAGGCTGCAAGCCATCTGTCTGACACTAAAAACCTACAGGGCTTTCTTGCCAAATATCTATCCATATATACTTTTATAGATATAAATCACCCTGAGAGCTATTTCTCTGTCTTACAGTTGAGGCTACTACATACATTTGCCCTCTTTGTCTTTTAGAAGAATATAGGTTTTGTGGATAAACCAGACTTAAGTCCATGCTTGGTTCTGTTCTATTGACTTTTGGGAAAACTTTTAACCTCTGTGAAGTTCAGTGTTATCATTTGTAATAATAGAATCTATCAATTTCATTCATTTATTCAATAAATATTGGAATCCCTATTATGTGTCAGGCTCTGAAAATCTAGAAACCAAAAGATGACAAAGGTAAGAAGACAGACAAGGTCCTATCCTGTGGATCTTAGAATAGTAGGAGTTCTAAAAAAAAAAAAAAAAAGGAATCATAGAAGTTCTAATAATTGGGGCTGGTGAGATGCCTCAGTGGTCTAAAGCAACTACTTAGAACAAGCTTAGCAAAGTACAGGGACCACGGTTCAATCCCCCAGCACCACATGCCAGCCAG
>NW_004524605.1:16146217-16146784 GCF_000260255.1 Octodon degus
TTAAGATGTGAGCATTAGGCCTTTTGTCCCAGCCTTAAAGAAAGTGACTAAGATAAGCACAAAGAGCAGTTTAGTGTCCAAGAGGGAAAGTGGTACCTGTTGAGGTCAGAGAAGGAGTGAAGCCACATACATGGTCCTAAAGGGATGTGAAATCTTAGGCTCTATTCTAAGCTGGAGGGACATCAATAACAGTGGTTACCAATTGTACATAATGCATCTTGCTGAAGATCAGCACCCAGACCAAGTCTCAAGACAAAAAATGAAAAAGATCTGGGGATGTCACTCAGTGTGAAGGTACTGAGTCTAATGCCCAGTACCAAAAAAAAAAAAACCAAACAAACATAAAAGTAGGAAGACTGAGGCTGCTGTAAAGATTCCTACAACTGGGGCCGGGGAGATGGCTCAGTGGAATAAGTGCTTCACTGGCAAGCATAATAGGCCTGAGTTCTGAGTTCAGTCCCCGGTTCCGCCAAAAAAAAAAAAAAAAAAAGATTCCTACAATTACAGGTGACAAACAATGAGCTCAGCTTCTGACACACAAGTAGGTTCTTCACAAATGCTAGTCAC
>NW_004524605.1:16147424-16148716 GCF_000260255.1 Octodon degus
TGATAAAAATTTGATCTCCAAAATGAAATGTAGCCGGGGAGATGGCTCAGTAGAATAAGCACTTGCCTGGCAAATGCAAGGGCCTGAGTTCAATCCCCGGTTCCGCCAAAAAAAAAAAGAAAGAAAGGAAGAAAGAAACATTATGTAACAGTAAAATACTGTATTCCATCTCAAAGACTTACTATTGTTGCAGGAAAAGTCCAGACCCAAAAGGAAGACACTCCTTACCGGAGGAGTTTTGGAACGTAACTTTAATGTAACAGTAGCAGGTTGGGATTTATCTTTTTGTTTTTATTTTGCATTACCAGGGATCAAACTCAGAACGTTGAGCCTGCCAGGCAGACATTTAAGCCCCTGAGCTATCTCCCTGGCCCTAACACTAGCGGGTTGATGAGAACAAATTCCAAATCATCAGCCCAGAGTCAATTTTGAGTTCAGTTTAAATACAATTTGCAAGCAGGAAGTACAAAGCTGATAGGTGGTTGGCACATGATTGGTTACAGGGATTACAGGAATTAAGTAATGTACTGTCAGGCAGATTTGTTTTAAGTACACTTACTAGGACTTGCTTGTCATTACACAAGAACATAATGGGAGGGAGGGGCTCTGAGCAGAGCGGGTAGAGCTAGTGCATCCTTGGCCAGGCCAGAGTGTTCTAGGCATAAAGTACAGAGTCCTTGAAGCAAGCCAAAGCAAAACGACCTATGTACATATCTTAAGTTGAGAAGCACACCTACGACAGCTGGATGTGGCCAGGTTGACCTGGCCAGCTATTTGCAGGAAGCAGTTGGACGCAGACAGTTGACGTTAACTAAGATTAGCTGCATGAGCAGTTACAGGCTACTGATGTGGTTAGATAAAATATTGTTAATTTAATTTAACGGTACCATATTAAAAATTAAATTAATTTCACGCCTTTTACTGCTTTAAATACTGCTGCTAGGAAGTTTAAAATTCCCTGTGTAGCTCATACTGTATTTCTACTAGGCATCCTAATCTAAGGAAATGTGGAAGTATAGAAATTTGCCAGGCGTGGTGGCACACACCTGTAAGCCTAGCACTTGGGAGGCTGAGGCGGGAGGATTGCCACAAGTTCCAAGGTCAGCCACAAGGTCCATGGCTACCCTAGGATACAAAGCAAGACCTTGTCTTTAAAAAATTTTAAAAATAAATAAATAAAGAGGAATATAGAATTTAAATTCACAGAATGTTAACTTCTGATTATGTTTCCTATTTGAAATCCCATTACAAAGACTGAAACTCAGGGAAAAAAACCTAGTATCTTTTGGAAA
>NW_004524605.1:16150161-16155708 GCF_000260255.1 Octodon degus
GAGTAGATATCACTATGACATCCATACTTCACAGTCAACATTTGATGATGTGTACAAGATTGCGTAGCTGGTTAACAGAGATTCAAACCAGGGTCAACAGACTCCAGACTCCCGAATATACATTTCAGGCTGGCTTTGAACTTACTAAGCAGCCCAGGCTGGCCTTGAACTCACAATGATCCTCCTGACTCATCCTTCCCAGTGCTGGGATTACAGGCGTGCACCATCCCACCTGCAGAATCTACATTCTTAACTGCCCTACTGAACAGCAGCCCAGTTGTCATGCTAGTGACCTGGGATCACCCTGAAGGAGGATTCTCCTTCCGCATCCTCGTACCCTCCGTCCTGCTCTGCCACTTGAGATGTGCTCATCTCTCCAGTCCCTGCCTGCTCCCGGCACAGAGCTGACACAGATAAGGCGGGTTAGTGATTGCAGAATGAGCCTTTGACACCAAGAAACCAACGAGCCTCTCCCCCAGAAACAAAAGCCTAGGGAAAGAAAAGCCTGGTTCTCCGGTGGCGCTCTCCACTGATTGCTGGTCCACGTGGTGTGTGGTGAGAACTCAGGACAACTGATAAAAATAACAGTTGAACATATATTGAGGGAAAAAGGGGAGGGGAATAAAAAGAAGAGATTATATGTCCTGCACTCGAGAAGGGCCACTGCAGGAACAGGAGGACAGTGGGGAGGAGGCTCAAGGGCTGGTGTCTTTTTAATAATAATCTTCTTTTACTGTCACATCCTGGCTGACCCACGCAGGACCCTGAAGCCGTTCTGACCGCTTTCTGTGATTGACAGCTCATGCTGGCAGCCCTCCCCTGATTTTTCTCAGCCCTAATCCCCTGCCTTACCACCGCTGGTTCCAGTACCATGCCTAGTATTCGTTCATGTTCAGCATTCACTCTTTCAGCAACCTTCGGTGTTGTCTTCATAAATGTTAATTCTATCAATATCACTAACAATACTACTAAGAATACCAGTAAAATAATTATTGTTGCTACTAATAATTGATCATAATCGTGGAAATATTTATGAGACCTTCATTAACAATAATGATTACATCAGGAAGCTAAGACATTAGGCAAACAATTCTTGCGGTGGATCCCTTGAAAGGAATTTTGAGAATCACTGGAGGAAAAAAATCCTTTATCTTGTAACAACTATTTATGATGTTTCTGGGTTCTTCTATATATTGCTAGCACAAGAAAGATCAGAGTAAAATAATAAAATGACAAGAACAGACTTACTTTTGCGCAATGTGGAGTGTTGCCGTAACGCAAGATGGCAGCCATCTCTCTTTTTTGTCCGTACAATTACCTCATCAGCGAGTTCTACGCCATCTCCTTCAGTCGACCACTACATTTCCCAGGATGCTTTGCCAACAATGTCGTCTTTAGTGGGCGCCGACGGAAATGCGCCTGCTTGAGCGGAAGTGGAAAAAATCTTACAGACCTGGAAGGTGGGAGCCAGAGGAGCTGTGAGGCTGTGAGTACTTGGGTGCGTCTGGCGGCTTAGCGGTGGGAAACGTAAGTTGGGGACAGCCTGCCGGGAAGCGCAGGTTAACACTTCTCTAACTCTGGGTACTTAAACTGCGTTCTTCTTGGTCTAGGGGCGGGGAGAAGCGGGATATTGATTGGAGGCGAAAGCTTCGTATTACTCTGTTGGTGCATTATGTGTTCTTGGAACAAGCTAGGGTGAATTGGGACTCTTGTCACCACACACGGGTCATTGGCGTGATTTTGCTGCGACCGGAGGGGCGGGACTGCGGACGGTCTGACTCAGCTAAGGCGATGGTGGTTCTTCGTTGGCTGCGCATTAACCTACAGATGCCCCGGCCCAGCTCCACTCTGGACCGCAGTATTTTCTAAGCTAGTCTGAGTGTTACTACGCAGCGAAGGTTGAGAACCATCCCTCTAAGTGCGGATGACTCCCGAGAGGATCCTGATCGGGACGCGGTGAGGCGCCTGGGCGCTCCCACCACTGTTACGCTGGCCTTATCTCCTGTGTTTCTGTCAAGTAGGTGATCACGGTTTTGATACAGATCGCATTTTGAGCTCAACGAAAAATTTATTTTAGAGCTTCTGGTGGCGGTGCTGGCAAAGACGGAAGTTTATTTATGACTTAGTCATTCTGAGCAAAACTTAGGGCCATTTCATTTTTCTTGCTACTGTCTAGCCCCACCACCACCCGCTTCCCCCCCCCCGCCCCCCACCTCGACAAAACATGGAGTATGAAAGAGTCACCTTAAGGCCGGGGAGCTAGCTCAGTTAAAGAAGTGCTTCCCTGGCAAGCGCAAGGGCCAGAGTTCCATCCCTGGCTCTGCAAGCAAACAAACAAAAAGTTTCCGAGAGTCACCTTAAAATCGGTCTCTTGTTAGGGGTTGGAAGCGCAGCCCATTGATCAATAGGCCCCGGATCTGATCAGTTCCCATCACCAAGGGGAAAAAACAACTTTGTCTCTTGTTGCACATAAGCCGTGTAGGTGTCAGATTTAATGAAAAGCATATCAGTCAAAATAAAGTTCGATATTATTTATGGGTTTATAAGTGATAATCACTTATTAAGTAATGAATACCAGCAAACGGATCTTAGGTGTATATTGAGCTTTGATGCAGAGATTTTGTTAAAGTACAAAAGGCAGAATTTTTCGATGTAAGTTCCATTTCTTTCCCAGAGCTTCAGCCTCACCTCCCTAACAAATCAGAATGGAGGAGAAGTCAGAGAACTGTAAGGTTCCAGAGGATCTGGTCAATGGTTTGAAGATTACAGAGCCCCAGGAAGCAGATTGTGCCCGGCCTGCAGCTCCTGATCCTGTAGATCAGCATTCCCAGAGCAAGCAGCTCAAGGATGATGAGGACCAGGGTGAAGAAGAGTGTTTTCATGACTGCAGTGCCTCATTTGAGGAGGAGTCCGGAGCGGAGAAGGTTCAGAACAAAGCCGATGAGGATGTGAATTCCTCGGAACTAGATGAAGAATACTTACTAGAACTGGAAAAAAATATGCCAGATGAAGAGAAACAGGTAAATATTTAGCAGTTTCTGGTACTTTAATAAGCGCTGCTCCAGTACTGTCAGTTCTCTAGTGCCATCAGGATTTTAACAGTTGCATGATTTGGTTCAGTGTAACTCATACATACAGTTCTGCCTACACTCAGTTTAGTAAAACATATTGGTCTCCTCAGGTAAGAAATGATTTTTTAAAGCTCTATAAATATTTTAAGATAATTATTGCTAGAAAATCAATGGTATCAGAATAATTTTTGTGTTTTTACCCCCTCTTTAGAAAAAACTGAGAGCCAGGTGTGGTGGTGCTCACCTGTAATCCCAGCACTCAAGGGGCTGAGGCAGGAGGATAGTTGTGGGTTCGAGACCAGCCTGGGCCACAAAGTAAGCTCAAGGGCAGCCTGAACTGTTTAGAGAGACCCTGTCTCAAAAGACAAAAAAAAAAAGAGAGAGATGTCATTTACATATGGTACTTCAATAAGCACTGCTCCAGTACTGTCAGTTCTCTGACATCAGTTCTAGCAGGTCCAACTTACATCCCTGTCAAAGTGTAGAATGTCTGCACCGTATCAGAAGCTCCCTTTGTGTACATTCGTTAGTCTGTCCTTTTCACCTACCAAACCCGGCATCTGTTGTTCCAATTCTCACCCCACTGGTGGTTTTTTGTTTGGTTGGTTGGTTGGGTTTTTTTTATGTATTTGGTGCAGGGTCTCTGCAGTGTGGACTAGTAGTGGTCCTCCTGTTTTCAGCCTCCCCAGTGCTGGGATTATAGGTGTACGCCATCACGCCAGGGCCCAGCCCAAACTGGGTCTCAAGTGGCCGGCTCAGTGTGCCTAGGGGCAGGACCAGTGTGGCATGTGGTGCTGGGGATCGAACCGTGGTCCCTGTGCTTGCCTAAGCAGGCCTTAATCTGCTGAGCTATCTCGCCAGACCCCCCCCCCCCCATAGGTGGCTGTTTTTTTGTTTTGTTTTGTGCAGGGTCTCACTACCTAGCCCACATTAGTAGTGATCCTCCTGATTTGTGCCTCCCAAGTGCTGGGATTACAGGTGCGCACCACCGCGCTCGGACTCCATCGCCGGCTCAGCGCACCCAGAAGTGGGGCCAGCGCGGCACGCAGAACCAGGGATTGAACCCTGGCCCCTATGCTTACCGAAGCAAGTGCTTAGTCTGCTGAGCTACACCGCCAGCCCTCAGAGGTGGTTTTTAAAGGAAAACAATGAACTGTTTAAATAGCCACTGGTTAAACCTTGCTGTTGAGTGCTTTACATATGGTTGGTACAGTTGAGAAGCTAAATGTTCTTTTATTTAAATGGTGTGGCTAGTAAATATTATTGGACAAAACAGGCTTAAATACCTGATTTGTTTCCAGATATTTATTTTGAGGAAATCAGCAGAGGCATGCTTAAATACATGATACATACAAAGATACCTTGCAGCATCATTCATAATTTTGGAAGGCTAGTGTAGTGGTTGATACTAGACAATGTTGAGCAGGGATTTATGGTATAATTTATTTGGTCTTTGTCTCTGATTCCTGTTATAACCTAGCCCCTGAAACTCTGGGGATTTCCTAAGCAGTAGGGTATCTTTTGAGAGCACCAGGGTTTTTGCTAAATAGTTGATTTTGGGTGGTGCTACTAGAGGGATGACTCAAGATGGGATCAGTCACCAGAAAGACCAAGGGATTCCAGAGTTGGAACTTCAACCCTCCTCTCCAGATGCCAGAGAGAGGCCTGGGAGAGGTGCTAGAGATGAGCTCAGTAACAGCTCTTGGACTGGATTGCTGCTGAGCTCCCCGATGCTGGGCATATGGAGGTGCTGCTAGGAATGTGGTCTCAGAGAGGGCGTGGAGCTCTGCCCCCCCCCACACACACACACACACACCTTGCCGGGTACATTTCATCCTTCGTAAAGTTGTTAAGTGTTAGTTAGTGAAGCATTTCCTTGAGATCCGTGAGCCATCCTAGCAGACTATCCAACTCCTGGTAAAGATGATGGAAACTGGTCATTGGAAGCACAGTTTACAACATGAGACTCACTTTGGTGTCTGAAGTGGGACAAATCTAATGAGATAGAGTCTTTAACTTGTGAGTCCAACATTGCCTCCAGGTGTAGTTAGAATCAGAATTTAATTGAATTACAAAACATCCATTTAGAGACTTGCTTGGTATGGAAACAAACCTCAGCTTTGGTGCTAAAAGTGTCATGGGGGTATAGTAAAAGAAATGCTGTGTTTTTCTACATTATTATTTATAAATTTCCGTTATTTGTACAGTGTGCAATGCAGTTTTAAAAAGGGAAAATCTTAGGTATCACAAGATACTTGTAATGTCATTGAGCTAAACAGATTATAAAATGCTGATGATTTCTTCTACATTAAAACATGAAAGTATTTTCCTACATGAAAGTTTAGAAGGGGGCTGGTGAGTTAGCTCAGTGGACTAAATGCCTGCTTAAGCCAGCACAGGGTCCAGGGTTCAGTCCTGCATCACACTCCAAGCCTGCTGCACCCCTGGACACACACACACAGCTATAATCCTAGCA
>NW_004524605.1:16156618-16157947 GCF_000260255.1 Octodon degus
GGTGCACTGAGACAGCAATTAAGACTGGGTGTAGTGGTGCCCCTGTAATCCCAGCTCTTGGGAGGCTATAAACAGGCAGATCACTAGTAGTGACACCCTGAACACCCTCTAGACCCTTCCCTAAAACATACAAAAAAAAACAGCACTCTGAAGGCTGAGACAGGAGGATTACTGGGAGTTTAAGGCCAACCTATACTAATACATAATGAAACCATGCCTCAAAAAGCAATAATCCCAGCACTCTGAGAGATTAAAGTGGGAGGATTGCAAGTTTGAACCAAGCCAGGGCAATTTAATGAGACCCTGTCTCAAAATAAAAAGGGCTGAAGATACAGCTCATGAGTGCAAAGGCCCTGGGTTCATTCCCCAGTACAGCTAAAAATAACAGTGTAATAGAAGGAGGGCAGTTAAGAGTCAGTAAAAACAAGCAAAATCTCTTAAGAGAGGACAGTGTATGTGCTCTCTTCTATATTACTGCTACAAATCTTCACTAAAAAGTGGTTGAAATATATGGGGAATGTTTAAATTTAAGATTTACTAACATAAAAGATACATTGCCATTAATCTCCCTCAAAATATGCCCCCTCCTTTAGACACACTTACCTCATTCTTGTCACTTTCTGAAGCAGTTCCGGAAGTCAGAGACAGATAGGCAGACAGACCACTTCATGTGGTTCTGGAAATCAAACCCATGTCCTAGCACTTGTCAGGCAGGTGCTTAGGCCACCGAGCTATCTCCCCAGCCCCATGTCATTTTTTTCTAGCAACTTTGACACACTAACACAAGTGGAGGGGGTTGGGGAGATGGCTCAGTAGAGTAAGTGCTTACCTGGCAAGCGCAAGGGCCTGAGTTCAATCCCCGGTTCCGCAAAAAAAAAAATAAAAAATAAAACAGGTGAAAACTCCTTTTCCTTCCATAAGCTTCATTGTTAACTGACCATTCTTATGGGAAACACCTGTTGATTGCTTCCAAAATATCTTCAGCAACTTCCTCCTTAGTGACCTGCATTTTTCTGTTAACCTCATGAACGAGCACTGATTTTTCTCTTTCATTTCATCTCTAGTGGGCCTCATTTGCTGTTTAGCATTTTACATTCTTACCGCCAATTGGATTTAATGAATACTGTCAGCAACTGATTAAATCAAAGGCCTTGAATTTAAGGATTGTTAAGAACCTTAGATTTCTCATCCATTTTAAACTAGAAAAGTAAGAGTTGCTTGTTCTAAACCATTTAAAATTGGGATGTGTTTACATGATGTACTGCTAGAAAACTTAAAATGTGACCATTGGGGCTGGTGAGATGGCTCAGTGGTCTAAAGCACCTACTC
>NW_004524605.1:16159707-16170315 GCF_000260255.1 Octodon degus
AGGTCAGTCAAGTCCCCTCAGGATTTATCCTGTAGCCCTGTACCGTACTTTGCAGATCCTTTGTCAGTGTCAGCCATGAGGATGAGTCACGGCCATTGCTTGACCAATTTGCTCTCTGTGAAAGCCTGAGAGAATGTTTTTTCTCTCCATGTGACTCTCCCCAGGCAACTCTACATCACTGATCACATTCCTCTGTGGCTCCATAATCTCCTTCATCAGAAAATTTGAAAATAAATAAATAAATAAATAAAAATACAAAAGAAGGGGGCCGGGGAGATGGCTCAGTGGAATAAGTGCTTCCCTGGCAAACGCAAGGGCCTGAGTTCAATCCCTGGTTCCGCAAAAAAAAAAAAAAAAATACAGAAAATTTGGAGCACAACTGAGTTACATGATGAAAGTTTTGTTTTGTTTTGTTTTGTTTTGTTTTGTTTTGTTTTGTTTTGTTTTGTTTTGTTGGCGGAACTGGAGATTGAACTCAGGCCCCTGCTCTTGCCAGGGAAACACATATTCCACTGAGCCATCTCCCCACCCCATAACAAAGCTTCTAAAATTAGCACATGCTAGCACAGATAATATGATGCACAACTTGGGAAGCAGAGTCTCAGGGAGAGCAGGGCAGAGGCCAGAGGCTGAGAGCAAGAGCCACGCAGTAGATGGCTGCTGAATGGCCTGGATCTGCACTTCAGCTGGAGCCTCCTTTTTTTTCCCTTTTTCCTGTGTATTTATTTATTTGGTACAGGGTCTTGCTGTGCAGCTCAGATTCATGGTGACCCTCCTGTCTCAGCCTCCCCAGCTCTGGGATTGCAGATGTGTACCACCACACCAGTTTCAGGGCCAGCATGGCACAGGGTACAGGGATCAAACCCAGGTCCTTGCACTTGCCTGGCAGACACTTAGACACTATCGCTCCAGCCCCAAGAGAGCCTTTTTGGATAATGACAGAACAGGCAGTGCTTGGCCTGGACACCCCACAGGCCTGTCCAAGCGCCTGCTTGGAGTGTACAAACACATAGGACATATTCGCGTCTTCACACCACAGTGGGAGGTGTGGGATGGTCTCCGGGGGCTCCAGGTCTGCAGCCATCACGAACTCCGAGATGCCCCGTTGAGGATCCTGGTGGCCTCGGGGGCTCCTTTCCAGAGCTGCCCGTAGTTGCATGACTGCTGCCCGAAGTCGAGTAGCTTCTTAGTGAAGGGCACATCTGTAGGGTGTAGGTTTTGGGTTGATATGGGCCTCGGTCATGCTGCAGCTCCTGGACACCTCACTCCTCAGGAGCACTCGATGTCAGAGAAGTCCCCAGTTTGTTTTTCAGAAACCTAAGAGTGAATCATTTTCTGGTTAGCTAGCTTATAAAGTCTGGAAAATAACTTCTGTGTCAGGCAAATACTGATTCCAAAGACAACAAAACTAAAGGGTGTAAATTCAGTGTGGTGTGCACACCTGTAATTCCAGCACTTGCAAGTTCAAAGCCAGCCTGGGCTACAAAGTGAGCCCAAGGCCATCCTGAACTGCATAGCAAGACGCTGTGTCAGAACCCAGAACCCCAGCCCCAGAAAGACCAAAAAAGAAAAGAAAAAAAGAAAAACTGAAAGGCTTTATCTTATAGCAGTTACCTCATAAAACTACAGGGGGAAGCAGAGAGCTGCTGGTAGTTTTATAAATGGAAACTAACTGGCTGGCGTGAGGTTCTCCTCCATCTGTCAGGCACATGCAATTGGTGGGCTTCGTTAAAGTACTATTGTACAGTGTGTTTAATGCACTAAACCTAGTTTTGATAGCAGGGGAATTAAAAGTGAATTTTCTTCAAGAAAATAAAGCACAAAAGCTCTGTGTTCAGTTTCTACAGCAGTTTGTGTACATTACTCAGCTTCAGCTTCCTGCAAATAATTCTTTACTTCCACACCTGAGGAAAAGAATACAGTCTTGTGGTCAAGAACATGAACTTTAGCCAGATGTGGTGGTGCACGCCTATGATCCCAGCACACAGGGAAGCGGAGGCGAGGAAGATCATTGCAAGTTTGAGACCAGCCTGGGCTACAAAGTGAGCTCAAGGCCAGGCTGAACTGCATGGTGAGATCCTGTCTCAAAAAGACAAAAAAGGAAGGAAATAAATGAATTTTAGAGTGTTAGATCTGCCCTAGCTCCATAAGGTAACTTGGTATAAAATGAGATTATTATAGTACCTGTCTTACATTGGAAAAGCTGAAGCAAGAGGATTGCCAGAAGTTTGAAGCCAGCTACATAGTGAGTTCAAAGACAACCTGAACTGCATAGTAAGATCCTCTCTCCAAAAATAAAAAATAATAATACCTATCTCATAAAGTTGTAGGGATTAAGTGACTCCCCCATAAAAACAACCAGAAACAGTTAAGTTATAGCTATTATTTCCAAATTAAATGAGAATAAGTAATAAAATTCTTCATCAGAACTTGTAAAATCAAGTATATATATATATATATTGTACGGTTTCTTAGAAGCATGGCAACCTCAGTTATATAGGTCCTTCAAGTTAATTTATGAAGAATTGAGTTTTTAGCAGGAGCAATAACTTTAGTGGCTACCTAAAATACTATCAACCAAATAGGTTTCACAATAAGATATTTTACTTGGAAAACAAAAAAAGATATTTTACTGGAGTCAAAAAGGGACATTTCATGAAGGTCAGAGTCAACAAGTCAGGAAAATATGTCATAAATGTATAGGTAACGAACACTAATTACTAAGTACATAAAGGCAAAACCGATAGAACTCAAAAGAGAAATAGATACAGTAGTAAATGCTGGAGATTTCAATGTCCTACTTAGAAGTGTATATAATATATAAATATATAAATGTGTATAATATATAAATATATAAGCTACAGTTACATGTGAAGAAACATAAAAACATGCATAGTATGCCATATTATAAAATATACACCCACATAACTAGTACTCGGATACATACATGAGAAAGAACCATTCAAAGACATCCTGTGGAAGCCGAGTGTGGTGGCCCATGTCTGTAACCCCAGCACTTGGGAGGCTGAGGCAAGAGGAGTACTGCAAGTTCAAGGGCAACCTGGGCTACAGAGTACATTCAAGGCGAGCCTGAACAGTATAGTGAGACTCTGCCTCAAAAGAAGAATAGCAAAAAGAAAATAAATAAACAAAATACAAGAACATAAAAATAAAATGTATCTTAGAGCTAACATATGATTAGATCTTTTTTTTTTAAATGCTTACATTCTTTCTTTTTTTTTTTTTTAACTTTATTTATTTATTTAATGTGTGTGTGTGGCCAGTTCAGCCCACCAGAGGGCGGGGCTGGCGGGCATGTGGTGCTGGGGGATTGAACCGCGGTCCCTGTGCTTTTGCTTAGCTTAGCTTGTTCTAAGTAGGTGCTTTAGACCACTGAGCCATCTACCAGCCCTGATTAGATCTTATTTCTTTGTTTTTGTTTTGGAGACAGGGTCTCAGAATACAGTTCAGGCAGACCTTACACTCACTGTGTAGCCCAGAGTGGCCTTGAACTCAGCAGTCCTCCTGCATCAGCCTCCTGAGTGCCAAGATTAAAGTTAGGCATCACCATACCCGGCCTTCATATCTCTATGACGATTTCTCTTTCAGTACCACCATGTGTGTTGGATGAATTTGTATGCCATTTTAATACTCTTCAGGCATTATTAACTTTTTTTTTCCTTATGAAATAATTTGCTGAGCTGGAGGTGCAGCTCAGTGGTAAAGTGGTACTTAGCATGTTGAAAGCCCTGGGTTTGCTTCCCAGCAACACAAAACAAAAACAAAAGTATTATTAGTCTCATTCTTGCTTCTCTAATTTTTAACCACCATCATGCACTGTCAGTCTTTAAACAGTTTTCTTTGACCGTTTTTATACCTACTTTCACATCTTTGCCAAGTAACATCTGAAGTTACCGAGACAGCTAGTGGTGTGTGGTGTGGTGTGCTGAGGTGTACAGTGGTGTGCTGTGGTTGTTTCTTTGTTTTTTATTTGGTGGTACTAGGGATTGATCTTAGAGCACTGAACTCCATCCCTACCACCACCCCGCCCTTATTTTGAGAGAGGTTCTCGCTAAGTTGCCCAGGCTGCGTTTGAACTGCCTCAGCCTCTCAGAGTGCTGGGATTACATATGTGTACACTACATTCAGTATTATTTGTGGGTTTTATTGGTGCTGGGGATTGTATCCAGGGTCTGTTTTGTGCTAAGCAGGTACTCTGCCACTGAGCTGTACCCCCAACCCCTAAGGAACAGCTTTTATTGACCATTTTTATTATGTATTATTGACTGTTACTTTCTTCTTTTTGCATATTTTATAATTTTTGGTTGACATTAAATATCATAGGTAATATAGCACCTCTGAAAGGACTTTTCCCCACTTACTGCCAGTTATTTGTGTTCATCTTTTATTATTTAGTAATTTTAATTGGGTTAAAACTGCAGTTCCTTTCAGCTGTATTATGTAGCGTCACTGATGGCTTTGCTAATTAGGGTTTCCTTTATCTAGCTATTACTTTTAATCCCAGCTTTTTCTGGGTTAATACAGTTTCTGCATAGCTTACAGTTAGCTAATAAGTGACCAGAGATTGTGAACACTTCAACCAAAAGGCCTTCCTCCCACTCTTAGTAGACGTGTGTAGGATCAGATGCTCGTTCAAGGCAGGGCACTTTTCAGGTCTGCCCGCTTTTATTGCCCTCTGGGCACTAACAGTCATCGTGTCAGCTGTGCCCAGGCTCCTGGTGAAGGCGATGTGAACACTTCCCATGCATTCAGTCTCCAGTCAGTCAGGAGGATTTGGAGAAGAGTCAGGTACCTCTTTGACTGCCTCCCCGTCCAGCAGTTTGTTGCTTGCTCTGTCCAGTGCTGTAGCATCTGCTAAGTAGAACCCCTGGGGTTCTCCGCCTGCTTGCCACTGAAATTGCTACTTCTGCCTGACAGTACTGTTAAGGATCAGTTAGCTTTCCTTCTGCTCCAAATTAAGTCAGTCTCCAGCAGCGACACTAGATGGTGACAGGCTGCTTTGCTGCTGGAATTACTTGTACCAAGCTGCCTGATGAGGCAGGAATGGGAGAGAACCCAAGCAGCCATGGTTCCTTCCTACATGTTATTAGTTGTCATTTGTCATGAGTAGGCACCACTCTGTCGTAAGACTTGGTCAGTTTCTAGGGGAATAGAATTGTTGGCTTAATGATTTTGTCAACTTTATAATTTTAGGGACATTTCAGCAAACTCTTTCTTTGGCCACAACTGAAGTTCCACATCATAATGAGTTTTGAGCTGTGTAATATTTTATGCATTAAAAAAATTAATCAGACAAGTGCAGGGTCCTGAGTTCAATCCCAGGTACCACAAAGAAAAATAAATATATAAATAAATCAGAAAGGATGAGAAAAAAATCAGTCCTTAAAACCAATTACAAATTAATATCTCTACAGGGCCAGCCAAGTAACTCAGCAGACTAAAGCACCTGCTTAGGCAGGCTCAATGACCAGAGTTCAGTCCCCAGAATGCTGTGCCAGCCCTAGCCCCAGGGTGCACTGAACTGGCAACTGAGACTGCGTGTGTGGCGGGTATTTGTAATCCCAGTGTTTGGGAGGCTGAAAACAGGAGGATCACTACTAGTGTGATCTATGTAGTGAGACCCTGTAGACCCTGTACTAAATACATAAAAATCAAATTAATATATCTGTAGCAGATCGGTTACATAGAGAATATAATACCACTACCTTTGGACACAGTGTACCCTTTTGATTGTGCACCCCTTCTGTGTACAGTCAGAAGAACTGCCACAAAACGTTGAGCTACTTGGTTGACTCATTGTTTCAATGATGCTT
This sequence comes from Octodon degus, assembly GCF_000260255.1. Classification (NCBI taxonomy): domain Eukaryota; kingdom Metazoa; phylum Chordata; class Mammalia; order Rodentia; family Octodontidae; genus Octodon; species Octodon degus. The sequence continues at coordinate 16,165,542 of NW_004524605.1, forward strand.
GAACAGTGATATTGAAACTTGTTTATTAAAGGACAGAGCAAATGAGTAAGCATACAGCCTCCAGTGTACAGAACAAGAGCTTCCTGGGTCTTGAATTTATCATCTGTAGAGAGACCTCCATTTTCACCTCTCCAAATTGGCTTGAACACACAAACTAACTAATATACATGTCAGCAGATTATAAACAGTAAGATGCTATACTGGTGTCAGTTATGCAGAATTTTTAATACCAAACCAAAAATGTTACAGTTGTAACATTTGAAATAAACTCAATTGAGGGCATTGCCTATCTGGAGTTTGCGTTGGCACTTCTCATGACAATTTACAGTGCAGAATACTATCACTATTCTCCCTGAGTTTTCAGTGAAGGGGAGGAGTACTGAACAGAGAACCTTGTAAAATTGCTGTGGTGCCTAGTTCTGTGGAAGTATAATTCAAGAGCCAATGTTTCCCTGTGAGATCTCAGTGGAATAGTGTAAAAGGCGTCGTGGGGATGAGAGAGAGCTCCTGACCACATTAGAAGCTTCTGTTCAGGGGCTGGTGAGATGGCTCAGTGGTCTAAAGCATCTACTTAGAACAAGCTCAACAAAGCACAAGAACTGCGGTTCAATCCCCCAGCACCACATGCCAGCCAGCGCCGCCCCCTGGTGGGCTGAGCTGGCCACACACACACACACACACACACACACACAATAAATAAATAAACTTAAAAAAAATAATAATAAAAGAAGCTTCTGTTCATAGAACGCTATCTAAAAAGATTTGCACTTGATAGTGCTGCACCTATCAGCACTAGCAGCAAATGGATTTGTGTAGGCTCCTGGCTCTTAGCATACGAAGATCTGTACAACTATAAAGCCTGTCCTTGGACTTCAGAAGCATTACGCAGTGTGTGAGCTGGGCTTTGGAGGAAGTACCTTCAGGGAGCAGGGTACACCCTGCCCAGTCCTTGTACTCGACCAAGTCAGTCTCTTGGCACAGCTAGGAGATAGTTCAGCTTTCTCCTCAAAATTGGTATTTTTATCTATTTCCAAGGAGATGTTCAGCATGATATTGATAATTACATTACGCCTCAGTTTACATAATTGTGGAGAGGAAAGCAACAGCTCTTTTCCAGTGTTTACTGCTCCCTGGGTCATGAGTTGTGATTCATCAGCCAAAACATTTAGACACCTTCCTGAGACCATTTGATCTAAGAAAGAATGATGCCTTTGCTGAGGCAGTGTTCAGTCCTCTTAATTGTAAAGAAACAGCTTTTTTCAGACTAGCTCTTACTAGGAAGTGCTGTATGCAGCACTTTGGGTCTTACCTTTGCTTCTCAGAAGCTTTATGTTATAAATTTACCAAAGAATAGTTTAGCTCTGGGGCCGGGGAGATGGTTCAGTGGAGTAAGCGCTTCCCTGGCAAGCGCAAGGGCCTGAGTTCAATCCCCAGTTCCGCCAAAAAAAAGAATAATTTAGCTCAGACAGTTCTAGCAGGGCCTCTCCTCTGTACCACTGATGGAAGGACAGCCCTCCTCCATCTGTGTCTGAGCACGTAGCTCAGGGAGAACACACATGAAGTAGTCAGGAAGGAGCGATGACAGCTGCCCAGCCAGCTAGGTCGGCTGACTCAGCCTTGGCGATCAGTGGGCTAACAGATGCTGTGGCCAGACCAGCCTCGCATCCATGAGTGGTCTCTTCAGACACACGCACGCACGCACACACACAGTTCAAAAGAGCCTGCCTGATCTGGCAGTCTGAGTGACTCATCTGAGCTCAGAGCATTCCTGACGGGTTGGCTCATAGGAACAGATTATGGAACAGAAAAGGGCTTGAGATTAGAATGAAAGCAGAAGAAACTGAAAGTTCTGAAAGCACTGATGTTCGACTCTACTGACTTGATGAGTTACTTTTTTCTAAGGAGTTTCAGTTTTTAAATGACTGTTAGCTGCATTTCTCATGAGATTTTTGTAGTTTTTCAGTATGCATCCCCCTTCCCATTTGGAGAAACTCTCTTGTCTAGTAATCTTAAAATAATAGCCCAGGTCCCTCACTCCATTCCACACTAACCCGTGTGACCTGTGGGTGGCTTATTGGATGTTTCTGACCTTGTGTCTAGGTCAAGGGACGAACAGAGAATGTGGTTTGGATTTATTTGCTGTCATAGCAGCCCTGTCATGGCCAGATGCTTTCACTAAAAGACACATCTGACTTCTGTGTCTCAGCAGAGCTCTTGACAAAGCTGCCTTAAGTACTACCCAGTCTTCAAGCTCCCATTACCTGTGACTCTCCAGTATCTTTCCAGTAAATCTGCACCTGGCATTCTTTTGCTTAAGATACTCTTGCTAGCATTCAAAACCCCTGACCAATGAAATAGAGAATGTTAACAATCCAGCCACCTTTCTTATGGATAATTCAAGGTAAATATGACTGTAATGTTGTATTGTTTAGTACTCCTATCACCAGTTTTGTTTTGTTTTTTTCTGTATCCCCTTAAATAGTCCTTCCTTGGATATATCTTAAAAGTAAATTATTCTAGTGTATCCGGCATACAGTAGCTACCACAAAATTTAGATCCATTGTGTAGTTAGTTTATCCAATGAGGTTCAAGTGCTTTGTTTTATACAGAGAATAACAACAAGGCTTTTAGGGAACACTGGTCTCAGTAGCATAGTAATAGATCTTCTGAGATATAGTGTTTTTGCTTTGATTCCTGACCTTGAGAGCACCAGTTATTTAGACCCTACGTTTCTCCTGTGCATGAAATAGCCTGTTAATTATATTTTCTTCCTTTTGAACTTTTAAATAAATCAGAAGCTTCAGGAGGGAAAAAAAGAGATTTTGGAGCTTACCTGTTTTTTAAAAAAGTTCTGTCCAAAGATTGTAAGGCAAGCCTGCAGACACGCGTGCCGTTTGTCCTGTGGCAGCCACATTGTTATGATGTTTTGGAAGAAAGCACATGCAGACTCAACTGTGCTTGATGTGCATTCAGCCATCTGTGTTCTTTCTTTAAGACAGAGTCATCCTGTGTAGTTCTGGCTGCCTCAGCCTCCCCACGTGCTGGGATTACAGTCGTGCACCCCCCCCATATGAATTTCTGAGTTGTTAGAAACAAACAGATTTATCTCAGTCTCTTCAAGTCTCCGTGTCAGCCTGCTGACAGCATACCGCCCTGATCCTGTACATGTAGCTTGCTGCCCCCACCCCCTTGTTCCATTCATGACACAAACCACACATCTTACTAAGTATTAAATTACTTATTTTACAGAAACATAATATTTGTTGAGGCCTTATTCACAGGTCACAGTATTGGAAACTTTACATACATTGTCACAACCTAAATATTAAGACATAAATGTATTAAATATTCTTTTTTTGTTTGTTTGTTTATTTATTTTTGTGTGTGGCCAGCTCATCCCACCAGGGGGTGGGCAGGCTGGCATGTGGTGCTGGGGGATTGAACTGAGGTCCCTGTGCTTTGCTTGGCTTAGCTTGTTCTAAGTAGGTGCTTTAGACCACTGAGCCATCTCACCAGCCCTTAAATATTCTTTTTAAGATGAATAAACTAAGGCTAAGAATGATTCTGAAGGGCTGGTGAGATGGCTCAGTGGTCTAAAGCACCTACTTAGAACAAGCTAAGCCAAGCAAAGCACAGGGACCACAGTTCAATCCCCCAGCACCACATGCCAGCCAGCCCCGCCCTTTGGTGGATGAGCTGGCCATACACACACACAAAATAAATAAATAAATAAATATTTTTAAAAAAAAAAGAATGATTCTGAAATTTGCCACCAGTAAATAGTACAGCCAGAATTTTAATTTAGAGTGCTATGCAAGCCAGGGGGAATATTTGATTTCATTTTGAAGTAACTAGTAATTGACACTGGAATTGCCATTCCATATAAAAAGTAGAGGGGCTGGTGAGATGGCTCAGTGGTCTAAAGCACCTACTTAGAACAAGCTTAGCAAAGCACAGGGACCGCGGTTCAATCCCCCAGCACCACATGCCAGCCAGCCCCGCCCTTTGGTGGGCTGAGCTGGCCACACACACACATACATAAATAAATAAATTTTTTTTTAAAAAAAGAGAAAAAGTAGAAGCAGGAAGCAAAGGACATGCTTTAAAGAAAAAAATCTGCTTTTTATTGTAAGTATCAAGAATACAAAGGCCAGCAAGATAGCTCACTGTACTAAGCATCTGTTTAGGCAAGCTTAGAGTCAGGGGTTTGAGCACCAGCACCACATGCCACGCAGGCCCCGCCCCCAGCCGAGCTGAGCCAGCCAAGGAGACTGGGTGTGGTGGTGCACGCCTGTAATGCCACTGCTGGGGAAGCTGAAAACAGGAGGATCACTACCAAGTCTGAGCTGCATAGTGAAACTGTACCAAATACATTTTTTTAAAAAATGCTATTGATGGGGACATGATGCCAGGCAGCATAAGCTCCTGCCTGGCAAGTGTAAGGACCCAAATTCCATCCCAGTACCATATGCCATGCTGACTCCAGGTCCCTCAGCATGCCGTGCTGGCCTCGAAACTTGGCATGGTGGCAGACACCTGAAATCCCAGCACTGGGAAGGCTGAGAGAGGATGATCACAAGTCTGAACTATATAGCAAGACCTGTGTCATTCATAAATAAATAAATGGAATTGATGATTAGATGGTCATGTGTTTTCTTTTTTTTTTTTTTTTTTACATTTATTTATTGTGTGTGTGTGTGTGTGTGTGTGTGGCCAGCTCAGCCCACCAGGGGGCGGGGCTGGCTGGCATGTGGTGCTGGGGGATTGAACCGCG
>NW_004524605.1:16170415-16172084 GCF_000260255.1 Octodon degus
TGTGTGTGTGTGTGTGTGTGTGTGTGGCCAGCTCAGCCCACCAGGGGGCGGGGCTGGCTGGCGTGTGGTGCTGGGGGATTGAACCGCGGTCCCTGTGCTTTGCTAAGCTTGTTCCAAGTAGGTGCTTTAGACCACTGAGCCATCTCGCCAGCCCCTGGTCATATGTTTTCTGCATCACAAAGCATTAAGTAAAATTGACCCAGTTCTCCAAAGTAAACTTGCTGCTTGTGATAAATAGACTTGCATGTAAAGAATGCTTACTGTTTGTTCACTTACAGTGTTGTGAGAGATTACAGTGACTTGCCATTAATTGGTCTGGGAGGCACCAAGGGTCAACAGAAGTACCAAAGAAATTACTTTAGTGAGGAACTAGGTGGTGGGCACTGACAAGTTCTACCTTATATGTCAGATTCCAGATGATGAGTACCAGGACAAGTTCTTGTGTCAAAATACGTTGCACACCTGTAATCCCAGCACTTGAGAGGCAAAGCCAGGGGGATCGCTTTGAGTTCAAGGCTAGCCTGGGATAGATAAGCGAGGTCAAGGCCAGCCTGAACTACATAGTGAAAACCTGTCTCGAAAAGAAAAAAAGAAATTTGAGTACCCAATGCAGTGAGTTTCAAAGCAGTGAAGTGCTGAAGTATAAATGTGTGTACTTCTCTTATCTGTTCCAGAAAAGAAGAGAAGAGAGCACAAGGCTAAAGGAAGAAGGAAATGAACAGTTCAAGAAAGGAGGTAAGATAGCTTTTAGCGCCAGTGTCTGGTTGTCTTGATTCCTTTTATTGTTTTAGAGCCTATGAAGACGTAGCAGGGGACACTTGGAAGCAACTTGCAAACCTGAGCTCTTCCCAGTGCGTTGTATACTGTTGCCTTGATACCTGACACTGGGGGGTGTTTGCCCAGCTCTAAATCATTCTCAGCTGCCATTAATAAGTTGCCGTATGTCTCTTTTGCACAAGCGCAGTTGTTTTGTCTTGGTTTTTTCCCTTTATCCACCCACAGATCAGGGGTGGAACTCTTCTTTGGCTACTGCTTTGGAAAGCACTGACCTTACTGTGTTGCTGTGAATGAGTCCCCATTGCGCAGGTGCTCCAGGGCTCTGACCACGCCAGTGTAGGAAAGTACATGTTTTATCTTTGGCTGTGTTGAAGCTGTTAGTCAGCCTTTAGTTGTTATAACCAAATACTTCAGGCAAGCCAATCTTTCTTTTTTTTTTTTTTTTTTTTGGTACCTGGGATTAAATTCAGGACCTTGTATTTGCCAGGCAGGCACTTATGCCATTAAGCTGTCTCCCCATCCCAAGGCAGGCCAATCTTATAAAGAAAGGAGTGCATTTAACTTACAATTTGGGAGTCTGAAAATGCAAGGGGCACAGTGGTTCCTCTGGTGAGGGCCCAATGACAGATGGAGTGCATGTTGCACTGATTACGTCACAAAATAGGAAGCCAGAGAGCTTACTTGGGCGGTAAGGCACCAGCATTCTAGCAGCCCACTCCCCTCAGCACTCACCCCAGGAGACATGTGTTCCCATTCAGGACAGCACCTCCAGTGACCTGAGGGCCTCCCATCAGAACCTGAATCTTAGAGGTTCTATTTTTTTTTCCATAATTTCATTGAGAAACAAATAGTAATAAGACAGTTTCAAACCAAATTGGTAGGACAGTTTCAG
>NW_004524605.1:16173024-16173976 GCF_000260255.1 Octodon degus
TTTAAAATAGGCATAAAGAATTATATAATTCTTATGTTTACACATAAGTCAAAAAATCTAACCATATACAACCTTGAAGCAGGACAGTCCCACAGCATTCCTTTTCCTGTCTCTTGCCTTCATTCACCACCCCCTTCTTTTTGAACAATCATCTACCCGAGAGACAGCACAGCAGCAACTGGCATGTCATGACAAGCAGCCTGTAATCAGAAGACGAGAATGACAGGCACTCCAAGCATGAAACTGCTATTACAGATTACCATCTTCAGTGCAGTTGCTTAGTTCACAGGTATCAGTATACATAGTTGGTCAGGGTGAGAGGTTCTATTTAGAAATATCCCATACCAAAGACCCAGCCAAGCTCCTGACAGTGAAACTGTGGAGGAAGAAACTACAGCCTACAATGTAATTGTAACAGATGCCTTAAATAGAGGGATGTTTATCATGTCCTTCTGTATTTCCTGAATTTATTTAGGAATCAGATAGGATTTATTCCAGTAACTCAGAGAAACTACTGGGGTTTTTTTGGTTTTTGGGGGGTTTTTTTGTTTGTTTTTTTGGTGGAACCGGGGATTGAACTCAGGCCCTTGCGCTTGCCAGGGAAGCACTTACTTTACATGAGCCATCTCCCTGGCTCTGAAACTGCTGTATTTGATTGTATTAACAGCCTTTTGTCACGTTTCAAAGTGTATATGCTGTGGAAATCTTAGAAGTAGTATCATTTTTCCCTAGTTATTTTTAAGTTTAAATTTTCTTTTTCATTGTATCCTGATTTGGCAATCCTCACTGCTTTTTTCTCCTAATAGAACTAGTGGTTCTAATGATATGTTAGTATTAAATGTTTTAAACACAAGTAAGGAAGAGCCAGGGAGATAGTTCAGTGGAATAAGCACTTGCCTGGCAAGCGCAAGGACCTGAGTTCAATCCCTGGTTCCGCCAAAAAAAAAAAAAA
>NW_004524605.1:16175301-16206905 GCF_000260255.1 Octodon degus
AAAAAAAAAAAAAAAAAAAGCTATAGATTCCTCTACACAGAACCTCTTAGGGCTTTTCATATGTAAATTAGAATGGTGAACATTGGAAGATAAATAATTAGCATCTCCCAGATGACCTTGGAAAATTTGGAGGTTTTTTGTGGTAAAAATATACATGGCATTAAATTGACCACTTTGCCATTTTAAGATATACAATTCAGTGGCGTTAGGTACTTTCACAGAACTGAGCCTGTTGATGCATGTGTGTCCAGAGCACTGAAGAGACTCAGGCAGGAGGATCACAGGTTCAAGGCCAGCCTGGACAATGTAGAAAGACTCCAAGTATATGTACGAGTTTTCCAAGAGCAATAATGGTTATATATATCACAAACACAGAAAAATCCTCTTTAAAAAAAAAAATAAGCCTTCAGTGTTAGGCGACCATCTCTACTGTCTTAATTCCAGAACTTTCCACTGGCCTCAAAGATAACCTTGAACTTAATAAGTAGTTACTTACCATCCTGAAACTAGAACTATTTTTGACTGAATCCTGAAAGAGGAGTTAGTGAATTTGCTCTAAAATATTCTGCAAAACATTTAGTACTTGCTACAGTGAGTTTATGGGAGTCTAGAACATTTATTTGACTTGTATTTATATACTATAGAAAACTTTTTGGATAAATAGATACTTTACAGCTGAAGTTCTCTCACATAGCATTTAGTCCAGCTGCTCATATCTCAGGTGAGAACCTGGGCCCAGGAGAAGGAGGTAGAGTGGCACTCACAGTAAGCTATAGGTAGTGCCTGAGCTGGGGCTGGATTTCAGTTCTTTGACCTCCAGCGTTCCTTCTCCTTTGCCGCATTTCCACACCTAGCAAGGTCGATTAGGTAGGTAGGTTTTTTTTTTTGGTAAATTGTTAGTGTTTTTGTCTCATCAGTGAAGAAGTTTATATTCATAATCGAGACTACATGACAGGCTATCCTGTCTGTAGGTGGACTGTCTACTGTATATGCTTTCTGGATGATTCCATGCTATGTGTGATGTAACATCTAGCCAAAAGGGAGAGTAACTAATCACTTCTTTATATGTCAGTTGCTTTTTATTGACCACAGAACTTTCTCAGAGTTCACACTCTAACATAACAGGGCTTAAAAGTATAATAGGTAAGTTAGCACAGTCTTCAAGGAAAAAAGCTACTGGAATATTTGTTACCAGGAAGCTTTTAGGTCCATCATTAATTTTGGATTTTATGCATTTTTTTGTGATTTCTTTGAACAGACTCCTATATCTCCAGGAACAGTTATTAATGATCACGCCAGTGGACCTTTGTGCCACTAAGATACAGCTAGGATAGTACATATTAATGTGTGTTTTTCCTTTTAGGACAAGAAGGAGATGGCCATCAGTGACTGCAGCAAAGGTACAACTTCTTTTTCTTGGTATCTGTGACATTCAGGAGCATTACTTCATCTGCACAGATACAGGAGTTTTCAACAGGGAAGTGCTAGAATTTGTGTATCCTTCCTCTGGGCCTTAAGAGTTCAATATTTTCAGATGGCTGTGTAGTAATTATCTTAAAGTAGGCATACTTCTGAATGGATAGTTCAGCCAGTTGCTGTTGTGTTAGTAAATATGTGAAGAACAATTCAAGGGCCGGGGAGATGGCTCAGTGGAATAAGCGCTTCCTTGGCAAGCGCAAGGGCCTGAGTTCAATCCCCGGTTCCAGGGGGCGAAAAAAAAAAATTCAAGCTATGGGGTTTTTTTGCTATATCTGTTCTCTTTAATAAATGATTACCCAGTGAATTTTGAGTACATAAAATGCACTGAGTTTAAATATTTTAAAATTTCTGTATCAGTTTACAGCAGTAAAACCGTGACTCACACTAAGCAAGTCTCTTATGAGTGAAATACCTTGTGATTTCCTTACTTCTGCTAGTGGAAATATTGCTCTCTACTTCTGTGAGCTATAGAGTTGCTGTGACCGCTAAGCTTTTTTAAACATTTTATTATACAAATGTGAGTACCCCAAATCAGAAGTTGATTTTTTTACTTAATTTGAATTTTATTAGTTGGGAATTTAACCAGTGTATCACCATAATACACCTCTATCTCTCTGTTAATATCTTTTGTGCTAATTTAATACTTCATTGCTGTTTTTCTTTTACTACTTTTTATGTTTTTTACTTTTCTATTACAGACACTTGGAATATATATGAGCTATTTTTGTCTTCAGCTCAAGTACAGAAGACATGATCTACTGTCTCAGTTACTTTTTCATCATTGCTGGGACAAAATACCCAACACCCAAAATTAAGGAAGGCAGAGTTCACTTAGCTCACAGATGGCAGAGGTTTCGGCTGTGCTCAGCTGGCTCCAAGGCAGAGCGCACGTGGCAGCAGGCAGCTACTCATGGAGTAGGGAAAGCCAAGAGCAAAGGAGGAGCAGCAGCTGTGGCAGCTAGCTAGCCTCTCTCCCCTCCTCACATTGGTGTGCAGATGTTCTGCCCCAGGGCAGGTGGAGCACTCACCCCCATAATCCCAGCATTGGATCAGGAATTAATCATAAACTCTAGAAGCCACCCCATGACTACATGAGATTTTTTGTTTTGTTTTATTTATTTATTTATTTATTTACTTATTTATTTATTTAGTGTGTGGCCAGCTCAGCCCACCAGGGGGCGGGCGGGCCAGCATGTGGTGCTGGGGGATTGAACCGAGGTCTCTGTGCTTTGCTTGAGCTTAGCTTGTTCTAAGTAGGTGCTTTAGACCACTGAGCCATCTCACCAGCCCCTACATGAGGTTTTGCAGGGACAGCTAGACACATACTATGACATCTACCATCTGTGACAATAATTCCTAGTTTTCCAAATTTAGTGGATCAAACACAGCCACCTCTCTTCAACCATAGTTTTGGTAATTTTCTTCTTACTCTATCAGTATTCACTTTATGAACTTGGTTGGTTTCTTAAGAAAAATGAAACTATACATTTTCTAGCTTTGTCATATTAACATTTGGAATGTCTTTACTGCACTTGTCCTATCCACAGTGCTGAAGCACTTTTAACATAATTTGGCTTAACCTGCATCTTTAGCCAGGCAGGGTGTCATAGCCCGTAATTGCAGCACTTGGAGGCTGAGGCAGGATGATTACCATGAGTTTGAGACCAGCCCAGGCTGCACAGCAAGACCTTGTCTCAAACCAAAACAACTACAATAATAATGATAATAGTAGTAGTAGTAATAGTAACGATATGCATCTTTAATACTATGTGGTAAAAATAAAACAGTATTTATTTGTCTAATACATTGAATATTTGGCCTGTACTTTGACAGTTTAAAACAACATGAACTACCTGGGTGTGGTGGTACATGCCTATAATTTCAGCCCTCAGGAAGCTGAGACAGGAGGATCTCTTCAGGTCTAAGGCCAACGTGGGCTATGTAGTAAGTTCAAACCCAGCCTGAACTATATATAGCAAGCCCAAGTCTCAGTTAAAAAGGAAGAAGAAAACTGCACATCCTGAACATTTTAGATCTGTCTTACAAATCTATTTTTACATTTAGTCTCATTACCCTGCATGTAACAATTTTAGACTCAATGCTTCTTAACTAATTGTAATAATTGTCATCAAAGCTTTCATGTAATTGTCTCCTTACTCATTAGTTATTTTTAATTTTTCTGTGGGCTACAGTAAATCAATGAGTAAATTTTTCAGAGAAAGTTCTTCGTCTCTTGCCTTGGGGATAGCCCCAGCTCCCTTCCCTTGCCCAGAAGGCCCTCCCTGACCTGACCCTTTCCTGTGTCTTGGGCCTCATCTCTCTGCAGACCTTGTGCTGGTTACAGGCCAGGATGGCCCTTCTTTCAGGGCCTGTGTTCCTGCTGTCCCTCTGCGGGGCCACCAGCCTCCCTCGTACTCCTGCTCCACACGCTCTGAGCTGCCATGTCTCTTGTGTGCGCGTCACTTCGTCTCCTCGTGGTGCTCTTGTGAAGTTTTTCCCTAGCTGGCTGCCTGCTCTCACTGTACTGGAACAGCAGGAAGCTTCGTCAGAACAGGGACTTTGGGCCCGGGAGATGGCTCAGTGGAATAAGCACTTCCCTGGCAAGCGCAAGGGCCTGAGTTCAGTCCCCAGTTCTGCAATAAGTAAATAAATAAAGAAAAAGAAAAAGAACAGGGACTTTGTCCTATTTGCCACAGTACCCCTGACATACTAATTAGACATGTAGATTAGCTACTAATAAGTGTTTGCTAAGAGCATGAGTGAATGAAAGTTAAGGGTGTATTGTATGAAGAGGCAAAAATGTTTTAGAGCTGGGACATAGCTATCTAATAGAGAAAAAAAATGGCTCAGAAGGAAGTAGCAGAGATAAGAGCATACTAGCACACTCCTGTAATTACAGCACTCTGGAGACTGAGGCAGGAGGGTCGCTGTGAGTTCCAAGCCAGTCTTGGCTACAAAACAAGACCCTGTCTCAACCAAATGAACAAACAAACAAAAAAAAAAAACCAGAAACACCAAGGGATGATTAGGGCAGTTGGTGCTGAGTAGAGGGAAACACAGTTTGCAAAATGACTGAAAGGTCCTAAAGCAGGACTGTTAAGGGCCATGGAGAGTTCATCTAGAAGTGTGATCTTACTCCTACTACTTTACCACAGTGCTATATCCATAGTAGGAACTCAATAATTATTTGCACTTATCAATGAATAAGTGAGTGAGTGAGTAGAAGCCCCCTGACAGGGGTAGTCTCTTGTGTGTGAAAAAAGGGAAGAGGCCAGTGAGATTGGAGGGGTGGAGGGGTGGCCATGTTGTTGGAATGGTAATGAGGATTCAGGTCATATAGGGTATTTAGGCCATGCTGAGGAGTTTGGAATTTGCTTCTTGTATGAGAGGGTTGTAGAGAAACAGAACCGTGTGTGCGTGTGTGTGTGCGCTTGTGTGCAAGGGGGAGAGTTATAGGATAAGCAGTTGACTCAAGTAGTTATGGAGGCCTGGGGAGATAACTCAGTAGAATAAGCGCTTGCCTGGCAAGTACAGGGTCCTGAGTTCAATCCCTGGTACCTCAAAAAAAAAAGTAGTTATGGAGACTGAAAAATATGAAGATCTGCTGTCCATAACCCGGGGACTCCCGAGAGCCAATGTGTAGTCTCAGTCCTGGCGGAAACACCTGAGAATCAGGAAAATTGATGATGTAAATTTCAGTCTAAAAGCTGGCAGGCTGTAGACTCTCCAAAACTCCGTATTTCTAGTGAGAAAGCTGGAAAAAACTGATGACCCAAATCAAGTGGTCAGGAACAGGCAATTCCTTCTTTCACAGCCTTTTTGTTTGACTCAGATTTTCAATTGATTGTGCAAGGACCACAGATTCATATGTTAATCCCATCCAGAACATTCTTCACACTTCTCAGAATGTATGTCTACAGGACCATGAACTCGTCAAGTTGATATATAAAATTAACTATCACTGGCCTTATTTTAGTATCTGTGTTAGGGTTTGTGTCTAGTTATCCCCCCAAAGCCTCATGCAGTCATGAGGCATGAGGTGGCTTCTGGAATTTGTGATTGACTCATGATCCAAAGCTAGGATTATGGGTTTGAGTACTGCTGGGATTATGGGTGTGAGTGTAACACCCAGCCTGGGGCAGATGGCCTGAAGGCAGTATAAGGAGGAGGAAGACTTGCTCCCTGTTGCCATAATTGCTGCTATTCCTCCCATTTGCTCTTTCTATTTTGCTGTTTTCTGCTGCTATGAACTGCTGCTCTCTGCTGTGTGCCAGTTTGCCTTCGAGCCAGCTGTGTATGGACTGAAACCTCCACAAACTGTGTTCTAATTAAACCTTTCCCTCCTTAATTTTGGGTGTCAGGTACTTTGTCCCAGCAACAAGAGAAAAGTAACTGAGATACAGTGTGAAGGCTCTGATGTGCTAAAAAGAGCCAGGACTGTGTTATTCATAATGTACTATAAAGCTTTTTAACAACTGCATAAGGTATAACATAGTAATTGTTGAACAAATGTGTATTGAATTGTCCTCTGTCTCCACCTGATATAGGAAATAAATGTGCTTGAGGGGGAAAAAAAAAAATAGAAGTGTGATCTTGGTAGCTTAGTCCTAGAAAAAAGAGAATGGCAGGACTAACCCCAGCGTTGCCCTGCAGCGCCCCTGGACATCTGGCTCTTCTATCCACTGTGCGCTGAATCTGTATCTTGCCTGTCCTGAACTGGTTAGAAGACAAGGAAGCAGAAAGCAGGCCTGGGCATGTGCCCAGGTTGGCAAACTAAAAGCAGAAGCCAAATCCAGCCTGCAGGGGCCAGAGAGATAGCTCGGCAGACTAAAGCACCTGCTTAGGCAAGCTCAGGAACCAAGGTTTGATCTCTGGCATCACATACTGCATCAGCCCCACCCCTGGGGTGAGCTGAGCCAGTCAGAGCCAGGGTGTGGTGGTGCATGCCTGTAATCCCAATGCTGGGGAAACTGAGGCAGGAGGATCACTGAGTCCAAGCAGCATGCAGTGTAGTGAGACCCTGTACCAAATAAAAATTTAAAAAAAAAAAATCCAGCCTGCAACCGGTTTTTATAGCACCCACAAGCAAACAATGACTTTTACATTTACAGAGATTAGAAATTAAGTCAAAAGAAAAGTAGTGGACCAGCAAGATAGCTCAGCGGTCTAAAGCACCTCCTTAGGCAAAACTTAGGCAGGTGCAGGGGACCACAGTTCAATCCCCGTATCACACACCACACCAGTCCCACCCTTAGGGCTGGCTGAGCCAGCCAAAAAAAGAAAAATAGTATTTCATGATATGTGCAAATTACTTTAAACTGAAACTGCAAGGCCCAGGTGCAAGGGTGTGTAGGCACAGTGGCCCGTGTGGGCGTATGATCTTTGTCTGCCGCTGGGCTGCAGGCGTAGCTGGGAAGTGCAGCAAAGGCTGTATCTCTGGCCTGCGGGTCTGGAAATCTTTATGGTTTTACTCTGGACAGAAAACCGTCTGCCAACTGCAGGCACAGACTCTGACCCTCGGCAGATGGTTGATGAGTGAATTCAGTCCTGCCGAAGCTTCATGGGCCTCTTCTTTTTGTGAAATCATTATCTCTTTTTGCAGCAATTCAATTAAATCCCAGCTACATCAGGGCGATACTGAGGCGAGCAGAGCTGTACGAGAAGACGGACAAACTAGATGAAGCCCTGGAAGACTATAAAACTATACTAGAAAAGGATCCATCCGTGCATCAAGCAAGAGAAGCTTGTATGGTAAAACTATTTAGTGAATCTTAAATTATCTTTTGGGATATAACTGAATTCCACTTAAGCTGAGTGAAATATCGGGGAGCTCAGCCTTTGAAGTGGTGGCCACAGGTGCACGATGACCATGTGCCATGTAACCCTGCTGAAAGTGGCAGGTGTAGCCCTACAGTCTCCAGGAATGACAGAAATGCATTTCACCGTAGCTTGGGGAAATGCTCCCCACCGATTCTTAGCGTTGCAGGCCTCGCATTTCTGTTTTTCTCCAGCCTTTTTCCCAGACGGGCGCCTCTTCTGTCCTCATGTGCTCTGCACATTTTCCACGGCCAAAGCTTCCCTCACCTGCCTTAAACATGCCTGTTATGCTTGTCCATGGCACTGCGCTCCTTCTATCTCAGGTGTGAATTAACCAAATGTCTACATAAATAAAATATGTAGACATAGAGTAATGAGAGACAGGCTGATTTTGATAGTTTGAGATATAAAAGCAATTGGAAACTAATTTTAGTCTTTATCAGGGGGCTGGGGAGATGGCTCAGTAGAATAAGCACTTCCCTGGCAAGCTCAATGGCCAGAGTTCAACCCCGGTTCGGCCAAAAAAAATCTTTATCAGTTTTGTTAACATATCTCTGAATGGTAGTAAGATTAATTTGAATATGACCTGGAGCAGAAGAATAGTTCTTAACATCAGATCTAAACTATTGGCAAAGGGCCAGGAAGATAACTCAATTGAATAAGCACTTGGGGGATGGGGAGATGGCTCAGTGGAATAAGCGCTTCCTGCGTAAACACAAGGGCCTGAATTCAATCCCCGGTTCCGCAAAAAAAAAGAAAAGAAATAAGCATTTGCCTGGCAAGGGTAAGGGCCTGAGTTCAATCCCCAGTTCTACAATAAATAAATAAATAAGATGTTGAACTATTGGCAGCTACTTTTCTTACCAGTTTTCATGCCTTCTGAGACCAGAAGGAGGCCATGTACCTCCAAGCTATATCCTCAGGCCTTTCTATGTTTTTGAGATGGGGCCTCATTGAATCATTGATCTGCCCGGATTGGCTCAGACCTATGATGCTCCTGCTTCAGGTCCTGGGTGCTAGTGAAGGTGTGTGCTGCCTCGCCTGGCTTCAGGAGATGGGGTTTTCCTTGAGGTCCTCCATCATCTAGGCATTCTGCTGAGAACTGAGACTCTTGCATAGCTTACCCACAGACATAAATACCACAATTCTGGTTGTGAGTGGAATCAGATTTCCCCAAAAGGTCAACATTGAACCTAACCATTCAGTTTGATTCACTTTTGACCAGTTAGAGACCAGAATTGTGGAAAGAATCGAGTTCATGAATTGAGGTACCACTGTATTCATATCTCCAGGCTGATCTTTGTACACTGGGTTTTTATTTTATTTATTTATTTTTGTATTTTTTTTAGTACAGGGCCTATAGGGTCTCACTACGTAGATTGGAATTGTAGTGATCCACCTGTGTTCAACCTCCCAAGAGCTGGGATTACAGGCACGCAACATCACACCCAGTCTCAATTGCTGTCTCATTGTGCCCTAGGGGCAGGGCCAGCATGGCACACTGGGGATTGAACTCCCAGCCCCTGCGACTGCCTGAGCAGGCACTTTAGTCTGCTGAGCTACCTGTCCAGCCCTTGTACATTGGGTTTTAAATGTTTCCAAAATTCAGAATAAAGGCAAAGGAATTTTTCACCCATCCTTGTTTCTGGTTTTTCCCTCAGAGATTACCTAAGCAAATTGAAGAACGTAATGAAAGGCTAAAAGAAGAGATGTTAGGTAAGTTTGTTCCCCTTTCCTTCTCTTGACCATAAACAGGTGGGAAACGAGGGTGGGGTTTTAGTACTTTTATTTACTAGAAGAGAGCACAGCAACTGGAGTAGTTTTGAGGCCCTTCCTTGGGATAGGAGGGGGCTTGGCCATTTTTTTTAGCCATTTTACTCTTAAAAAGAACAGTATGATTTAGAGAGGCTGTCAGCTTTTTTCAGAAACCAAGTTTCCATGGTCTTTCTGGAAACTTTCAGGAGTGCAGCGATAGTTCAGCTGTCACGCTAGAACACCCCGTGCTCTGCCCCACGCTCTGCCCGAGATTTCCTACAGTTGTGTGTCTTCCCTGAGTAACACGTTGAAGATGCAATCATTAGAGCTGAGCGTCAGGGAGCGTTCACCTCAGAAATGGCGCTGAGGCTCCCCAAGTGTGTGAGAGGACATCAGAGACAAGAAGTAGGAGAAAATAGTAAAAGGATCAAGGGAATAGAAGTGGATTCACTGGACCACTTACTTAGTTCTCTTATTTGTTTCCCAAAACATTTTATAGTTGAAATCAGAAGTCCTCTCATAAGCAGGCTGCTTAAAAGGAGTGAGGTTGCTGGGCAGAGACCTAACATATTCTGGTTAAGCTGCCTGGTTTTCTCTAGCTTATGTTTTCTTTGTTTTGAGACAGGGTCTCACTGTGTACCTCAAGCTAACCCCGGCCTCCCAAGTGCACCACCATGCCCGGCCAGTCCTGTCTGTTTGTGCTTGGCCTTGTTGTCTTTGAGACAGACTATCTCTCTTCCTTACCTGCTCTCTCTCTCTTCTCTTCATGCCACCCTGTCTAGCATTTGTTTGTTTGTTTTTGTTTTTGTTTTGTTGTTGTTGTTTGTTTGTTTTTTAATGTATTTGGTACAGGGTCTGCAGGGTCTCTCACTATGTAGATCAGACTCATAGCGATTCTCATGTTTTCAGCCTCCCAAGAGCTGGAATTACAGGCGCACGCCACCACACCCAGTCTCAATTGCTGTCTCAGCTCGCCCCAGGAGCAGGGCCAGCAGGGCAAGCTGGGAATCAAACCTAGGCCCCTGCATCTGCCTATTTAAGCAGGCACTATGATCCACTGAGCTACTTGGCCAGCCTGCGTCTAGCGTTCATCGCATGCTGTATGGCCAAAATTTTGTACATTCCTCCTAGTTCCTTACAGTTGCTGGCCTTTGTTCTCCCATTAGGAGATATTGATGCTTTTTTCAGTGCCCCGTTTGTTTCTCTCTTGCTACTTTGACAGTTCTTGGTAAGGATTCTGTCAGCCTCTACTTTCCTCCCAGAGCTAAAAAAAGAACTTGGATTGGGAGTTTTATCTTCTCTGTGCTTTGTGTTCCCCTAATTTGCCTTTTGCTCAAAGAAAAGTGAAATTACACTGTGACACATTTCCTGCTTCATAAGAGGAAGCTCGGTATCAGGGTTCCATTATATGCAGTTTGATTCTTCTAAGTGGAGGAGAAGGGCCCAAAGGGATGAGGCCACTGTACTGAAACTCCACACTCGTAAGGAGAGGAAAACGAATGGCATTCCTAATTATCCTCAAGGTGTACAGCCTTGTGTGGTAGCTGCGTGCCAAGAGAAATTATGCTTAACGAATGAGTTGGTAGCTGCCCAGTGTTGCTTGGAGGCAGAAAAATTAATATTGCTCACAACTTGTTCTGTGCAGCATTGGTCTCTTTGAGACAGGGTCTTATGCGCAGTTCAGGCTGGCCTTGCACTCACTCTGTAGCCCAGGCTGGTCTCAACTCGCAGGGATCCTCCTGCCTCCGCCTCCACATTGCTGGGATGCCAGGCGCGAGCCACCACGCCCGGCACTGAGCAGTCTCCTTGAGCACCGTAGGCTGCAGCCTTTCCCCTCACCTGATGAGTAGGGTCCTACGGAGAGGGAGGTGCCAACACCTGCAGCCGCTGGAAGGGACCAGGTTTGCTGTAAGTGGAAACGGAAGCCCAGCGGCTACTGTCCAGACAGGGAAGGCCTACAGTTTGGCAGCAAGTGTAGCAGGTCAGCTAGTTTGCTAAATGGCCCTATTTGGAGTGGGGCGGGGGGAGCCTCTTCAGTCTGAGCTCCCAGCCTGGCTGTCGGCAAGAGGCAGGAGTGCTCAGGAGTGACTGGGGATCTTGAGCGTAATCTCCCCTGAAGGACGCTGCCGATCTGCCAATGTTCGCAAAAAGGGAACTGTGCAGATCACACTGTTTGGCTGTGTGCCTTCATGTCCCTCTGGCCATGGCGGTGCTCGGGCTGCTCTGTTCAACATTGTCAGTGTTTGTTCACTGAAGAAATGGCCTCTTCCCTAATGCAGTGTGAGTTTTATAACTACCAGAGCCTCCCCTCCTCTCTTCACATTCCTGCAGAGTACTCCCTGAAAGCTCAGTCCTCCAAGCCTTGGTGGCCTCCAGGAGCCTGAGAGCTGTAGGCCACCCGCCTGGCTTACGAGAGCGCAGGCCTGGGCCCCGTCCTACCCGTCTGCCCTGCTGGACATGGCTCTCTGTCCCACCTGCGCTGACCACCCCTACACATTGGGCCTCCCCGTCCCCCAGTGCCTGGTTCAGATTAATTCTTCCACGAAAATCACACAAGATTCCTGCTCTCTGCCCATCCTACTCAAGCCATGCCCCATAGAATGTCATGTCTTGGCACCACCAGGGAGAGAAAGAGAGACAGAGAGAAAGAAAGAGAGAGAGAGAGTGTGTGTGTGTGTGTGTGTGTGCCCAAAAGGCCTCATGCCACCAAGGACAGGCAGCTCTGACTGCATAGGGCTGCTGCTCCTATTTTGTCATCAGGCAAGACAAGGTCAGTTGATGTCCTCTTGCTTCTGTCCACCCTGTATTCTGAATTTTTGCTTTTACTTTGCAGGTAAACTAAAAGATCTTGGGAACTTGGTTCTTCGACCTTTTGGGCTCTCCACAGAAAATTTCCAGATCAAACAAGATTCCTCCACTGGCTCCTATTCCATCAATTTTGTTCAAAATCCAAATAATAATAGATAACAAAATAACAAGTTCTAAGAAGAAGTGTGTACTGCTTGCTGTTTGCAGGGGGCGAGGCCCCACCAATGCTTAACTGTCAAAGCATCTTATGTACAGGATGGCTGCCCGGCAGAGCCCAGCGCCCCCTCTGCCCCTGTGTTGTGACGGTGCCCCACACTTCCACCATCGTGCGCCACACTCGGTTCCCATTTCACGGAGCTGCCCGCAGCTCTTGTCCTTGCCCAGGGGAGGCCTGCTTGTCCTGGCTGGCCTCAGAGCCCCATGCAGTCACCATTCCAGCAGAGGCCTCTCCCTAAGCAAGTTTTTGAGATGTGGATGGGACGGCAGTGTCTCCAGAAGCTGCTGCCTCCCTGGCGATGCTCTGTCCAGGCTACATGGGGCTCCCTGGTGCCCCCGCTTTCCACTGTGGTAATAAAGCTTCTGTGACAGTTCACACTGGCGCTGCACTTTGTATCCATCATAGATGAAGCCAACTTCCTGGCTTTGGGCGCTAGTGCTGGTTTCAGGCAGGGCTGCTGATCACGAGTTCAACAAATCTGTCTGAGAGTTTTAGTTGTTTCCTTGAAGATTTATCTTGAGCAGAGGGTCCTAGCATTCAGAAACTGCATCTTACAACCCGAATCAGGACCCTGCAGATCTGTGCAGATGATTAGGAAGCCAGTGGTTTCCACCAGGAATTAGTCCCCTACCCAATACTGGGGATTGAGCCCACAGGCACCTGACTGCCGAGCTACATCTCCAGCCCTTTTTACTTTCCACTTTAAGTTACTCAGTTGTCCAGCCTGCCCTCCAAATTGCAGTCCTCTTGCCTCAGCCTTCTGAGTAGTTAGGATTTCAGGAGTATAACCGCTGCATTCAGCACCCAAGCATTGATCTTAGTTCAGTTTGAAATTACTTATTCAAAGGCTGGTGAGATAGCTCAGCAGACAAAGGGCCTGCTTCAGCAAGTGCAGGGACCAGGATTCAATCCCTGGTCCCATGAGCCGCGCCAGCCCCGCCCCTAGGGTGTGCTGAGCCGATGACCAAGTCCAGGTGTGGTGGCCCAAGCCTATAATCCCAGCTCGGGACGCTGAAGACAGGATCACTACAAGTCTGAGCTGTGTAGTGAGACCCTGTACCAAATATATAAATGAAAATAATAAACATTCATTCTGGGCATAGTGGTGCACACCTGTAATTCCATCACTTGGGAAGCTGAGGCAGGAGGATCACTGCAAGGTCAAGACAGCCTTGGCTACAGAAGTGAGTCCCTGTCAGAAAAACAAAGGGTGGGGCTGGTGAGATGGCTCAGTGGTCTGGAGCACCTACTTAGAACAAGCTTAGCAGGGGCTGGAGAGATGGCTCAGTGGTCTAAAGCACCTACTTGGAACAAGCTTGGCAGGGCACAGGGACTGCGGTTCAATCCCCCAGCACCACATGCCAGCCAGCCCCGCCCCCTGGTGGGCTGAGCTGGCCACACACACACTAAATAAATTAAAAAAAAAAAAAACAAAGGGCCAGGAATTTAACTTGGTGGTATCATGCCTGCCTGGCAAGTGTGAGGTTCTGAGTTCAATTCTCAATACCAAGAAAAATAATATAAGACCCAGAATAAAACCATAGTCTTCTAGACCACATGGAGCCAGAGGTTTCCAGGAGTGGTTTTGCTTTGTTTCTTCCTCGTCATATGCGGTGCTAGGGAAAAGCTTTCAATTCTGGTTTGGGTATCACAGGAGTGACTGCGAGTTTAACTGGGGAAGGAATGACTGTGTGATTCTGTAAGTGGCTTGTACCCGCTGGGGGCGGGGGTCATGCTCGAGATCTCCTGCTGCCCCCAGGCACAGTGGTGATGGTTATGTTTACTCTCGATTTGCGACACAACTTTCTGGGGTTTTACCAGAGGATTGGAAAGGACAAAAGTGTGGTCACTTTCCTTCACCTTTTTTTTTTTTTAATTTTTTTTCCATTTATTTATTTAGTGTGTGTGTGTGTGTGTGTGTGTGTGTGTGGCCAGCTCAGCCCACCAGGGGGCGGGGCCGGCTGGCATGTGACGCTGGGGGATCAAACCGCGGTCCCTGTGCTTTGCCAAGCCCGTTCCAAGTAGGTGCCTTAGACCACTGAGCCATCTCGCCAGCCCCTCCTTCACCTTCTTTATGTTAAATCTGTCACCTAGTTTTCCCAAAGAACTGGAAAATCACCCACATTGTACTGAAACCATGGCCAAAAACTGGTCTTAGGTGCTTCCTATGCAGTCAGCCTGGGTTGGGGATATAGCTCACTGGCACAGCACCTATCTACCAAGTGTGAGGCCCTGAGTTTGATTCCCAGTACCAAAAAAAAAATAATCCTATGCAGTCAGCCTAGCTGGACTAGTGTTTTTCAAAGCATAATCTTAGGATCTTTCCACACTCTTGAAAAAATTCAAGGGTATGGGGAGATGTAGCTCAGTGGTAGGGGACATACACAAAATCCTAAGTTTAATCAAAAACTTCTGCTTATGGGCAAGGAAAGGGTGGCACACACCTGTAATCCAGCTCTTAGGCTGAGACAGGATTACTGCAAGTTAAGGCCAGCCTGGGCTACACAGCAAGATCCTGTGTGAAAAAGACCAAAAAAAAAAAAACCACAAAAAGTCATCAGTCCTGTCCAAATATGTTGGGTTGTTTTTGGTTTTGTGTTTTGTTTTGGTTTTGTTGTGGTTGTTTGGTCTTTTTTAAGACAGGGTCTTGGGGCTGGGGAGATGGCTCAGTAGAATAAGTGCTTCCCTGACAAGCACAAGGGCCTGAGTTCCATTGCCAGTTCCGAGGGGGAAAAAGGGTCTTGCTGTGCAGTTCAGGCTGGCCTTGAGCTCACTTTGTAACCTAAGCTGTTCTTGAACTCGAAGCATCCTCCTGCCTCAGCCTCCCCAGTGTTGGGATTACAGGAGTGCACCACCATGCCAGGCCTGACGTTTTATGTCATGTTGCAAACTCTTTTCCTTTTATTTCTTTATGGCCCGTAGGTATCAAACCCAGGAGCAGTGTATCCCTAAGTTACAGCTTTGTTTTTACAGTCCTGGGAATTCAACCCAGGGCCTTTGCGCTGAGCTGTAGCCTCTGAGCCAGTCTTACCCAGTGACCAGGTTGCCCAGGCTGGACTCAGATGTCCCAGCAGCCCCTCTTAGTGCAAGGGTCACAGGTGTGCACTGTCACACCAGGCTTAATTTCTGGAGGGCTATTTGTTTACTTGCTTTTAGTGCAGATTTGCAATACAAAAGTTAATATTCTTTGGTGAGTTGAATTATGATTTTAAAACTATACCTTCTCCCCACCAAAACCCTGTACACCAGAATTCCTGTTTTGGTGCTGAGGACTGACCCTAGGGGGTTCACACGTGGTAAGCACATGTGCTACCACTAAGCTAAACTCCATCCCCAGAATTTGCTTCTGAGATAACTGCTCTCTGTATGTATTCCTAGTCCAGCAATACCAAAATGGATAGAGGTACTTTTGTTTTCTCAGGATTGCAGCCGGGTCTGGCACCACAGACCTGTAGTAATAGCACTGGGGAGGCTGAGACAGGAGAATAACCATGAGTGTGAGGCCAGTCTGATCTACAGGGATAGCTTATCTCAAAAGAAAGAGGGAGAGAAGAAAAAATTGCTTGGACGATCCTTAGACAGATATTCTTTAAAGTACTGTGATGGCCACTTCCCTTTCTGCCACCACACTGAGCAGCCGTTGATCCCAGCAAAGCTGGGTGAGCTTTCTAGTTTGGCACTAGTTCCACTACAGACTGAGTTGGTGCTAAACCTAATGGAAGAGGTGGCTCAATGTGGCCATCCACTACTGTCCAGAGATTCCGCACCTTTCACTGCCTGTTTTTACAATTCTATTTGCTGCAACCAGCATCCATCCCAAGATAAGTAAAAACTGGTATATCTACGTGTTAACACCCATGTCACTGTAGGAGGTCTACAGAGTCGGCTGTCACAGTGCAGGACTGTGGTGGGCAGCAGTGGCAGACAGCACCTTGAATCTGCCTCCTCAAGGCCAGGGCATCCATCTGTCCTCCCTGCACACTGCCCAGAATGGCCTCAGCACCCTGGAGTCAGTGTACCCAGTGAGCCAAGCCAGCTGTCTGCAACAGGGTCGCATCGGGCAAGCACTGTGTGGCTGTCACATGTGCAGGGTCTGGCTAGCTTCTCAGCAGGGGCTCGGGAAGGGGCTCAGGAACACAGCCATGAAGCACAGAACCATGGCAGCAGGCTGGCCCATCCCAGCCACACGAGTGTCCTAGGATGGCAGGCCTTCAGCTTCATCTGCCAGCTTTGTCTCCCAGCTTCCAAGTTTTTGTTCTTACATCTTGAATATTGAAGGACCTGTCTTCAGACTTAAATATCCCCAACTTACTGTTTCTCGGCCTTTTGGCTAACATCAAGTGCAGTATTTGTTCTCATCAGTTTTTTTTTTTTTTTTTTTTTTTAATTTTTATTTATTTATTTTGTGTGTGTGTGTGTGTGGCCAGTTCAGCCCACCAAGGGGCGGGGCTGGCTGGCATGTGGTGCAGGGGATTGAACCACGGCCCCTGTGCTTTTGCTTAGCTTAGCTTGTTCTAAGTAGGTGCTTTAGACCACTGAGCCATCTCACCAGCCCCTCATCAGTTTAAATATCCCCAACTTGTCCTTGAGCTTCAGCTGCCTCCCCACCTTTGTATCAAATTTCCATCTTGTCTCCAGTTTTGTAAATCCTTATTTCACACGAGCAGCTTTCCCATTGGCTGGAGCTGCTGCGGAAAGTTCACCCAGACCACCAGGATTAGTACTGCAGCAAATTCATCCTCGTGTGGCTGTGTGTGAGGAGCACTGTGGATCTTATATCACAGATCTGAGCTATCATTAAATTCACATCAGAGGCGGGGGAGATGGCTCAGTGGAATAAGCGCTTCCCTGGCAAGCGCAAGGGCCTGAGTTCAATCCCCGGTTCCGCAAAAAAAAAAAAAAAAAAAATTCACATCAGTGGGAGCCAGGGAGATAGCACAGTGGCATAAGCGCCTGCCTGGTGCATGCAAGGTCCCAAGTTTGAGCGCTGGTACCGAGAAAAAAAAAAAAGTCAATGGGGCAGAATGGGAGGCAAAGGATGAAACCACGGGCCTTGCACATCCCCAGCACTTGCGAAGGAGAGGCAGGAAGATCGCTTTTTAAGTCTGAGGCCAGCCTGGGCTACGTAGTAAGTTCAAAGCCAATCTGAACTGTATACTCACCGTGAAACCCTGGCTTAAAAAGCCTGAAAGAACAAACACCTTTGATTTGAAGTATGTACACTGACAAAGAGGAACCTGTACAACTCATACACGGTTCCAAAACTTGAATCAGAAGTTGCACTGCCATGCCAGGTGTGGTGGTGCATGCCTATAACCCTAGCGGCTCTGAGGCAGAAGGGTGGCCCAGAGCTTAAGGCTATGAACTACATAGCAAGTCCCCATCTCAAATACCAAAGATATAGTTCCCTATCTGAGGACCAGTGTGGATATTTTAAGCAGTACCGTGTCTCATCCCCATCTGTTCGCTGCATCCTGCACTTGCCTACACACTAGTGCACATGTCCACCACCATCAATTCCCAGGTAACATCGTGGGGCTTACTTTCTTGGGTTCTCTCTAGTTCCTCTATCATTCGTGGAAACCCTGAGAAGTTCAGAGCTAGGTTCCATTGGCCCCATGTACACTGAGCTCCAAGTGAAAGGGGAGACTGGCTGCGATTAGACTGTGTGTGCCACGGAAAAGCAGGCAGCTTCTAAAGGTGTGTGCCAGAGGACTGGAGGGCGCACGACATTTCTAGGTAACATCTAAAAAATCAGGGCCAGGGAGATGGTACAGTAGAATAAGCGCTTCCCTGAAAAATCTCAGCTGTCGGACAGGTGTTAGGGGCTAATTTTTTTTTTTTCCATTACAATCAAGTGTTTCTGTTTCTCAGATAAAATGGTTGACTTCTTCTCAGAGATGGTGCTTTATCATGCTCCTGCTTAGGCAGATGCAGGGACCAGGGTTCGAATTCCCGTGTGCCTTGCCATGCCAGCCCGCCCCCCACCCAAGGGCGCACTGAGACAGTGACTCAGACTGGGCATGGTAGTGTACACCTGTAATCCCAGCGCTTGGGAGGCTGAAAACAGGAGAATCATTACGAGCCCGAGTCCAATCTGTGTAGTGACCCTATACTAAATACATTATATAGGTTACAGCAAAGGAAGCCACCAGATGTCTAATTATATTGAACTGTTAATGATAGGTTGTTTCCATCAGAAAAGCTCATGTGCAGGGCTCTCATTTACCTGTCTGCCCTCCACCCTTACCCACACAGAGGGCCCACAGCCTCTTGGTAAGCAGAGACCGATCAGCTGCTCCTAGAAAGCACCTACACTCAAAACGGCTCCCACAGGGAAGGATGTGTGTGTGTAGTATGTGTCAGAGGTACCAGGGATCAAACTCAGAACCTTGTGCTGGCCAGGAAGGCAGGAGCTTATGCTGCTGAGCCATCTCCCCACCCCTTAGGTAAGAATTTTAGTTCAGAAATGATAATGGGGACTGGAGAGATGGCTCAGTGGTCTAAAGCACCTACTTGGAACAAACTAAGCTAAGTAAAGCACAGGGACCACGGTTCGATCCCCCAGCACCACATACCAGCCAGCTGAGCTGGCCACCCCCCGACACACACACAATAAATAAATGTTAAAAAAAAAAATTTAAAATAAGAAATGATAATGTTTAAGAATTCCTAAAAACAAATGAAAACTCACTCCTACACAGTAAAACCATTTGTAAATAACTAAATTTTATAAAAATCAAAAGACTTTATTGGATAAATGTTACACAACATTCTTCAACATTTAACTCTGAGCATACTTAAGATGAGAAACAATTTTTGTCATTCAAGTCTACAAAATGAAATAGGCTCGTGAAGATTTGAAGTACAGACAAAAGGTAGCACGAAGCAAAGCTTAAATATTAAGCAACTAAAGCGATAGAAGTAAAATTGTAACATGGTAGGCCTGGATTTTAAATACCAAGTTTTATTTTTTAAGAAATGAATATATGGTTTGTAACAAAACACCTTCGAGAATTTGCCATGAGAAAAAATAGATATTTGAAACCTGCTGTCTCCCAATTCTTTTGCCTTTATGACTTCTCATTTTTTTTTCATCACTCTAAACAAATAAAGAACTCTAAAGCTTAATGTAAAATGTCACCCTGCAGTCCATGTGTGTGTGACCCACCATGGCTTGGGAGTTAGCGAGTCCTTGAAGTGAGCCGGAAAGGTACTGCTGGTGTGAGGCGGCTGAGACCACGCTGACCCTGGCCGGCCACGCCCTCCTCGCCGGCCAGCACCGAGGGCGCCGCGGCCACAACTCCCTGCTGCTAGAGTTCCTGAGCTGACGGTTTCCAATCTGACAAAACAGATAAACTTCATGATACAGTTCTCCAAAAAGACAATTTTAGAATGCAGTCGAGTCTTTTGTTCAGTTACCTGCTGTGTGGCGTAATTTACCTTAGGCTCGCCAGACTCAAGGCTGCCTGCCTTTTCTTGAGTTGCGCACCACCCCGTGATCGGGTACAGTACGTGTTCTGAAACTCTCACCCAGAACCCTGTTGATCTTGAGCACCGGGCTACTAGGTCATTTCAAACCTATACTGTAAGATCCTGGTGGGCTGGACACTGGAGGCAAGTTTTGTTGCTTCAAATGAATTTGCAGTTTTTCATTTTTTGGCATTCATTTTTTTTTCTTTTTTTGTAATAAGTAATCAATATGGAATTTTCTGGTTTAAAAAATAAATCAGTATTGCCACTAAAAAACTTCAGTTTTATTATTAAAAGTACGGCACCATCAAATATAAAATGCCTTAAAAATGTACTACTAACAGGTCCATCCGGTTTTCTCGTGTTTTCCTTGCTCATTAAAAAAGAAAACTTTCGGTTTTTCACATTTGTATTTAGCAAAGATAAGAAAAAGTAGGATCTCCCTTAAGAATTCCTATTGGGTGCACAAAAAGTCCAGGCTGTCAGTACGGATCTGGATCTGCTCCTGCCATTGGTCCTGGGAGGAGCCAAGTCTGCCCAATACCTGGAGGATTTCTCGCACTTAGAAGGAGGGGCTCCCTGTGAGAAAAAGGTCCGCATCAGACCTCTGCTGCTGTCGCCTTGCCCAAGTCAGTAAGGTCAGAGACGACCGTGAAAGCTTTTCCAGCTCAGTAGGATAAAGAACTTGCTCTTGGAGTATACGTCTTCACTCCAAGATCAACACTAGCCTATTCACTTGGAGTCAAAATAGAAAAGAATGCAGTTATGAAAATGTGCACAAAATGTTAAATACTAGTGGCAAATAAATACATCTTAATATGTTCTAACAAGCAAACATATATTCAAGATAATACAGCCCTGCTTTCTTAAACAAACCAAAGAGCCAGATCGAGTGGGGGAGGGCAGGGGCACTGGCATCCTCTCAGCAGGACGTAAGGTAACGCTTGTGCTGGCAAGGGAGGAGACGCCGGGCCGGCCGGCCACAGCCTGGGCGACTATTGCTGTTTCACAGGAGACCACTTGAGAAATACCTTCACGCATGTCTAAACTGCTTGACACAAACCAAAGTTTAAGTATGAAAAATACTTCACTTCTGCATCATCCATCCAGGCCTCTTAGGCGTGTCCACATTGTATAGCGATCGCTTCACATTCAGATGAAGTTGCGGTCAGTGATTCTTCATGCGTTACTGCGAGGGAGATCTTGACTCTGTTCTCTGCTCTCCCCACCTCAGGCATAACTTATTGCGATAGTTTCTCTCTTAGGAAATAGGTCCTAATACCTTTGCTCTGGTTTAGGAAGGTTTGCAAGTGCCCCTTGCTAGACTGTTGGGGTTAGCCACTGCCTTAACATTTACTTCTTAGTGCAGCTTTAAGAATCTCCACTTTCCTTCAGTCCTGACGACACTCTGCTGTTCTGCCTCTGTGGTACAGGTCCGTGCAACAGCAGCCTGCTAATGTCTCTGTGCTGAAATACAGTAAAGGACAGACAGGAAGGAAAGGGAATTAAACACAGGTCACGATATGAACAGAATGTAGTCCTCACTGTTTAAATTAAGCCCTACATAGACTGTGGGATCACACCTGAATGTTTTCTCTTTGTTTTTGTTGTTGTTTTGTTTTGTTTTGTTTTTTGGCAGAACTGGGGATTGAACTCAGGCCCTTGCACTGGCAAGTGCTTATTCTACTGAGCCATCTCCCAGGCCCAAAATGTGTTTTTTTGTTTGTTTGTTGTGATTTCTTTTCTCTTAAATCAATTAAATTTGACCAATGTTTGTAGGGAGGGTGGAGGTGGTTGTTTTTAATTTTAGAAACCAGCTTTCTGCCACTTGAAACCAACAAAAGCACGTTTTATTCTGAAGTATAATTAGCTCAACTCCAATACAAGTAAAATGCTATCTTTTACATCTTAGTCTTTTTAAATGGATATTTATGAATATTTGCCTAATAACTAGAGAATTTTCATTTCATCTTTTGTTTTCATTTCTATTTTCCTGTTTTTTCTTTTTCTTTTTGGGGACAGGATTTGCTAAGTAGCCCAAGCTGGCCTTGAACCTCCTGCCTCTGCTTTCCAAATGATGGGATTTTGGGATTACGGGTGTGAGCCCCAGCGCCCAGCACCTTGGACTGGTTGGCCTTTTGGTGTAACAGAAAGTCAGGATAGCTGGTGTGGACTGCAGGGCAACCCCGCTCTCTCTCTGGCACAGGCTAGCCTATGATCTCTTTTCTTTTTGTTGTTCTGGGTTTGGTTTTCTGAGACAGGATGTCACGATGTAGTCCTAGAAGCCCTGAGTGCTTGGTGATCCTCCTACCCCAGCCTCCTGCGTGGCGGGGTTGCGGGTGTGCAGCACCATGACTGACTAGCCTTTAATTTCACGAAGCAAATTTATATATAGAACCAGCTATGTAAGAATCAGCTACCGGCTACGGTCTACATATGCATAAGAGCAAAAGCGGGGGGGGGGGGGTAGAGTGGCTCCCCTGGGACACTGATGTGTAGACCCCGCATCAGACACCAGCAAGACCACCATCTGAGCAGAACATAACTTATAACTGGTCAGATTGGCCAGTGTTTACCAGCAAACCTGATCATCAGCAGAATACTCTTCATGGTACTTTCAACAAAACTAGGGCTTTAAGCCATACCACCACATAGCCGGACTGCAGCACCCCGTACCACCACGCCTTGGTTCTGACGCTCAGCTGGGGACCTAAGCACAAGCACAAGTGTAATCTCCAAAAGAAGTGATTGAAAGAAACCAGGTTTTGGTCAAATCCATCTGTAAACCGAAAATGTGATACCATAGTGAGATATTAACACACAGGAGGACACAAAAGAGGAAAGAAAACGCACCCCATTGCTCCCCATATTTAACTTTCACATTGCACAGTAGGTCTTTCTCTTGGTTTGACAGAATTTCCTGCTAACTTCCTGGCACGGGCACACGCTGTTCACTCCCTGGACCAAGGCCTATGAAATAAATCCCCGGGGCACTCTCTCACACTTCAAGGAAAAACAGCTTCTAGCCACAAAGGTTGCACACATCAATATGAAAGGTGAACACAGAAAAAGGCCGAGTTACGCTTATATTAATAGTGGATATTGACAGAAGATTTTACTTTCTAAAAGACACTGAACTAACAGGATTGCAGCGCTAATCAATTTAGACTCACACAGAACTTTGGAAGCAAATTGTTTCCACTTTATAAACTGAAGAAGAAAAAAAGAACAGCACCATTATAGGAATTTCATTTCCTTCTATTTATAACTAAACTTTAATGAGGCCTATTCAAATTCAGTTGAGGATCAAAGCAGGAAAACCACAGGTCCTATGAGATGCGCAGGAAACCAAGAATACTATTACCTCAAGATCGCCTTAAGGAAGGAAGCTGTCACCCCCTGGAGACTGGCCAGCCACAACCTCCAATCCGAAACAGGCCATTCTGGCCCAGCCTGCAAAGTGCCGCCGCAGATGCAGTGACACCGCTCTTCTGCCACACACAAACACAAGGGTGGAACAGCCCTTCCCCCATCACAGAAGCAAGGTTAAATACTTCCTTCTTTCATGAAGGAAGCAATAGAGATGTTTAGTTCAGAGTGTAGCAAGAAAATTCCTAGCCTTTCCCAAACCCATGCAGGAGTCCAAAATAAGCCTGTAAGAGATTATCAAAGGAGTCAATTTTTTAAAATATGCTTGGGGATAGGGTACAGCTCAGTAGCACAAACACCTGCCTGGCAAGCACAAGATCCTGAGGAGCTCAATTCCTAGTACCAAAAAAAGAAAAAGAAAACAAAATGTGCTTAAAGAAATGTTCCAAGTGCATTCGAGTCTGATCTTCTACCACCCTCTGGAGCCCTATGTTAATGGCAATGGATTTTTGTGTTTGTTTTTTATGTATTTGGTACAGGGTCTCACTTCGTGGCTTGGACTCGTAGTGACCCTCCTGTTCTCAGCCTCCCCAGCGCTGAGATTACAGGCGTGCGCCACCATGCCTGGTCTCAGTGGTCAGCTCAGCACAACTGAGGGCAGGGCCAGCTAGGCATGTGGTGCCGGGGATCCAACATGGGTCCCTACACTTGCCTAAGCAGGCACTTTAGTCTGCTGAGCTATGTCACTGGTCCGATGGCAATGTTTTTGAGATTAATTCAATAAGAATATGTGAATTAAATACTTATATATTCATGTGTACAGTGACAGCTTGGTTCACTAACTCAAGTCTCTCACAATTCAGGTTGCAGATGAAAGCCAAATCAAGCTTTCAAAAAAAAAAAAAACCAACCTTCCCCATAAGGTCCACACTGACCCGCTTGATCCAGTGCTTGTCCACTGAACCATTCCGCTTGATCCAGTGCTTGTCCACCTCGGTTTGTGACCATAATGGTGGAAAGAATAAAGCCCGGGAGCCGAGGTAGCACCATATTCCCATATACACATAAAAAGTCCTGACCAGGGGCTGGAGAGATGGCTCAGTAGAATAAGTGTTTCTCTGGCAAACGCAAGGGCCTGAGTTCAATCACTGGTTCCACCAAAAAAAAAAAAAAAAGTAATGACCAAAAAGTTAAGGAGTATAAAAGTGGTAAAGAAAATTTAAGGGGCCTGCCCCTTAGCTCAGTTGTTTAAGTGGCTGCTTCAACAAAGCAGTCAGGGGCTGGAGAGATGGCTCAGTGGTCTAAAGCACCTACTTGGAACAAGCTTGGCAAAGCACAGGGACCGCGGTTCGACCCCCCAGCACCACATGCCAGCCAGCCCTGCCCCCAGGTGGGCTGAGCTGGCCCCACACACACGCACACACACACACACTAAATAAATGTTAATAAATAAATAAAAATTAAAAAAAAACAAAGCAGTCAGCCTTAGTCAACTCCAGCCAGGCCAAAAAACAACAACAACAACAACACTTCTGCCATTTTTCGGGGCCAGGGAGATGGCTCAATGGAATAAGTGCTGCCCTGGCAAGCACAGGGGCTTGAGTTCAATCCCCAGTTCTGGGAAAAAAAAAAAAAAAAAGAAAGAAAGAAAGAAAATGTAAACAGTGAACAGATAAAGAAACCTCGCATCTGACCTTCAGGCTGCCTAGCTGCTGCGGCCGACGACTTTGCCATGTGACGCCCAACTCCCACTACCTGTGCAGAACTGCTCTTAAGCCACAGGAGCTCCTGGGAAGCTGCCCTTCTGCAGCCACCAGGTAGTGCCCACTGAAAGCCGCTTTCACTGGGGAATGATCACCTGCGTGATGCAATCCAGCTACCAAGGTCAAGAAAAGCTAAAAAGAAAGGAGAAGGCGCTCTTAAGGTCCAGCCTCAGCGAGTGCAGGGAGGACTGAGGGTGACAGGTGCCCGCCTCGCTTCCTGGCAGGGCTTGACAGACAGACCTGCCCGGCTCACTGTTAACTACAGTGCTCCCAGTCTGAATCCACAGTGGTCTGTCAGACACTGCAAGGGAGCAGCAGGACTTGTCACTGTCTGATGTAACAGTTGCCATTTGTTGAGACCTATGGTAGAAAAAAACAAGTTAACAAAAATAGAGCAGTCATTTGAGTTCCTTTTAATATACTTTACCAAAAAAAAAAAAAAAAAAAAATTGAAAATAAGACCAAACTTCAGGGGCCCTGCCCCTTAGCTCAGCTCTTTAAGTGGCTGCTTCAACAAAGCAGTCAGGCTCAGGTTGCTGTGGTTCAATTCCCACAACTCAAGCCTGCCAAACCTGCCCCGAAGGCATTCGGAGCAAAAAAAAAAAAGACCACATTTCAGCAGAATAAACCTGAGTTTACTCTAGATAACCTGAGGGCTCCACAGCATGTGAAGCTTGAGTACTACGTACTAAGGAGTACTAAGCACTGAGGAGCTCAAGAGCCATGTGGGCACCAGCCATGGCCAGCAGAGGGCACTCTTCGACACAAGCCCTATGAGCTACAAAATGCCAGGAGCTCCCTCCATGCTGCCCTCCTAACATACTGACCAGCAAAAAGGGAAATACTAACTCATATGCAGTGTTCTTGGCCAAAAAAAAAGTTTCCCATCTACCACTAGCATGGTGGTGGGGCTACCCGAGCTTAATGACCTCGAGCACTTCCGGTGTCGGACCATCCACCTTACATGGCTCAAAAGATCCAGGGCCCACTCTGCAGAGTGACTCCCAACCGCCCAATGCCCCTTCTCTAATCTGGATGAGCGCTGCACACTGCTGAGGCGGAAATAAGAGTTACGACAAGATAAGCTTTCTCACTGAGGCTTTTGGAACAGAGATGTAAAATGCTGAGCATAATTTAATTGAAGGGATGCTATTTGAAGCTCTATTTGCTATTCTGTTTTGGTACTGGGAATCAAACTCAGGACCTTGCACTTGTGAGGCAGGCCCTTGTGCCGCTGAGCTATAATCCCAGCCCTTGAAACACTATGTCAGCCATACTTACTTGCTTCCTTCCCTAGTTGAAGTATAAATATGACTTCACTTGTCACATAAGTGTACTCAATGGCAGGAGCATAATTTAGTTTTGGGGTTTTTTTTTTTTTTTTGCAGAACCAGGGATTGAACTCAGACACTTGAGCTTGCCAGGGAAGCACTTATTCCACTGAGCCATCTCCCCAGCCCCCAGGAGCATAATTTAGTTAATATTCAGTGCTTACAACTGTATTTTAAAATTCTATATCAGAAGCAACAGCATACAGTAGAAACTTAAAAAGGCTTTTATGATTCTGAAATCTTGCCTATGACTGATCACATAAGCATAATTACTTCTGAATTCTACTCGAGAGGAAAGCAATTTTTAAATAAATTTGAAGCCAGGCATGGTGGCATATGCCTATAATCCCAGCACTCAGGAAACTGAGGCACAAGGCTCACTGCAAGGTCAAGACAGCCTGGGCTACAAAGTGAGCTCAAGGCCAGCCTGACCTGCATAGTGAGACCCTGCTTCATAAAGACAAAAAAAAGTTTAATAATGCACTTATTTACAAAGAAAATTTAAGCATACTCTTAACTGTACCTCATGGCAATCGCACATGAAAAAACGGATCTGAAGGCAGAACACAATTTACCTTCTGAAGGCCTCTCCTGTAAATAAAAATGGTGCCAACAATGTTCTAAAGGATCCGCCTTTTAAAATTTATTTATTTATTTATTTATTTATTTATTTATTTGAGAGAGAGAGAGAGAGAGAGAGAGAGAGAGGTGTGTGTGTGGCCAGCTCAGCCCACCAGTGGGCGGGCTGGCTGGCATGTGGTGCTGGGGGATTGAACCGTGGTCCCTGTGCTTCGCTGAACTTGTTCTAAGTAGGTGCTTTAGACCACTGAGCCATCTCTCCAGCCCAGGATCCGCCTTTTAATTCGAAGCAAGAAGAATGAGTAGGATGGGGCAAAGACTGACTTCACCTCCTCCTACCCTTCCTCACTGCAGCCCCAACAACACCACAGGGAATGTCCACCGCCAGCCTTGGTCTCAGCACCTTGCCTGTGACTTTTTGGGTCTTTTTTTTTACAGAACCAGGGATTGAACTCAGACCCTTGCACTTGCCAGGGAAACGCTTATTCCACTGAGCCATCTCCCCGGCCCCTGCCTGTGACTCTTGTGCCCGGGTTTGAAATAAACCTCTGCTCAGTGCTTCCAGGTTCTGTAAGTTTCCTTGAGAATTTCCCACCATCCGGGATATCCACTAGGAAGAGCAGGGTGCACCTCGGGCAGCAGGAAGTGAGGGACACCCCATGAAAAGGTGGCAGTTTGGTTGGAGTCACTCACTTTGTTCTTTAAGATAAGAAAGCCTAATTGCAATGGTGGCAGCAGAGACAGAAAGTGCAGGGCAGAGCAGGCCAAGTCCACTTGCAGACAAATGAAAGGAAATAGGAGAGGTCATGCGCTTAGAGCAAAACCCAGAATGAAAACCTAAGATTACACATCTGCACCTAGTACTTCACCAAATACTCCAAGTCAAGCACCTTAATACAATACATTACAGAGCAACATCTACAGAAAGATGTGTGTGAACAGCACCTGGGTTACAGCATACATCCTGTTTTTCTCTTTTTATTTTTTTGGCTGTACCAGGGATTGAACTCAAACTCAGAACCTTACGCTCACCAGGCAGGCGTTTATGCCACTGAGCTATATCCCTGGCCCCATCCTGCTTTTCTAACCTTAGTGCTCCCGCTCTAACCAGACACTTTTTTAGGCGAAGTGCACACAGTTCCCAGCACACCAGGACTCACACCAAGATGTGCCTTTTCTAGCCTGCCGACACTGTGGCAGAAATCCTAAGTATTTTATAGTCAACCGCATCTCAAAACTGAGCCGTCAGTAAAATGACTACCCACTGAAAAGTGGGCTTGGCACACCGACCACGGCCTTGAGCTGTCAGGTGCCTGCCTAACACGAAGCAGAAACCGCCCACTCAAATATACCAGGGACCATAAAATAGTCAAATCACACTTTTTATGACCAGCCAACACATTACAGTAAGACGAGCAGAGTCCCAGGGGGACACAGTGCATCGCGGTTCACTTGAAAGCCCACAGAGCAGCCCTGTTCTCGGTGCCTCCGCCCAGCTCTCCCCGGAACCCCGCGCACCAGGCGCCAGCTCCAGGCGCCAGCTCTAGTCCCCAAGGTGCCCCACACCCTCCTCACAAGCAGATGGCACTCTCCGCTGCGCCAGGGGCTGCACTTCCGAGTACACAAGGGCTCTGCGCGGTACTACTAGACACACATAAAAGAGCTGAAACCGGTTTCTGCAGTTCTGATTTGCTTTGTTTGTTTTGTGTGGTTTTGTTGCTATGGTCCTGGGGATTGAACACAGGACCTTCATACTGAGCTCCATCCCCATCGCTCTTTTTATTTTGAGGCAGGATCTCACAAAGTAGTCAAGCCGCATAGGCTGGTGGTCTCCCACATGTGGCGCCCCTGCCTCAGCCTCCCAGGATGCTGGGTTACAGGTGTACCCATGCACCACCAGGCCTGGCTGCAGTGTGAACATGACTTAAATGTGATGCTGTGAGTTTATCAGCTTCCCTTCACCCCGCCCAGTTACTCTTCTCAAGAGCCTCCTAAGGCCACTGAATTCACACTTCCAGGTAGTCGTGAATACTCAGCATGGCTATTAGAACCACCACGCCTTCGGGCTGAAAGCAAAATAGTTTCCTTCTTCTACACTGAGTGCATGTTCCAGAAGACAGAATTCAGCGCAGTCAGAGCCCAATTCCTGTTACACAACAGGGTAGCGGTGCAGGAACTCCTGCCAGGCAACAGGGGGCACTCTGACCCTCCCCCTTCCACCAGCTCGCAGGCCCCAGCCCCTGCACTTTGCCTAAGCAGGTGCTTTAGTCCATTGAGCTATCTTACCAGCCTCAAAAGTTGTTTTGTTTTTTTGGCGGAACTGGGGATTTAACTCAGACCCTCATGCTTGCCAGGGAAGCGTTTATTCTATTGCGCCATCTTCCCAGCCCCTAAAAGTTGTAATCCTTATAGGATTTTTAACCGTTTTTTTCTTTGTTTGTTTGTTTCCTTTCCTAATAGCAAGGATTAAACCAAGGGCCTTCACATTGAGTTACATTCCCAACCCTCTATTTTAAAGACAGGGTCTTGCTAATTCAACAAACTGTCCAGGCTGGGCTTAGAACTGCAGCCCTCCTGTCTCAGCCTCCCAGACTCCCAGGACCTAAGGCACTGAGCACCATGACAGACTTGTACTAGGTTTTGTTTTGGGTTTTTTTTTTTTTTTTGGGGGGGGGGGTCTGCTCAGGATGCCTTCAGGGCAGGTCTGGTTTGGCTTGAGGATGAGGGGATTGAACTACAGCATCCTGAGCCTGACTGCTTTGTTTCAGCAGGCCCTTAAACACCTGAGCTAATGGGCAGGCCCTGCACCAGGGTTGTTTTTTTTTTTTTTTTTTTTTTTTGCGGAACTGGGGATTGAACTCAGGCTCTTGTGCTTGCCAGGGAAGTGCTTATTCTACTGAGCCATTTCCCTGGACCCTGCACTAGGTTTTAAGTGAATCTCTGTGCTGTCCCTTAAGCAAGGGACACTGAAGGTTACAAAATTATCTTTAAAAAAAAAAAAAAAGCTTTGCTAAAACTTGCTGTGCATTTTTTTTTCCATTTTCAAGGAAAGGAAAAAAAGTGTAACCACAAAGCCTAAATGTCAGCGATGAAAAATCTGGCTTTTCTCCCACATACCGACACCAGGGTAGGAAAAAACTGAGTTTTATTCATGGTTTCTGGTTAAGACCCAGACTCTTGAGGAATGTAAGGAGGAAACTGTCATTCTTGCATTTTTATGATGAAGGGAAAATTTCGCACAGATGACTATAATTGCAACCTTAAAAAAAAAAAAAAAAAAAAAAAAAGACCTTATGAAATAATCAAGAATTGGACTAAAAATACTTAATTCATATGTAAACCAAGTTTTAAGATTGACCTGTATCTAACATCAAACCTTTATAAAGTTGTTTACCACAAAAAGATGTGCTTAATCAAAGAAAAGGCTCTGGGCTCAGGACACACGCACTAAGTGCTATTCTCAGTTTCTCACCTAAAAAATGAAAATATGAAGCAGAAATTCAGTATTTGAGAGTATAATGTCTTTTTCATTTTCACCTCCCCCTAGAATAACAGTAATTTATGGGGGAAAAAAAACAAACCTTAAGTTCAGCAATTAAATTTTTCAGGGATTAAAGTCCTGAGAATCTGACTCAGAAGCCCATGCAGCGGAGCACGCTGGCGCACCGGGAGCAGCAGGCAGGAGGGCCTCCAGGGCAGGCCCAGCCGGGGCGATGTAGCAGGAGCTGGTACACTCAAAATAAATTAAAACGGGCTGGAGATGTAGCTCAGCGCGAAGGTCCTGGGGTCAGACCGCAGTCCAAAGAAAGTGGGGGTGCACTTCAAACACACAGCACAGCATGACAGAACTATGACCTGAACTGCAATGGAATGTAAATAACCTCAGTCTTAGCTGGTGACTTAATTTTAGTACTAAAATGATATAAATGGTTTCCATACTCATAAAATGGCCTCCAAAATTGTTTTTATTATTGGAAGAGAATAGTTTTAACTAGAACCTGCTTTTCTAAATACGAATACACTAAATCATTTCAAAATTTTACCAATGGGCAGTTCCAGTTCTTAAAAAATGGAGCAGGGTTAGCTGGGCTCGGCAGTGCGCATCTGTAATCCCAGCACGGGAGGTTGAAGCAGGAGGTACTGGCGGAGTTCAAGGTCAGCCTGAACTACATACACAGCTATCCTGTCTCCAAAAAACAAAGACAAACCAACAAACAAAAATGGAGCTCCACAAGTATTCCCTTGTACAGGAATCCTGGAAGGCAGGCACTGCCAATAGCTTCGTCTAGCACGCTGCTGGAGAAAACTGTTGTGACTCAATTTCCAAATGCTTTCTAGAACAACAGCATGACAAATTAAAAGATGTTACCACAAACTGATTACACACAGCCAGGTGTGGTGGTTGGTGCTTGCCTGCAATCCCAGCACTCCAGAGCCTGAGGCAAGAGGAATCACCGTGCATTAGAGGTCAGTTTGGACTACATAGTGAGATAGATCAAGGTGAGGTTGAATTATGTAGCAAAACTGCATCTCAAAAAAAATAAAATTTTTTTAAAGTCAGATTAATGAACCAGACAAAATAGTAATCCCAAACTCAAGAGGCTGAAGCAGGAGGGTCATGAATTTGAGGCAAGCCTGTGCTACATACACAACGAATGCAACACCAGCCTGCACTCCACACGGTGAGATCTTGTCTCAAACAAAGCAACCCAGGAGTGGTGGTACACACGTATGATCCCAGAACTCTGGAGGCTGAGGCAGGAAGGTCACTGCGAGTCTAAGACCAGGCAGAGCTACACAGTAAGTTCAAGACCAGCCTGAATTACACGGTGAGACCTTGTCTCAAAAACAATAAAGATAAAAATAAAACAAATACATGCTAGTCGGTAATGCTGTCCCTTTTTTTTTTTTTTTTTCCCCAGAACCGGGGATTGAACTCAGATCCTTGTGTTTGCCAGTCAAGCACTTATCCTACTGAGCCATCTCCCCAGCGCCCTGCTGTCCCTTTTTAGT
>NW_004524605.1:16207480-16211225 GCF_000260255.1 Octodon degus
AGGCTAGCCTTGAACTTGAGGTGATCCTCCTGCCTCAGCTTCCAGTGCTAGGAATACAGGCCAGATCCTTCACTTAAAACACTATCAACTTTTCTAAACATTTGCCAATCCAGGGCCAACCAAAAAGCTCAGCAGATTAAAGTGCCTGCTTAGGCAGACACAGGGGCCTGGGGCTTGATCCCTGGCCTGCCCTGCCAGCCCCACCCCCGGGGTACACTGAGACAGGTGATTGAGACTGGGCATGGTGGCGCAAGCCTGTAATCCCAGCTCTTGGGATGCTGTAAACAGGCGGATCAGAGTCTGATCTACACAGTGAAACCCTGTACACCCTGTCCTAAATACAAAAAAAAAAAAAAAAAAAAAATCAA
This sequence comes from Octodon degus, assembly GCF_000260255.1. Classification (NCBI taxonomy): domain Eukaryota; kingdom Metazoa; phylum Chordata; class Mammalia; order Rodentia; family Octodontidae; genus Octodon; species Octodon degus. Next base: position 16,207,849 of record NW_004524605.1, read on the forward strand.
TCCAGTATTTTACAATTTAGAAAACTCCCCACAAATAAAAATATATATCCTCTACATATTGTCTTCACATCCAAATCCCTCTCTAAGGAGCCGAGGAGATGGCTCAGTGCAATAAGTGCTTCCCTGGCAAGCGCAAGGGCCTGAGTTCAATCCCTAGTTCCAGAAAAAAAAAAACAAAACACAAATCCTTCTCTATTCTACTACAACTAATCTACAATTACTCTAAGATTTTCCCATCAAACCACTTAAGACCAGGTGTGGCGGCGCACACTTGACTCCAGCCATGAGAGACTGAGGTAGGACAATCTACTTTAAGGCCCACCTTGACTACAAAGACAAGCCCATGTCAAAGAAACAAAACAAAAAGTAAAACACACATTCACTCAGGGATACACCACCATGTTTTTTTTAAATGTATTTAGTGCAGGGTCTACGGGCTGTCACTACGCAGACCGGACTCACAGTGATCCTCCTGTTTTCGGCCTCCCCAGCGCTGAGATTACAGGCCTGCACCACTATGCCAGGACTCGGTGGCCTGCTCAGTGTGCCCGGGGGCTGGGCCAGCGCAGCATGGGGTACCAGGTATCGAACCCCAGTCCTTACATTTGCCTAAGCAGGCACTTAGTCTGCTGAACTATCTCGGCCCTGTACCACAAATTCTTGCCAGAAGACTCAGCCTAGTGAAGCCCAATCGCCCCAGAGACCTGTTTTCTAGGTCTCTGGTTCTGCATCTGTAAATAACAGGTAACAGGACACCCCTTCCAAATGACCAGTCAGCCTCCTGCTCTGTAAGTTCTAGAAAATTAAAAAGGAACAATGCTCTGATGTCCTAAATTTCGGGTTATTTCTACAAATAACATCTTAGTCTGCACAGCTCTTACTTCGTCTGGTTTCTCTCTAGCTCCCTCACTCCTCCCTCTTTAGGCCACAGACCAGCAAGGGGCAGATAACAGCCGGAGAAGCAGCAGTGTGGGCACAGCTCCCCAACCTGGCTGCCTCCACCTGCAGGAGACGCTGGACACACTCATCCAGCAGAGAAGTTGCTGTATAAAACTTGGGGGAGGGGCGGGGGGCTGGACCAGGACCAGTCCGGATAAATGAGTTGTCCAGACTGCGCTCCCAACTTTCAATCCTTAGGATCGCACCCGTGCACCACCACACCCAGCCCACATACATTTTTTTAATATACTGCTATCAGTGTACAAAATGTTTTAAGATTAATAAAATTTTTTATCTATTGAAATTTTAGTGAAATATGCCTAACTGCAAATTCAAATAGAGGGATCATTTGACAGAATTAGATCATGTACATTTGTGATTATGCTTCACTTTTCAACGGCCTGGAGTATGAAACTGAGCGTTATTTTTGTACTCCACAATCATGATTTTGTCATTTTCTTTCCTTTTCGAACGACTTTTTTTTTTTTTTTTTTGCGGAGCCAGGGATTGAACTCAGGCCGTTATGCTTGCCAGGGAAGCGCTTATTCCACTGAGCCATCTCCCTGGCAGAAAGGCTGTTTTGGGGTGGGGGGGTTGATTTTTTTTGTGGAACCAGGGATTGAACTCGGGCCCTTGCACTTGCCAGGGAAGTGCTTATTCCACTGAGCCATCTCCCCGGCCCTCCCACAACTTCTGAAGTAAACCAAACAGTTTATGCCGTAAAAGCATATTTGCCAAAGTACCTATTAGCAAAATCCACTTTCCAAATCAGTATCATCCCACCCAGATTATACAAAGCCTAAGAATTTTGTGATCTTTAAATCTTTCTGAGCTTTAGATTTCAAACTTCCAAAGCCACTTGAATAAGTGAGCTCCTTAACTTAAAACAGATATTCAGAAAATCTCCAAAGATAGCTCCCTTCTAGCCCCTCCAGCACGATGTGAACTTATTTCAACCTATGATAATAGAAATTTAGAAGTTGTTTCTGTTTGCAGGAAAGAAATGTTTTATTCAAGTGAAACGTCTTTTTAAAAATTGTGTGTTTATTAGAATCAAAAAGCATTGACTGAATTTTCCCAAACAAATTCTACTTGCTTTTGCAGAAAATTGTAAAAGAAGTCTAAACCAAGAAGTTTTTCTAATAATGGTCATTAATTTCATAATAACTAATGTATTTCAGATGGGATTTACAAATCCACAAAACGTTGCCTTATTTAAAATTTCAAATTTCTAAAAATGTCACACTGACTCAAATCATAGCAAATTTAAGTCAGATACAAAAAGTTCTAAGCAACTTTAAAAAATCTTGGGATAAACCTGCATTCACAGGAAGGCAAACATATTTTTCACTAATAGTACAAAGCTAAAAGTGGAAAATAAGAAACCAAATCTTGGGGACTTGGGGACTTGGGGACTTGGAAAAATAGCAAACTAAGTTACCAGCCCCAAAGCAGTCATACCTGAGGCAGAAATCAAAACAGAAAGGAGACCTGCTAAAATTACCCAAATGCACAAAAGAAAAAGCAGCATGTGGTGAACTAAGGCTAAAAAGGAGCATTTAACCCTACCGTTCACGGAAGCTGGTGAGAGCACGACCTCTGGAAGCGCATCGCCCTCTACGCTACAAAGCCTCGCTCCAAGAATACACGGCTCACTCCGTATTATCTGACTTAGACATAGTCTCAGCTAATATATTCGATAGGGCGAACAGTAAAATAAAAGTGTGGTCTTCCACCTTTTCTAAACAATACTACAAATTTTCTACCATCTTGAAATTTTTCAAAGCTTTTTGAGAAACACACACAAATAATTTGGATTTAGTCGATTTTATTTACAGCTTGTTTTTTGTTTTTTTTTTACATTTCAGAGCATTACACAATTACATTTCTCATTTTCTGACCTGCAAACAGATACCTTAAATGGAAATACTATTTTAAAAAATTATCAAATTAGGTACATCCAAAATGCAACAATTACACATATGACAATTAATACACAAAGTGTAATTTACTAGGACGAATCCTAAGAATTTAGGAACAGCCAGTCAGGAGAAATCTGACCAAATTTAGTTAACTATTTACACATCCAAAATGAAACCTATCTAAACTCCCAAACCAGAAGCTTGAAAGTTAGTTATAGCCCCACTGGACGAAAGAGTGCTGGCTCACACCTGTCCTAACGGCTCTAACAGCTGGAAGCCCAAACACAAGACCACCTCCCCAGCCCCATGACCAACCAGACAGCAAGCAAGGATCTCAGTTTGTCCAACACCCAGATACCAAATTTGTATACCATTAGACACACAGAAAGACTAAGTGTTCATTAATTCAAAAACAAGTAGTCATTAAATATTCTCTACCCCACTCATCACCCATTACTAAAACCTCAAATATGCAACCTGTATCACATAGTGACAGACAGTATTGTGTGTGTGTGT
>NW_004524605.1:16214120-16215046 GCF_000260255.1 Octodon degus
ATAATAATAAATAAAAATCACAAAATGCCAAAATCTTACTCAAATTAAGTCCAAAGTAGATACACTTACAGTTGTATCTTTCAAGTTTTTAAATTTTGTTGCTTGTTCACTATGTGCAGAAGGGGGTGCTGGGAGCCTTTGACCTGAGCCCCCTCCCCAGCATTTCATTGACTGACTGACTGGCTGATTTCACTGATTGCTTGATTTTGATTTTTAAATTTTCAGACAGGGCCTTATTAAGTCATTGGACTGCCCAGACTGAGGTAAGGACTGCATTCATTTGCCCCTCCCTCCCACCGTGCTGGGATTACAAATATGTGCCACCCTATCATTCACCTCAAACTTTGTTAGTTTTGTTTTTTGAGAAAAGGGTCTCGTTGTGTAGCCCAAGCTGGCCTCAAACTTGCGGTGATCCTCCGGCCTCAGCCTCCCAAGTGTTGGGATAATAGGTGTGTGCTACCATGCCTGGCTATAGAAATATTTAATGCATTAAATTTAAAGTTCAAAGCAGGGGGCTACAGAGATAGCTCACAGACATAAGCACATACCTAGCAAGCACAAGGACCCAAATTTGATCTCCAGCCCCACATGCCATGCAGTCTCAGCCCAGGATGCCAGGGTGCCCACCATGTGGCCCCAGAACCAGGCGTGATGGCACACACCTATAATCCCAGCACTTGGGAGATGGAACCAGGAGGATCTCTGCAAGTTTAGGGGCTACACAAGCCAGAATTGCATAGTGAAACCCTGTCTCTAAATAAATAAATGAAGTTTGAAGCAGGAAGTGGCATTGTACACCTGTAATCACAGCATTCCAAGGGTGAGGCAGGAGGGCTGCTTTGAGTTCAAGGCCAACCTGGACTACAGAGTTCAAGGCTTATCTGAACTATACAGCCAGGCCTTGTCTCAAAAGAAAGCAAAAAAAA
>NW_004524605.1:16216346-16218902 GCF_000260255.1 Octodon degus
AAAGGAAAGGAAAGAAAGGGGAAAAGGGAAAGGGAAAGAGAAAGGGAAAGGGAAAAGGGAAAAGGAAAAGGAAATCTGGACATCAGGTACCTACACTTGGACAGAGATACACCAAGAGTCAGCTCACACCGGTATTCACCTATATACTTTTCTACCCAAAGTCACTGAAGAGACTTAACCACCATAACCAACTGCTTACAGTAAATACTTATTTATTGCTTACAGTAAACCCTAAAGTGGAAAGCAGCCCCCTGGCTGAGGTAGGACGAGATCGGGTCTGGGTTATTTCAAAAGCGGAACACGCTCCCTCACTCAACAGGCTTTGCAGAAAGCCACTTTATCCTAGCACAGCATCTAATAATTATTTGTTTCCCGACTAACTGTAAAGCACTGTGGGCATTGGGCCTTTCCTATGTATGTCCTTATGATGGCACCAAAATGACTCACAGAGCTTCTGAAAAATGACTCATCTGAGATAGGACCACTATTTACACTAAAAGCAAAGTTTTCAAATTCATCAGACACTATCAATTGCCCTTGTTCTACATGCATATCTTTCCACAGTAAAATGAAAAAGCTCAACTTCCTCTTTCCAGATTCACCAGACCCCAGTTTTTGTTTTGCCTCCGCAGTGCTGGGCACTGGGTCCAGGCACTCATAAGCCAGACTCTGTCACGCAGCTACGCCCCAGACCTAACCAGAATGTGCTTTATGCTTGAAGTCAACTGTGGCTTACCATCCTTTAAAATTTAGTTTCTCTCTGCATAAATGAGTAGCTAGTTCCTACATAAAGGATCCAGAAAATCCCTGAGAGATAGGTCAATAAGTGTTAGTCTTAGCCAGTAGCCCATACCTGTATTCCAATTCCAGGACATAGAAGGCTGAGGCAGGGGAATCGCCACAAATTCAAGGCCAGCCAGGGGTATATAATTAGTTCAAGCCCAGCCTGAATTACATAGGAAGACTGCATAAATAAACAAATTCTCCACAATTCAGCCAATTATAAATCTGATCATAGCAAGTTAAGTTGTGTAATCTGGCATGTTTACCCTTCAGAGTTCAATGAACATATTACTACTTCTCATTTGGATTGGCTTTCTCTCTGCTTTTCCCTTACGAATGCTAGTTGCTTTTTTTTAATAACCTTTTTCTTCTGTTGCTGTGGTGGTGCTGGGGTGGGATCCATGGTTCACACATGCTAGGCACTCTTACCACTAAACCAAACTCAAATGATGTCCTTTTTTTTTTTTTTTCATTTCTTGTCTCTGCTTGTGGTGCTGGGGATCAAACTCTGGTGACACAAACACACACGAGCGCTGCACCACTGAGCTACACTCTCAGCCCACAAAGTGATTTTACAGCATAGGAAGGCACTTCCCTGTGTAACAATGAATAGAAACTGGAAAGAAGAAAAAAAACTAAAGCCGGGCATGGCAGCGCACTCCCATAATTCTAGCCCTTGGGAGGCTGAGGCAGGAGGATTGCTACAACTTAAGAGACTAGCCTGAGCTACAAAGTAAGCCTGAATTGCATAGTAAAGCCCTGTCTCAAGAAAAAAGGGGGGGGGGGGAGCTAAAGCTATAGATATGGAATAGTAACTGGCAAACAGCAAATACTGTCAAGTAATGATCGAAGGTCTTCCAAGGAGCAGGAAGACACATTCTTTTAGGTGGTCCCAGGCTGTGGGCTGCACAAGCCCCAGAACCTCAACGCTCCATCTGTGGAGCCAAGAGGACCAGAGACTGCCACCTGGCAGGCAGAAGCCCAGCTCAGTGGGAGGAACGAAGCCCTGGGGTGTAGCTGAGAGGTGCAAGCTTTGGGGCAAGAGCAGGGCCCTGCTGCTATCCCAGCTCTACAAGTGGGGTAGAGAGAGGGTGACCGGAAGATGACAGGTCCCCCTCAGTACCTCAGCACTGCGCTGGCACCCTCCAGACAACACTTACGCCTTGGGCAGGGTTATCAAACTGAGGAAACAGAGGGCCACAGTGCAATGAAAATAAAATCAGAGAACTTAACAGTAAGTCTGCCAGGTGGGGGACGCACGTAATCCCAGCACTCCCAGCACTCGGGAGAGTACCATTCAGCGAGATTCTGTCTCAAAAATAAATACATAAATAAATAAATAAATATCTTCATTTCTCTAGTAGAGTTTCTCTTGAGCAATTCAAAATAAAGGCTCCTAACTCCTGCCCTTATACTCTGTGACAGTGGAGCCAGGACTTGAGTTTTCAGTAAGCACCTTCAGCTTTTCCTAGGTAGACACACGCCTTGGATCAGTGCCCAAAGGGGGACCTCACCACAGGAAAATTCTAGTGAACAGTGGACAGGCAGTTACGGGCATCTCTCGTCCTTTTTCTAAAAGAACTTCAGATGTTCCACGAGTTAAGTGTGTGCTTACCAGGTGCAGGATCTGGGATCACTCAGTTCCTAGCACCAAAGGAAACAATCGAAAGGGGTCTGGGCCAAAAGCTACAACTCTTGTTGCATAGGTCCTGCTTTACCTTGGTCTTAACCATCCAGCAGAAAAGTATAAAAACGAAGTAGAAGAAGTAAAGC
>NW_004524605.1:16219882-16221770 GCF_000260255.1 Octodon degus
CAAATAAATAAATAAATAATTTAAAAAAATAAATAAATAAAAATGAGTGCCAAAATTTGGAATGGGGGGGGCAAGATATCACCATGAAAAAGACCACTGGGAGCCAAGCATAGTGAGGCATTCCCAAAATCCTAGCCCTTGGGAGGCTGAGTCAGAACGATCAGAAGCTCAAAGCCCAAACTGGAGACAGCAACCTGTCTCAAAAAAAAAAAAAAAAAAGAAAAATGAAAGGAAATTTTAAAAAGACAGACACTATATAACAAAAGCAGGTGTTCTGGAGCAGAGGCAGGAGGACTGCAAGTTGAAGACCAACCTAAGGATGTGGAGAACGCAGCAAGACACTGTCCCAAACAAATTATGAAGTCTTGGGGCTATAACTTGGTGCTAGGGGCCGGGGAGATGGCTCAGTGGAATAAACGCTTCCCTGGCAAGCGCAAGGACCTGAGTTCAATCCCCGGTTCCACCAAAAAAAAAAAAAAACTTGGCGCTAAAGCATCTGCCCAGGAGTTGGGGAGATGGCTCAGCAAAATAAGCACTTCCCTGGCAAGCCCAAGGTCCTGAGCTCAATCCCTGGTTCCGCAAAAAAAAAAAAAGCACAAGGCCTTAGATTTACTCCTCAGCACCACAAAGAAAAAATGTATTATTTTCCAGTATTGGGGTTCCACTTAAGATGTCTAAATTTTATGGATGATTCTAGCCTTAAATAAATTGTATTTACCTATAAAAACCTTATAAAAAGTTGAGGCATGGGGACCAGGGAGATGGCTCAGTAGAATAAGCACTTCCCTGGCAAGTGCAAGGGCCTGAGTTCAATACCCGGTTCCACCAAAAAAAAAAAAAAAAAAACTAAAATGTTATTGTTCTTGCTTAGGATTTGTAGCTTTACCTGACTAAATCCTACTTTTTTTAATTTTAGGGAAGGGTCAACAGGGTATTCAGGGACTCACTACTACTTTGGTGTGATTTTTTTTTTCCTTTTTTTTTGGTGGAACGGGGGATTGACTCAGACCCTTGTGTTTGCCAGGCAAGCGCTTATTCTATTGCGCCATCTCCCCGGCCCCTCACTACTAGTTTGGACTCATAGTGATCCACCTGTTTACAGCCCCCAAGAGCTGGGATTACAGGCCCTAGAGGTGTGGCTGGCACTCAACCCTACTGTTCCACATGTGCTGCTTCTTAAGAATAAAGCTAGGGGCCAGCGAGATGGCTCAGTGGAATAAGTGCTTCCCTGGCAAGCGCAAGGGCCTGAGTTCAATCCCTGGTTCCACAAAAAAAAAAAAAAAAGAGTAAAGCTCTCAACTCACACACGTTCCTTTCCATAACATAGCTCAACACACAGCACTGCTTCCAGTGCCTGTCCATGGGACTAGGGAGATGGCTCAGTAGAATAAGTGCTTCCCTGGCAAGCTCAAGGGCCTGAGTTCAATACCTGGTTCCTCAAAAAAAAAAAAAAGTGCCTGTCCATTTCAAATCACACACACAATTCTTACCTCACAATTTAAAACTTCTTTTACATAAATGTTGATTGATACTGTATTCACTGCCAAAGATGTGAGCCAACCTCACTCACCTGGCCTCTAACCCAGGGTTACACTCTTCTCCCTTGCTTCTCTGCCACTTTTTTTGCCAAGTTGGAACTATCAGAGGTGAAAGTTTTTGAAAAGCTTATACATTACATTTAAATAAATAAAAAGCTTTTATTACTGCTTAAAAACTTTAAGCAAGCAAAGTTCTGAGGAACTAAATGCTCAGGGGCTGGGGAGATAGCTCAATAGAATAAGCGCTTGCCTGGCAAGCACAAGGGCCTGAGTTCAATCTCTGGTTCTGCCAAAAAATAAATAAATGAATAAATACTCAGAAAAATACTTCAAGAGGCCGGGAGATGGCT
>NW_004524605.1:16222930-16224087 GCF_000260255.1 Octodon degus
GGGATTGAAACCTGGCCTCTGTGCCTGCCTGCAGGCGCTTTAATCCGCTGAGCTACTTGGCCAGCCAACCTTGCAGGAGCAATAGTAGTTAGCCCAAAATGAGGAGCACTTCCCATTGCAGAGTTTCTATAATATGTTGTAACTAAAAGTAACCTAATCGTGTACTAGAGAAAGAAAAAAATCTTTAAGGAAAAGATAATAGGGCCTCAGTGGAATAAGCACTTCCCTGGCAAGCGCAAGAGCCTGAGTTCAATCCCCAGTTCTGGGAAAAAAAAAGATAATAAAATCATGAAATGATAAAATAATGAAATAGGGCAGGAATTAAAGGCATTGCATCCATGTTTCCGGAACCTCTACACTATACTGTGAGATTTCCTCTGATCTTAGGAAACAAATGCTCAAGTGAATGATATCCCCAACCTACTATTGAAAGGATTAGGAACAAAAATGCTTACATCAAAAATAATAAAGCAATGAGACAAAATGTTAAAAAAAAAAAAAAAGAGGAAAGCTGAGGCAGGAGGATCACCATGAATCTTTATGACAGGCCTCGCTGTGGCCTCGAACTCGCTATGTAGTCCAGGCTGACCTTGAGCTCACTGCAATACTCCTTACTCAGTCTCTCAAATGCTGGGATTACAGATGTGTGCCAGCACAACCAGCTAAGAAATGTTTTCAAGGGCTAAGGATATACCTTAGTGGCACAGCACCTAACTGAAAAGTGCAAGATGCTGAGTTCAATTCCCAGTACCACAAAAAACAAAGTTTTCAAAATAAAAAAGGAAAAGGCTAGGCATGTAGCACACACCTGTAATCCCAGCATGTGGGTGGCTGAGAGGACCCATGGAGGCCAGCCTGGCCAGGCTAGTAGATGGACACCTGTAATCCCAATACCTGGGAGGCTGAGACAGGCGTATGACAGATGCTAGCCTGGGCTACACAGTCAAACCTTATCTTAAAGAAAAACAAAAATAAACGAGGAGTACCCTGCATTATAGAGCAAGGCCTTATCTCAAAAAAAATCTCAGGGGGCCTGGCCCTAGCTCAGTCCTTTAAGTGGCTGCTTCCACAAAGCTGGCAGCCTCAGGTTGCTGGAGTTCGAACCTCACAACTCTCCCGCTGGCCAAAAGTGCCCTGAAGGCATTCGAGGAACAAAA
>NW_004524605.1:16224587-16227501 GCF_000260255.1 Octodon degus
AAAAAAAAAAAAAAAAAAAAAAAAAGAAATACAATTCAAGGGCCAGGGAAATGGCTCAGTAGAATAAGTGCTTCCCTAGCAAGTACAAGGTCAATCCCTGGTTCCACAAAAAACAAAAACAAAAAAAAACAAAAAAAAAAAAAAAGAAATACAATTCAGCTAGGAACCGGTGGTGCAAAGCTTTAACTCCAGTTACTTGGCTAGCTGAGGCGGGAGGATCACAAATTCAAGGCCAGCCTGGGCCACTCAGCAAGAGCCTGTCTAAAAAGTTAGATCAAGACGCTGGGGATGCGGTTCAGTGGTAATGCCCCCAGAGTGGGCAAAAGCGGGGAAAGATGGCATGTTGCTGGGGGAGCCTGGGACAGGCTGCAGGTGGATGTACAAGACAATAATCAGTCTCTCAAACCAAGGGAGCTGTGGACCCTGGTGTGACTGCATCTATATCAATTTGTTAGAAACTTGAAACTAGAGACCACGCCCTTAAGTGAAATAAATCAGACCCGCATGTGCAAACATTGTATTGTCTCGCTAGTATGAGAACATTAGGGAGCAAATAATATCTCAAGGGTACCATACATACATAAATAATAAGCTGGGTGTGATGGCGCACTGGACACCTAGGGCCACACCTAAGTCCCACACTCGGGAGACTGACCCGGGCTACACATGAAGACTGTCACTAAAGCTGGGCTACATATGAAGACTTAAAGCTTAGCCTTATCTATGCTAGTCTAGTCTCCTCCTCTAGTTAAGTACAAAGCAGAGCAAAAAATCTCCCCGTCCCTCACTTCGAAATGTATCATCCTCAAAGGTAAACCTCTCAATTATGTTTCAAAAGCTAGGACCTAGGGGGCCGGGGAGATGGTTCTGTGGAATAAGAGCTACCCTGGCAAGCGCAAGAGCCTGAGTTCAATTCCCGGTTCTAAAAAAAAAAAAAAAGTATCGTCTGTGTAGAGTCTAGTGTTTTGGGGCCGGGGAGATGGCTTAGCAGAATAAGCACTTGACTGGCAAGTGCAAGGACCTGAGTTCAATCCCCAGTTCTGCCAAAAAAAAAAAAAGGAAAAAAGCTAGTACCTGTGAGATACTTCAGTAGACTAAGTACCTGCTTTGGCAAGCACAGGGACCTGGGTTCAAACCCTGGTCCTGCCCCCAGGTGTGGTAGTGCACACCTGTAATCCCAGCCCTTCGAGGGGCTGAAAACAGGAGGATTACTTTAAGTCCGAGCTGTGTAGTAAGACCCTGTATCAAATACATAAAATGGGGGTGGGGGGAGCTCACAGGAAGTACTAAATTTCCCTAATGGAACACTTTCTGAAGCCTCCATCTCTCCCAAAATGCTAGTGAGCAAAGGGTGGGCACCCCCCCATTGCTGTAACAACTGCTACCTCAGGCCCTAACAAAGGAGTCTCTCCTTAAAGGGGGCAGTCATGGGGGAGTTGTGGGAGTTCTGCAAAGGCAGGCAAAGCTCCACGGCATTCAAGCACACCCTGCTGAGTTACAGCTCCTGTCCCATTCATCCTAGCTCAGCCCCAAGAGCTACTTCATAAAGTTCATCATGCCATAGCACTTATGTCAGGCATTATTCTCAATCTAATTGTACATTTCTTTAAGTTGATTTCATAACAGCAATCCTATTAGTAAGCATCATTGTATCTATGATTCTGGAGTTAGAGACTGAAGCCAGGGCCTCCTACATCGCACTAAGCACTTGCTCTACCACTGACCTGCACCCTCAGCTTTGTTTTCAGAAAGATGTCACTATGTTGCCCAACCTGACCTTAACCTCAGTGTCCTGCACAACTTGAACCACAAGGCAGCCCCATGTCCAACTCACAACCCACTTTAGAGCTGCCGGGGAGATGGCTCAGTGGAGAAAGCGCTTCCCTGGCAAACGCAAGGGCTTGAGTTCAATTCCGGTTCCACCAAAAAAAAAAAAAAAAGTGGGGGGCTAAGTCATGCTCCAAGGGTCACGCAGCTACCTTGACACACATCCAGTCTCTTTTAAGTCAGGCTGTTCTTGTTTTTTTTGCTTTTTGAGATAAGGTCTCACTATGTAGTCTAGGATGACCTTGAACTCACAGTGATCCTCCGGAAAGCTGGGATTACAGGCATGTACCACCACCAACCAACACTGGCCAAAACCAGGTTCTATCTCCCTTCATGCTGTCAGATTCAACTTTCCCCTCCACTTCCACCCTTCACTAACAGCTCACATGCTCTCCTCTGATTCCTGTGTCCAGTGGAGGCAAACTAACTTCAATCTTTTTTTTTTGGCAGAACCGGGGATTGAACTCATGCCCTTGCGCTTGCCAAGGAAGTGTTTATTCCACTGAGCCATCTCCCCAACCCCAAGTTAACTTTAGAATTCAAAACTTTCCAGGTTTCAAAATAATGAATACGGATGTCAGGTGTGGTGGTTGTGCACACTGATGGCTCCAGCAACCCCAGGGGCCAGTGAGGCAGGAGGACCCCAGCCAGAGGGCCAGGCTGGAAAATCGCCTGCATGGAAATAAACACACAAGAGATGCGGACATAGGGGCCGGGGAGATGGCTCAATGAAATAAGCGCTTCCCTGGCAAGCACAAGGACCCGAGTTCAATCCCTGGTTCCGCCAAAAAAAAAAAAGAGAGATGCTGACATAGTTCAGTGCAGAGGCCCTAGGTTCATCCCTCAGTACAGGGACACGGGGACACACACGGGCACATGGACACACCCCACCATCAAACACGTCAGTATTTCAGCAGTGAGAGTGAAGGCAAGCACATCTGTAATCACAAGTGGGGTGATTTAATCTACAGACCACCTTCACATCTGTTAAAGTCCGGTCAAAGGTTTAATTGGGGCTTCTTTTTTTCCCCCATTATGGAGGGTTAAACCCACAGGTTAGGTATTTTTGTCATCAAAAAGTAAAAGA
>NW_004524605.1:16229061-16230552 GCF_000260255.1 Octodon degus
AAAGGAAACCAACGGACACAGTGGGACATCACACAATCCCAGCTCTTGGGCCTGGGGAGATGGCTCAGTAGAACAAGGGCCTGAGTTCAATCCCCGGCTGCGGAGGGGGGGGGATCCCAGCTCTCGGGAGGCTGAGGCAGGAGGTCTCAGTGCAAGCGCTGCCTGGACTACTACAGGAGTTCAAAGTCCATGTGCACTATGTAACAGGACCCTGTCTCGTATGTGGAGAGAATGCAAGGGAGAGATTAAATTCTTTTGATACACAAAGCACATAAGGCCCTACTCAGGAGGCTAGGGCAGGAGAATCACTGCAAGCTCAAGGCCAGCTTGGGCTACAGAGTAAGTTCAAGGCCAGTCTGCATACATGTCAATTCACTACCTCAGAAAACAAAGCAAAACAACAGTACAACTAGGAAGCTCACATTAACCATTATTATATAAAGTAAAGCAGTAAATAAAGCTTGGCAAGCTTCTAAATGGTAAAAATACAAGAAGTGAAATCAGGGATCATGGAGGGAATGAGCTGTAAAGCCTTCAGCCCTGCCTTACTGGCTCACGGCAGCAGCGCACCCTACGATCCTAGCTCTCTAGAGGCCGAAGCAGGGATCAGTGGAGCTCGAGGCCAGAGACCCTGTCTCAAAAAACAAAAGCGAACAGAAGCCCTGAAACAGTGTCTCCCAATATGGCAAGTATATAATTTGTTCAAGTAGAAAGGGAAGAAAACAATGGCCTATGTAGGCAGCCACATCTCTGAGCCCATCTGGAGCCTAATCACCGTTTGCACACCAGGGTCTGGATGTGCCACCCCAGTCGCACGTCCCACAAGTACTGCTTAGCTTCTAATCATGTCCCATCCTAAGCCAACCTGGAAGCTTTTTTGTTCTGTTTTGCCTTTTTTTTTTTTTTTTTTTTCAGAACCAGGGCCTGAACTCAGGCCCTTGCACTTGCCAGGGAAGTACTTATTCTACTGAGCCACCTCCCCAGCCCCAGTTCTGTTGCTTTTTGAGAGACTCTATATGGCCCAAGTTGGCCTGGACCTCAAATAGATCCTCCAGCCTCAGCCTCCACTTGCCAGGATTATAATTGTGTACCATCACACCCACCTAACAGTAACAGTAACTTAAACAGAACAAAAAAAGCTGTTCTACTTTCCTGACCCAACTATCCCCCTAAAACTCAGTTATCTCCAAAATGGCCCAAGAATCATACACACCAGGATCATCTCGCTTAAATGCCCAGTGGTGGAGAGGCTCCGTAATGGAGGCACAGCCCACTGTGGGGAGGGACCACAGTCCAAAAGCGCTTCACAAAATTAAATAGTAAGCTCACCCAGAATATAACTTAAACCCTGCTTATCTCCCTCTAAGATCTACCACCATAGCAAGCTCTGTTCCACTGGTAATGTGGGTCTGATTTAATCTGGGAATTTAGGATGAACAGGACCAATATGAAGTAATGATTCATTTCACAGGCATAAATACTATGAACAAA
>NW_004524605.1:16231117-16235130 GCF_000260255.1 Octodon degus
GCACATACCTGGCACTGCCCTTTGCTGCTTCTACTAGGAAAGAGCCTTCTGTCTCCTTTAGATACAGGCAGAATATTCATGGAAGAGTATGTCAGTGCTTTAAGTGTGTACAACTCAACACAATCATCCAAGCCCGCAGCCTCGATTCTCACCCTGAGCACTTCAGCACAAGCTACCGAGACCACTACTCACTGCTTCACCAGAATGGCTGTATATTTTTCCCACCAAAAGTAGGGATATTGCACCATACATTCATGGTCTCTGCAAAGAAAAGAAATCATGGTCTTGGTTTATATTTCCTTTAAAAATGGGTCATTTTCTACAGTTTGCTTTAAGAACCTGAACAGTCAATGTGAAGTTCTAAAGAAAGCACATCAATTCTTTTCAGTGCCAACAGCATCCCCACATATACACAAACAAGGCAAAGCAATCACTGCTGGAACACCACTGGCTACAACCTTTAATATGCGTGTGCCACAAAATTACAATGCACAAGCACTTATAGAACAAGTATTTATTTCAGGACTCCTTAATTTATGTCGGGTAGTGGGCCAGGGAGATAGATCAGTAGAATAAGCGCTTCCCTGGCAAGCGCAAGGGCCTAAATTCAATCCCCAGTTCCACCAAAAAAAAAAAAAAATTTATGTCAGGTAAAAAGAAAAAGAGACTAAGATTCTTCAGGTATTCGAAACGACTTTCAAACTATTTTTAAGATAGGAATAAAAGAAAATGAACGTAAACACTAAATAATTCTGCTGCTAGTGAATCTACCCCGGTCTCCTTAAACAATGTCCCTTGGAGCAGGAAGGGGCTGAGGTGAGAAACTGACTTTTCCACGTTCTTGCCACTGGCAGATAATCTTGACTGATTAAATACCACTACGCCTGAAGTGAGAGCTGTGCCTAAGGGACAGATCTGCAGTTTGCAGGCAAATAAGAAAGAAACACTTCTACTTGACAGCACTGAGGTTGTTGCCCCTTCTCTTTGCTGCTGAGGTTAAAGAACTTTAAAAAACAAAACAAAACAGGGTCTTCCTGTATAATCCAGGCTGTCCCTCGCCTTTGAACTCATGGCAATCCTCCTGCCCCAGTCTCCCAAGTGCTGGGGTTACAGCTACTGCAAAACATGAAACTGGGGGCCGGGGAGATAGCTCAGTGGAATAAGCGCTTCCCTGGCAAGTGGAAGGGCCTGAGCTCAATCCCAGGTTCTGCCAAGAAAAAAATGAAAACATAAAATTGCCCCAAAGTATACTTAGGAAAACATATCCAGAAGGTAGAAAATGCTATAAAATAAAGTGTGTAAAGTCTAACAAGCAAATTGCAAAGAAGCAGAAGTATGGCAGAGTTACCAATGAAGACCAGACTTGGGTGGGGGGAACACCTCGACATCTTAATTTGAACTTTTTTTTTTTTTTTGAGACAGGGTCTCACTATGTAGTCTGTCCTTGATCTCACTGCATAGCCCAAGCTGGCCTCAAACTTACCAGAACAAAACATTTCTGAGGTGTTCATTTCTTTCCTTGCTGTCACACCACACCGCAGTATCAACACGACTGCACCAGGGCAGGGACCTGATGAGTGCTAAGAGTCCAGGTCCCGCCTCTGCTGAGAGGATCCAGGCTGCCCTTGCAGCAGCCACCTTTCAGCCTCGAGAGCAGCTGGGATAACAGACACGCACCTCCCACAAGAGAGATAATCTAGGGCATTTTAACATCCACTGGCTACCTCAAGACATTAAAAAGCTGTCATTACTATTTTAGGTGTGATTATGATAGCATGGGTTTTTAAGTCTTTTTAGAGATCTATGTGGCAATATTTATGGCATGCCTGGAATTTACCTCCAAATAATCCCATGCAGGCAGATATCCGAAGTAACAAATTTGGTTGAAAGGTAAAAAATGATAAATGTTGAAGCAGAGCAATGCATACACGTGCAGTGCACGTGCCCTTAAGAAAAGCCCAACAAGGGGCCAGGGAGATGGCTCAGTGGAATATAGACTTCCCTGGCAAGCGCAAGGGCCTGAGTTCAATCCCCGGTTCCGCAAAAAAGAAAAAGAAAAAAAAAAAGGTTTCCAACATGTTTCTTTCTGGGGCTGGTGAGATGGCTCAGTGGTCTAAAGCACCTACTTAGAACAAGCTTAACAAACCACAGGGACCGCGGTTCAATCCCCCAGCACCACATGCCAGCCAGCCCCACCCCCTGGTGGGCTGAGCTGGCCACACACACACACACACACACACACACACACACAAATAAATAAAAATAAATGTAAAAATAAATAAAGTAAAACCAAACAAAAAAAATGTCTAAACACATTAAGATTAAGGAAAACCCAAACTGAATTTACAAGGTTCACCAGTAGACCATGCTACTCCCTAGACCCTGCTACTGAGTTCAGCAGTGAGTGCGTAATTTAAGCAAAGAAGGTGGAGGGCAGAGCTCAGGGTTAGAGTGCTGGTCCAGCATACGCAAGAGAGAGCAAGGCACCTAGGGTCAACTGAGAATGCGTGGTTCACCTAAAGGTTTCCAGTTCAATACACACCATGCTACACAAACTCTGGTTTTTCAGTTCCGCAAAAAAACTGGGTTTTGTGTGTGTGTGTGTTTGGCAGAACCAGGGATTGAACTCAGGCCCTTGCACTTGCCAGGCAAATGCTTATTCCACTGAGCCATCTCCCTGGCCCCCACAAACTCTGTTTTTAACCAGATACTCAAAACAACCTTCCCCTTAAAGTGGACCATGTCATTTATGGCCAAAGAAAGATACCTAGAGGAAAGGAAAAAAAGTAGCTGTCAAAATAAGGTGGCATAACCCCGTCACTCTGTTCACTTTACGTAGTACAGGCACAAACTGCTGAGCCACAGAACCTTAAAATCGTATCATGACCATAAGGTGTTATGACACACACCAGTATGAGGCAGGAGGGACCCTAAGCTTTGTCTCAGCTGGTCTGGGCAACTAGCAAGGGTCCTGATCTCAACCAAAATAAAAGGACAGACTGGGGATGTAGCTCAGCAGCACAGCACCTGCTTGGCACGTGCTCGTTCCTGAGTTCCATTTCTGGTACCAAATAAATAAATAAATGAGGATGCAAGATATGATTGGACATGAACACACCTGTGACTCCAGCACAAAAGGCAGAGGTAGGAGGACCTGTTCAAGTTCAAGGCCATCCTGGACTATACAATGAGATCCTGTCTCAAAAACAGGGGGGGAGGGCTGGTGAGATGGCTCAGTGGTCTAAAGCACCTACCTAGAACAAGCTTAGCAAAGCACAGGGACCGCGGTTCAATCCCCCAGCACCACATGCCAGCCAGCCCCGCCCCCTGGTGGGCTGAGCTGGCCACACACACACACACACACACACACACACACACAAATAAATAAATAAATAAAAATTAAAAAAAAAAAAGGGGGGAGGGGACCAGGGGAGATGGCTCAGTGGAATAAGTGCTTCCCTGGCAAGAGCAAGAGCCTGAGTTCAATCCCCGGTTCTGCCAAAAAAAAAAAACAATTACAAGGTCTTGAGTTCAATCACCAGTACCAGAAAAACATGAAAGAAATGTGTTATGTGTTATTGTTGAGGACATCACAGTGTATACTTACACAAACTAAGATGGACTGATTAGGTAATTTTCAGAGCACCCAAGGTTCTGGGGCTGGCACAGCATGTGGTACCATGGGTCTAACTCAGGACCTTGCACTTGCCAGGCAGGCACTTAGGCTGCAGAGCTATCTCACCAGCCCACCAAAAGGCGGTCTTATGGGACCACCATCAAAAAACACAGTTCAACATCTATAATCCCAGCACTCAAGAGGCAGAGGCAGGAGGATTACCACAAATTCAAGACCAGCCTGGACAAGAGTAAGTCCAAGGCCAGCCTGAACTGCAAAGCAAAACACTGCCTCAAAAAGACAACGAGGGCTAGGAAGATAGCTCAGTAGAATAAGTACTTGCCTGACAAGCACAAGCTCCTGAGTTAATTCCCCAGTACCGCCAAAAAAAAAAAAA
>NW_004524605.1:16236070-16237570 GCF_000260255.1 Octodon degus
ATAAATAAAAAAATTTAAAAAAAAATAAAAATAAAAAATTTAAAAACAGGGCATGGTAGCGAATGAGGGAGGCTGAGGAGGAACATCAGTATGCCCTGGGCTACAGCAGGACAGAGGGAGTCCAGGGCCAGCCTGAACTACATGGAGACCCTGTCTCAGAGGGACCAAGGGGAGCGGGCTGATGGTTGTAGCGCAGTGTGAAGCGTCCACACCCAGAATGGTGAGGGGGCAGTAAGCAGAAAAGCAATAACTAGGCCTTTTTAAGATGAAGAAAGGCAGCCGCTGTTGTCTCCTGAAGGTTAATTCTTCCCCAATTATCCCACTAGAGGGGCAGGATGATATTAAAACCCAGATGGCCAGTAAAATCCAGCTGAGAACTGAATTCCAGAAATAAGACTTTCTGCTAAGAAAAAGAAAACTTGTTAGCCAACTAACATTCTAATATTAAAGTAGAAAAAGTGCAAGTTTTAGAAATGGGCCAACATTATGTTTAAATCTTTATGGTCACTGACGAACTGGCTAAATTCAATGAACCTCTCTCACCTCCTCCATAAGCAAACACCACCAGTGCTTACCAACACTGAAAACAGGATGCTAGCACAAAATAGACACTCAGGAGAAAAATCTTGTCATGTGGACCTAACAATGTTAATTCAGTGGTCAATTTCAACGGGATACAAATTATTTTTAAAGTGACTGGCAGAGAGTAAAAAAGTACAGTGTAGCCCAAAGGCCTCACCTAGGGAGCCCAAGGCCCTGCTCCCAGAGCCCCCTTCCAAAAGAAACAAAGAACAGATTACAAAATCTACCAGCAAGCCATTTTCCACATTAGACAGTCATGAAAAGGAGACTCTCACCCAGTTAATTATTGGTCTAACAATAATTCCTTCATGTGGCTGGTGAGATGGCTCAGTGGTCTAAAGCACCTACTTAGAACAAGCTAAGCTAAGCTAAGCAAAGAACAGGAACCACTGTTCAATCCCCCAGCACCACATGCCAGCCAGCCCCGCCCCCTGGTGGGCTGAGCTGGCCACACACAAAATAAATAAATAAATGAATAAACAAATTCTTAAAAAAAAATAATAATTCCTTCACAGCTAAGTCTGAAAGTCACCGCGCTTGACTTCCTCACACTATCCCTGACTGGTATCTCTCATAGAAGCTTCTGGAGGCCAGGAACTGTGCCCTACATGCCACTCTCCAAGCACCTAAGAGGGGCCACAGCACTCAGCACACCACTGCACTCAACAAGTTATTTCTGGGGCTAGTGAGATAGCTTGGCAGACGATGTGCCTGGTTAGGCAAGCGCAGGGACTGGAGTTTGATCCCCTATACCACATGCAGCACCAGCCCCACCACCAGACAAGCTGTGCTGGCCACCAAGACCGGGCATGGTGGCGCACGCCTGTAATCCCACCACTGGAGAGGCTGAAAACAGGAGCATTACTAAAAGTCCCAGCTATGTAGTGAGACCCTGTACCAAATACATTAAAAAAAAAA
>NW_004524605.1:16238635-16240422 GCF_000260255.1 Octodon degus
GTGGTCTAAAGCACCTACTTAGAACAAGCTTAGCAAAGCACAGGGACCGCGGTTCAATCCCCCCAGCACCACATGCCAGCCAGCCCCGCCCCCTGGTGGGCTGGCTGAGCTGGCCACACACACACACATAAATAAATAAAAAATAAAATTTAAAAAAAAAAGGAATTGTTGTAGGGCTGGGCTTGTGGCTCGGAAGGAAAGCACTTGCCTGCCTAGCATGAGGGAGGCCTACCCCTGCCAAAACAAGAAAAACAAATTCCTGTGTATAAAAAAGTCCTGCTAGCAAAATAAACCAAAATGCAAAACTATAAAACTCACTACCAACATTTTCAAAACATAAAACACTGGTAGATACATCAGTTCAAGGCCAGCTTGGACTCCACCAAAAAAGTGCTGGGTGTGGTGGTGCAGGGCTGCAACAGGACCACCCAGAGGCTGAGGCAGAAGACTGTGTGGTGTTCAAGGCCAGCCTGGATGGCCAAGTGAGTTCAAGGCCAGTCTGACAGCAGGAGCCTGTCTCAAAAAACAACAACCAAAGAAAACCGCCAGAACGAACACCTCAAAACAGAAAAGCACTATCCATCTGACTCCATTCTCACAACTTACCTTCATGCACCTTTCTTTTGCAGATTTGAAATTCAGATCCTCACACAATCACTGGCCTCCTCTTCTGTTTGATTCAATAGCATACACACTACAGTGTCTCTCTTGCTGCTAAATACATCAGTAGAAAGCACACTTGTCTTATTCTGCTTTCGAACTATGAAAGCAAGATTACCAAAAAAAAAACCCTACCCCAAAATGAAAAAAAAAACAAAAACAAAAACAAAACTTAAGATTAAAAACATATAGAGCAATTGTACAGGCTCCCTATTTTTTCCCCAAAATGCCATACTTCAATATGATTTAAATGGCTTTTTCCCAAGTGAAAAAGAAAGATTCTTGTGTCTTGACAGGAGGGCAGGGAATTAAAAGTAAAACACAAGCCATTTCCAAACGGGCGGGCGAGACACCATCAGTGTGTGCTGTTGCAGGAAACAGAATGGGAAGCCGTGAGTGGGAGTCTCTGCACTTCACATCTGCAAAAGAAGAGAATAAAAAGGTTAACTCCGGACTGAAAACCAACCTTGCTTCACCTGTTTAATGTCCTGCCCCTACCCGTTTTAAATCAATAGATGAAAACGTACAGTTCAGAAGTTCCTAGGTGAACTCAAATCTCCTGGCGCTTAAAACACAGTGGATTCAAACTGTCTCTACAGCATCGGAAGTCACTTCAACACTCTGAGGCCACACCACTTTGACAAGAAAGGCTAAAACACCTGGACATCCCATTTAAGAGAAAACTATCTTAAAATTACAGCTTCTTCTTAAAAGTATCATTAAAATGAGCAAGAGGTAGTCCACTGTTGAACAGTTACCTCCGGGGAACTACATCCAACAGAAAGGTTAACGGTGCACACTGACAAAGGTTCCCGTGCGGGGTGACAGGTAGGCTTTCGGGCACCCCAACGCAGCACCTCCTTCTCCAAGCCCGCTCAAGTTAAAGGTGAATTTGAGGACAGTCGAGCGCCTCGCGCGCATCCACCGGTTCTCTGCGGACCCCGTCTGCATCCTGCTCTGCTCCCCGCCCGGGGTGGGAGCCGGGTCGGGTCGCAGGGGGCCGGGGGCGCCGGGCGGCGCGGGACCCGGAGGGGCGGGCGGGAAGGCGCGGTACCTTTTGGACAGGTCCATGAGGACCCCAGAGAAGACCTTCTCTCCGAGGCAGAACGACACGACGAGCGCGTCCT
>NW_004524605.1:16240904-16242596 GCF_000260255.1 Octodon degus
GCCGCCTCTGCAGCCACGGCCGCCATTTTCTCCTGGCTTCTCCCTCCTCCGATTCGGGCTGCGGCGGCAGCGGCGGCGGCACGGCGACGGCGGCAGCGCTGCTTAGTTCCCTAGGCCTTCCCCTCCCTCCCGCGAACACTTTCGTCCCGCCCTTTCCCTCATGCTCGTTATTGGCACCGCGCCATTGGCTCGCTTCTACACCCCTCCCGCACCTATGAAGTTCCATTGGCCGGACGAGGACGTCTGTCATCCACTCAGTCCAACCCTTTCACACAGAGTAGGAACTTCTCATTGGCCAGATGAGTTGTCAAATGCCCAATCTGGGAGGCGGAGTGGGGGCGGGCTTAAAGGGGCGGGGCAAGTCGTCCAACCGAGCTGTCTACTTCTAGCGTCTTCCTATTGGCTGGAGGGAGAAATACAATTTTATGGTTGGCTTCAGCTTCTGCCCATTATCAGCCAGGTCGTCGGAGGTGGGTGAAAGGAGGGAATCACGTGGCGTGCTGGTTCTTTGAAAGGAGACTGAAAGGAGGAGTAACGGGAAAATGCGGGAGGGGGACCGCTTCCCAGGAATCCCTGCGCAGACAGCCTTAGAATAAATGTTATTTCTAGGCGCCGACCTGCTTGCGGCCGAAAGTGGGCACGACAGATTTCTTTGAGAATAACAACTAAAGTTTGAAAATAAATCGACAAACACTTTTGGGCCCTTACCATAACGCTCGTTTTCCTGAGTACTGGGGCTGGGATGCTGTACGTCCGTGACGCCCCCGTAATCGCATGGCAGCCGCACCAGCCTGACAGGAGCGACCTTCTCCTTGACTTCGCTTTTTAGAAACAAAGGCCCAGTCTCTATAGGGAGCTACAGTTGCAAAGAATGGCAATGCTTAGATGACAGGAAAGCCGTCCTGCATGCTACATTAAGTTGCACCAGTCCCCAGCCTGTTTATTCTCAAATACACTGCGAAATGGGCACACGTGCTTTCCTGCCTAAGACTTGTGCTTTCCTGGCTTCTATATGTGACAGATACAGAAAGTATCTTTTCGGTGTTCGGATGCCCCTACTTCTCTACACCCATTTTAAGTCTTTTGTTGTGAATGGGAAAATCTACTGAACCTATTTCTCAGGGATTGCACTTCAAGCCCGATATGGTGTCGCACTCACACAATCCCATTTTGGGGGTGCTGAGACAAGAAGAGCTCTGAAAGTTCCACGCCAGCAGTGAGTTCAAGGTCAGCCTCAACCACAGAGCCAAGCTCTTGTCTCAGAGGAAAAAAAAAAAAAAAAAAAAATCCGGGAATTTTTTTTTAAAAAGCCAGTCACTGCTAGGAAACAGGTTGGCAGACTAAGCGCCTGCCTGGCAACCCCCAAGGACTCGGGTTTGACCCCTGGTACCGCATGCCTTGCTGACCCTGCGCCAAACCGGCCACCGAAACCAGGCATGGTGGTGCATGCCTATAATCCCAGCACTGGGGAGGCTGAGAACAGGAGGATCACCACAAGTCTGAGCTGTGCAGCGAAATCCTGTATCAAATAAATAAATAGCCAGGCATTGCCTATTCCATGCCACTGGAATGACTTCAAGGCCACACTGAATCACAGAGTGGCACACACCTGTAATCCCATCACTCCAGAGGCTGAGGCAGAAAGATTGCTGTAAATTTGAGGCTAGCCTGGGTTACAATGTGAGTCCAAGG
>NW_004524605.1:16242851-16248372 GCF_000260255.1 Octodon degus
TGGTATTGCATGCCTGTAATCCTAGCACTCAGAAGGCTGGGGCAAGAGGATCACTTCATAATGAGTTCAAGGCCACACTGAATTACAGAGCAAGAGCCTTTCTCAAAAAACACAGGGGCAACCTAAGCGAGTTCCCATTCGCTCTACCTTAGCCCCACACGGTTTTACACTATAAAAGTCCCTGGAAGAGACGGCTTCCCGGGGCCCCCCTCCTGTCCCTCTCTTGGACAGGAGCTTTCGTTCTCTCAATAAATATATTCTCATAAAAAACCACAGGGGCAAAAAGGGAGGGTATATTCAACCCCCAGGGAACTTTAAATGTAGCACTGAACATGCCTCCTACTTTTGCTCTTTTCTCTTAGTTACTCCAGCAGTTAGCTTTTATTTTATTTTATTTTATTTTAATTTTTGGTAGTACCGGGGATTGAACTCAGGATCTTGAGCTTGCCAAGCACGCACTTATTCCACTGAGCTATCTCCCCAGCCCAACTTCTTAGTGGCACGGAATTAGTATGCATGATTTCTTGTGTCATGGATAGTCAGGTGGCATTAGTGGCTGACTAGATAGTAGGCTCATGGGTGGTTGTTGGAGGACTGCACAGATGGATGGAAAATTGAATAGACAGCTGGATGGATAGATTGGCAGGCTCTGGCTTCCCCAGATCCTCCTTGTCACAAACAGCCTGCATTTCAAACTGTGCAGGGTACAGCAGTCTAGGGGCCCAAATAGTAGAAATGAAGGCACTTGGCCCTGACTGCTGAGCTCTGTGCCTGAGTGTGATCCTAGGCAAGCTCCTTACCACTTCCTCTCTGATAAGCTGTTTTGCATATATTGGGTGATCTCACTTACACTGAATGATAACTACCTACCAAGATTTCAGTTTTGCTTTCTTTTCAGTTTGTTTTTTGTACTTGTGAGACAGGGTCCCTCTGTGCTGTTCAGGCTGGTCTTGAATTCACAATAATCCTCTTACCTCAGCCTCCTGAGTGCTGGGATTACAGGAGCAAGCCAACACTCTTGGCTCAAGCATTTTTTTTTTTTTTTTTTTTTTTTTTTTTGCGGAACTGGGGATTGAACTCAGACCCTTGCACTTGCCAGGGAAGTGCTTATTCCACTGAGCCATCTCCCCGGCCCCTCAAGCTTTTTTTTTTTTTTTTAACTTATGTAACTTATGGAAATTGTATGAAGTGCTGGTCAGATAGCTCAGCGGACTAAAGTGCCTGCTTAGGCAGAGCGCAGAGGCCGGTCCGATCCCCAGCATGCCATGCTGGCTCCACCCCTGGGGCACGCTGAGATGGGGATTGAGACTGGGAGTGGTGGTGCCTGCTTGTAATCCCAGCACTTGGGAGGCTGAGAAACAGGAAAGATTACTACAAATCCGATTTATGTAGTGAGACCCTGTAGACCCTGTACTACATACGTACATACATACATACATACATACCTATACACATAAATAACACTCCATAACAGAGTGTTGGTGCAGAGAGGAATAAATGTATTTAAATATGGCTCAGTAGGTAGGCACAGTGGCACATGCCAGAAAGCCCAGCACTCTGGGATTCTGAGGCAAGACTGGGCAATGGCCAGGCTGGGCAATTTAATGACTTAGCAAATTACAGGGGAAAAAAAGCAAAGCCCTGGGTTCAATCCCCAGTCTGCAAAAAAGACAATAAAGTAGCATAGTGTTCAGCACAGCCTCTCGGGGAATGGAGTTATAGACAGAAACAGTAGAGCGAGCGAGCAGCCTTAGGACTTGTGCCTCGTCATGGGACTGACTGAGCTGCGCTGCTGTTCTGAGCCTGTCTCTGGCTAGAGAACAGACTCTTCTCTTCTTCAACCAGTTTGGCTGCTTCTAGACCAAGAGGGTGACAGATAACTACTGACAAACATGTAATTAGAGCCAGGGGTGGTGGCTTGCTGCTGGAATCCCAGCACTCAGGAGACCGAGGCAGGAAGATTGCTGTGAATTGAAGGCCAGCCTGGTCTGCATGGTGAGTCCAAGGCCAGCCTGGAGTACCGAGCAAGACCCTGTCTTGGAAAAACACAAGAAAGGAAAGAAAAATGGCAAGTGTGGTCAGCCATGGTGGTGCATGCCTGTCATCAAAGCGCTTGGAAGGCTGAGGTAGGAGGATTGCCTGGAGCATGAGGCTAGCTTAGGCTACATAGTAAGTTCAAGGCTGGTCTAACTTAACTAGCAAGACCCTGTCTCGAATGAATGAATGAATAAATAAATAGTTATTCTAGGTAGCAGGGTTACTATGGACTTTATGCTTATGTACATGTTCCAATTATCCAATTTTCTAACTTTTCTACAATGAACATGAATTTCTTAGGAAGTGTTTAAATGTTTTCCTCAGAAAAGAAATACCTTTTTTAAAAAAATGAAAATAGGGCTGTGGAGATAGCTCAGTAGAATAAGTACTTGCCTGGAAAGTGCAAGGGCCTGAGTTCAATCTCCAGTTCTGCAAATAAATAAATAAATAAATAAATAAATAAATAAATTTAAATTTAAAAAGGAAAATAAATACCTGATTGGTACTAGCGATGTGCACCTGTAATCTCAACACTGTAGGAGGCCGAGGCAGGAAGATCACAACATTGAACACAGCCTGGGCAAAATTGCTGGTTTAGTGAGGCTCTGCCTCAACAGAAAAAAATGTAGAAAGGCTGAGGATGGAGCTAAGAGCAAAAGCCCTGGGTTCCACCCTCAGGGTGAAACAGGGTGCCAAACGTATAATAAGTGAATAAAATAAGACCGGGGTCACCCTCTCAGAGAGCCCCATGACCAGGTCCCCTGGGCCAGAAGAAAAGATCCACGGTGGGGTAGCCAGGGCGCCCAAGACCTGGTGGGAGGAAGGAATGACTGCCTTTGCTGAGCCGGGCCGGCCTGCACTGCTCTTCTTCTTGGGGTCTCAGGCGCTATTTCCTGACTTGCTCCGTTAGCTGCAAGGAGACTGCTGCCGCAGGAACTGGCTCCAGACCACATCTCCCTTCCTTTCAGACCTCAGGCCCCACCACGCAGGCCTGTGGCTGCTAGTGAAGCAGCGGACAGAGACCCCAGTGTGAGCTAGGCAAGCTGGGATGAAGGAGGAGACCCCCAGGGCTGTAGCTTGGCATTCATTCATGAGAAGCCACCGGAGTTCCCGCCCACTGGAGGGCCGGGAGGCAGAGGCACCCAGCCTGGCGTCCTCTGTGTGCAGCACACCCTGCTGGGTCCTGCACCACAGTGGACAGAGAAGGGGTTGTCTGAGATTTGCAGCCTTCCTGGGGACTGTCTCAGGTGTCTCCTGACCCCTGGTCCTCATCCTTCGTGGCACAGGGGCCGTGGGCTCCGAGCAGACTCCCTAATCTCTCAACTCTCTGTGCCTCACACTGTGCTCACACTTCCTGGGACCATCGCTAAGATTACCAAAGCAGGCGAACAGCTACAACCCCTGCTCCTGAGGAGGCCAAGGCCCAGGCATGAGAAGCACACCCTCAAGGCCACCCTGGGCAGCTTGGGAAAGGCCTATGTTCTTTTTGTTTTTGAGATAGTATCTTGCTCCTGCCTCAGCCTCCCAAGTGCTGGGATTACAGGCCTGCAGCACCACAGCCCACTAATTTTTTTTTTTTTTTTTAAATTTAGTACAGGGTCTACAGGGTCTCACTACATAGCTCATACTCTTAGTGATCCTCCTGTTTTCAGTCTCCCAAGTGCTGGGATTACAGGCGCATGCCACCACGCCCAGTCTCAATCATGGTCCAGGACAGGGCCAGCATGGCATACAGGGGATTGAACCCCAGTTCCTGCTCTGGCTAAGCAGGCACTTTAATCCACCGAGCTATCTAGCCAGCCCTTAGCCCACCGATTTTTTAATTTAAAAAATATGGACAATAGCCAAGCCGCCACTCACGTAATATCAACTACCCAGGAGGCTGAAACAGGAGAACACAAAGTTGGAAGCTGTCTTTGGCAGTTTAGGGGGATCTTGTCTCACATAAAATAGTCATACATGATGGTACATGCCTATAATCCCAACTCTGAGGGAGACTGAGGCAGGAGGATAACAGATTTGAGTCTAGCTTGGGGAATTTAACAGCTTGGAGAGAACATGCTTCAAAATAAAAAATAAGGGTGTTATTTTGTTTTTTGTTACCAGGGATGGAACCTAGGACCTTGCACTCGCCACGCAGGTGCTTGTGCCGCTGAGCTATCTCCCTGGTGGTATGAGATCAGTTTATAAACAAGTCTCAAAATAAAAAAATAGGGCTGGTGAGATGGCTCAGTGGTCTAAAGCACCTATCTAGAACAAGCTAAGCAAAGCACAGAGACCGCGGTTCAATCCCCCAGCACCACATGCCAGCCAGCCCTGCCCCCTGGTAGGCTGAGCTGGCCACACACACTCTCACACACACACAAATAAATAAATAAATAAAATTTAAAAAAATAAAAAATAAAAAATAAAGAACAGGCAAAGCTATCGCTCAGTATAAAGGCCCTGGGTTCAATCTCCAGTACCAAAAGAGTAAAGCTGGGGTGTAAGCCAGTGATAGAGCACTTGCCTATGAGTACTGATCCCCAGGTTCAATCCCCACTGCTGAACACCCCTCAAAAAAAAGGGAAGGAAATAGGCTGTCAAGCAAGGCCTCTTCAAGGTGACATCTAATGTGTTCAGCCAGTCATTCATCATCCATTGTGGAGCAAGGATGCTGCAAGCTCCTACAGATGCCAGGCGCAGTGACAGAGAGCCACGTCACTGCTCACTCTCAGCCTCGGCCGCCCTCCCGCCAGTGGCTGCTGCTAGCCCATGTAGCAGTGGGTAGGGGTCTTCATGCCAGCTCGCCTT
The DNA here is from genome assembly GCF_000260255.1 of Octodon degus. Classification (NCBI taxonomy): domain Eukaryota; kingdom Metazoa; phylum Chordata; class Mammalia; order Rodentia; family Octodontidae; genus Octodon; species Octodon degus. Next base: position 16,247,682 of record NW_004524605.1, read on the forward strand.
TCCTGTGTCTGGAGGGACCTCAGGGACAAAAACTGCTTCCCCTTAGTACAAGGAAGTAATTAATCATGATGGAACCACAAAAAAAAAAAAAGCAAACAGAATTTAAATGAGGTGGTCTGGTACACATCTGTAATCACAGCACTTGGGAGGCAGAGGCAGGAGGACCACTGCACTACATAGTGAGATAGTGTATCAGCCCCCCCCCACACACAATATATATATAAAGCACATGGGGGCTGGGGAGATGGCTCAGTAGAATAAGCGCTTCCCTGGCAAGCGCAAGGGTCTGAGTTCAGTCCCTGGTTCTGCAAAAAAAAAAAAAAAAAAAAAAAAAATACAAAGCACACATTTTCTCTAAGTTAGTGCCATGGACTAAACACAGATTTTGTTCGAGTCCCTAAGAATGTCACCTCTTCCTATATAGTCCTGCTAGGAGATGGAGCCCTCTAAGTGACCCTGCTGGTTGGTCAGGCACACAAAAATCTGGACTCGGCCTGCAGCACACCCTTGAGCTTCTTCAGGAGGTCGTGGCCTTCCATAAGAGGACTCAGAATGCCAATGCTCGGAGAGCAAGTTCCCCCCAGAGCCACCACCAGCACACGAGCCAGCAGGAGCAGCTGAGCTTCAGGTCCAGCCTCAGCCCCTCGCTGGGATCAGAGTCAGAGGACCCGGAGGACGTCCAGAGGAATGC
>NW_004524605.1:16248767-16251706 GCF_000260255.1 Octodon degus
GGCCTAGCTGGGCGCCATCCAGCTCTGGGGTCCTGGCTGAGTGGGAGCCTCTAAGTTTGTAATCACAGCAGAAGGGAACAGAATGATAGGGACACAGGCATTAGAATCAGCAAACCCTGGACTTAACTCCCGTAGTTCTCCTTCCTGGCTCCATGTAAGCACGGTGAGCCATTACGCTGAGCTTTTGTTTTGGTTTGGGTTGAGTTATGGAGACATCTAGCTTAGGCAGTTCAGGTTGGCCTGGAACTCATAATCCTTCCGTCAGAACCTCTCGAGCAAGCTCTGGTCTAAGTTTTGATTATTTATTTATTTATTTTTGTGGTACTGGGGATTGAACTCAGGATGCTGCACAATTTTGATTTAATCTTCCCTACAAAACAGGAGCTGAGAGCTGGGGATGGTGGTGCATACCTGTAGTCCCAGCACTCAGGAGGCTGAAACAGGAAGATCATTGCGAGTTTGAGACCAGCCTGAACTGTATAGTGAGACCCTGTCTCAAAAAGAAAAAAAAAACACAAGGGGCTGACCAAATAGTTCAGTGGATTAAAATGCCTGCTTAGGCAGATGCAGGGGCCAGGGGTTTGATCCCCAGCCTGCCATGTCAGCCCCATCCCTCGAGCACACTGAGAGGGCAATTGAGACTGGGCATGGTGGTAAGCGCCTGTAAGCCCAGCTTTTGGGAAGCTGAACACAGGCAGACCACTACGAGTCTGATCTATGTAGTGAGACCCTGTAGACCCCGTACTAAAATACAAAAAAGAAAAAAAAAAATACATGAGAGGAGCCAGAACTTGAATTAAATACTGCCTGTCATACATATTAGCCTGCTCACAGTAGGAGCTTCCTAAAGGGAAGAGAGGTCCACCCCGCACAGGCGCCACTAAGAGAGTTTCTGACTATGCTACTCCCCCAGCTAGCTCTTCCCTCGGTGACTGATTGTTCTCTGCCCTTCCACAGCTTCCTGGGCCTGCTGGTACCTCAGGCTCTGCACACCATCTTCTCCTGAAACCAGAGTTTAGTGAGTACCAGGCCCCAAATACTGGGGTTTCCTAGAGCCAGGACCTTGATAAACCGGTTTTTGTATTTTATTTTATTTGGTTTTTGTCTTTTAGTACAGGTACTAGAAGCCATTCTGGGGAAGCTTGGTTTATAATTTCTGTAGACCCCAAGCGGCAAATTCATGGCTCACCTGTGACCACTACCCACCCTGTGCAGTTTTGAGACCTGGTTCCCTGGGAGGTGGAGTCACAGGTTTCCATGCAGAAGAATTCTCTGGGGGGAAGCGGGTACAGAACAGAGAAGATGAATTACAGCTGAGTGTGGTGACGCACATCTGCAATCCCAGCAGCCTGGGAAGCTGGGGAAGGAGGACTGGGAGAGTTCAAGCCCAGCCTAGGCAATCTACTGACTTTGTGAGAACCTGTAGCAAAATAAAAAACAAAAACAATGGCCAGGGACATAGTCCCATGTGAAGGCCCTGGAAAGTAGAAGAAAAGGAAGAAGGAGGGGCCGGGGAGATAGCTCAGTAGAATAAGCGCTTCCCTGGCAAGCACAAAGGCCTGAGTTCAATGCCCGGTTCTGCCAAAAAAAAAAAAAAAAAAAAAAAAAAAAAAAGAAAAGGAAGAAGAAGAGGAGGATTAGGGGAAGATAGTTATGATGTGCACTATACAAAGGCACTGCGAGTCCTCCAGGGAGCTTGACACTGAAAGTCTTGCGCAGTTTTCTCCCATGGTGGACCAGTACACTGATGCTCTTCAGTGGCAACAAGATGCAGATGCAGTGGGGCATGCCTGTAATCCCAGAACGTGGGAGACAGACAGACAGACAGACAGACAGACAGACAGACAGACACTAGCTGAGGACCTCTACTATTTCAGCAGCTGGAAAACCAAATAGCTTGGCCCAGAACAGCAAACCCAAGCAGTCTCCAGGGTCCACCCTGTGTGCTAAAGCAGAAGGTACTGAGTAATCCCAGCAGTCCTTGCCTCAGCCAGGGTGGGCTTTCAGAGTCTTCTCCAGACCTGGGGATGTCAACGTGTGCAATTTTACCTCGGGTGAGAGCTTGTGTGGGACAGAGCAGGTGGGGATGGTCATGACACCTGGAGGACATCCAGCAGTGACTGAACATTCTTGATTGCCAAGGCTGGGCATGAGGTAGGGGGAGGAACACCTCATCCCAGAGCCTGAGGCCACCAGACAGCCCCAAAGGATAACCCCCTGAGGCTGCAGAGTCCATGTGGAGAAGGGGGTGGTCCTGGGAGCCTGGTCTTTTACAGGCATGGGAGGGGAGGGGAGCTGGGGCACTAGGAACTTAGGTGAGCTGGCTGGAGGGCCAGACACTGGAGGTGTGGGTGGGAGGGGAGGTGCTGGGGCAGCCTTGTAAACTGACAGCTGTGTAGCAGCTGCAGGGCTCCTGACCCGTGCTGTAGAACAGGGGATCACCCAGATGTAGTCACAGTGGAGAACCAGGAATCTCTGTGTGATTAAGGTGCATGATGTAGCAGCCCTCCTGAGGCTCACAGTCTGAAGGCACCAACCTGCATAAACAGAATACCTTTTGTACATGAGTGGAAGAACTAGGGATTGAACCTAGGCCTTCACGGTAAGCCACATGCCCCATTTTCTTTTTACTTATTTTGAGGGAGGCCCTTGCTAAGAAACCACATGGCCCAACCTGGCCTAGAACTTGCTACCCTCCTGCCTCAGATTCGCAGAGTGCTGGGCTTACAGCACAGCCCATGGCTGACAGCACACCCCTGTTTTCAGAGCTACAGGTTGAACACAGGGCTTCTCTAGAACTAAGCACCAGCTCTGCTTCTGAGCACGTCTGGCACAACATCCCTTTTAATCTACTTCTTGGACATTGGCAAATTAATTGTTTGAGACTTGGTTTTCTTATTGGTAAAATGTAGCGATTTCTATCTTTTTTTTTTTTTTTT
>NW_004524605.1:16252331-16252842 GCF_000260255.1 Octodon degus
TTGTTGTTGTTGTTTTGTTTTTGGTGGAACCAGGGATTGAACTCAGGCCCTTGCGCTTGCCAGAGAAGTGCTTATTCTATTGAGCCATCTCCCCAGCCCCATAGTGGGTTTAAGGCCAGCCTGAAACACTTTTTGCCAGCTCAGCCCGCCCTCAGGGTGGGGCCAGCGCGGCATGTCGTGCCAGGGATCGAACCTGACCATTAACCACTGAGCTATCTTTCCAGTGCCCCAAAAGAAAATAAATGAATAAAAAGTTCATGGCTATAGGGGCCGGGGAGATGGCTCAGTGGAATAAGCGCTTCCCTTGCAAGCACAAGGACCTGAGTTCAATCCCCGGTTCCAGCAAAAAAAAAAAAAAAAAAAAAATTGCTGTAGTTTGAGGCCAACCTGGGCTACATAGTGAGTTTAAGGCCGGCCTGGACTGCATAATGAGACCCTGTCTCAAACAGACAGAAAAAGGGGCCGGGGAGATGGCCCAGTAGAATAAGTGCTTGCCTGGAAAACACAAGGG
>NW_004524605.1:16253629-16261609 GCF_000260255.1 Octodon degus
CACCTCTTCATGTATTTGGTACAGGCTGTCACTACACAGCTCAGACTTGTAGCGATCTTCCTGTTTTCAGCCTCCCCAGTGCTGGGATTATAGGCATGCATGACCATGCCTGGTCTCTGTGGCCGGTTCAGCACCCCTGGGGGCGGAGCTGAGTGCTATGTGGTACTGGGGATAGAGTCCTGGTCCCTGTGATACAGGGAAGAAAAACTGGTCTCAGGTGGGTGACCTCCAAACAATACAGGGAACCTCCAAATGATATAGAGAAAAATGATCTCTGCACCTGACCTGCACAAGTTCGTGCTCCAAAACCGAAGAATGAATTTTAGGAACAAACGGAGGTTATGAGCAGAATATACTTATTGAGAGAAAGAAAGCTCCTGTTCTGAGAGAAGGATGGGGGAGGCCCGAGTGGGTAGTCCCCCCCACCCCAGGAAGTTGTCTCTTGCAGGGACTTTTATAGAGGAAAACCATGCAGTGAGGTGGGTCTAAGATAGTGAAGAAGACATGGGAACTCGCTTAGTTGGGCATGAGATGGGACAAAACTATGGTCAACCAATGAGATTACAAGCACCATTGCTCAGGTAAAATTGATTAAATCCAGTATTGAATGGGAAAGCGAGTCACGTAGTAAGCAGGCACAAATATGGAACAGGGTCTCTTCCTGTTGGGGGTTGGGCTAGTGACTCATTTGGGCTCTTTCAAGTTGATTGATACTATTTAGGACATCAATCCCTAATGCCCATCCCTAGGGAAGTATGTAGCCAAGCTTCCTCTCTTTGTCTTGGTCTTGAGGTGTGGCCCATATGGGAGTGTCTGTCTCTTCCAAGTTGCAAAGTCACCTCGTCTTCCATCTTGTCTCCTTGAGGGCCTGGCCCTGTCTAACTGCCTATAATATTTCTATCTAACTTGGCTGCCTGCAACACCTGCACTTGCCTAAATTGGCTGAGCTGTCTCTCTGGCCCTTCCTCAGCCCCTTATAAATAAAATTTAAAAACAGCTAAGATATAGTTTCATGACAAAGCCTTCCATGTTTGATCCCTAGGACTGGAAAAGAAAAAGTTAGAATGATCATTTTTACATTACATATATTTATACAATAAAAAATGGGGGGGCAGGGAGATGGCTCAGTGGAATAAGAGCTTGCCTGGCAAGCACAAGGGCCTGAGTTCAATCCCCGGTTACAAAAAAACAAACAAACAAACAAAAAAAAAAAACCCAATAACAAAAAAGGTGCAATGAGATCAGTTTAGTTATGACTTTTTGGGTGATTGGGGTTACCAGTGATCAAACTCAAGACCTTGCACTTGCCAGGCAGGTGCTTATGTTGCTGAGCTATCTCCCTGGTGCTGAGATTAGTTTATCTATTTATTTATTTTGGTGGAACCGGGGATTGAACTCAGACCCTTGCGCTTGCCAGGGAAGTGCTTATTCCACTGAGCCATCTCCCCAGCCCCTATTTATTTTTATTTTTATTTTTAGTGGAATCGGGGATTGAACTCAGGCCCTTGCGCTTGCCAGGCAAAGCACTTATTCTACTGAGCCATCTCCCCAGCCCCTATTTATTTTTATTTTTATTTTTAGTGGAATCGGGGATTGAACTCAGGCCCTTGCGCTTGCCAGGCAAAGCACTTATTCTACTGAGCCATCTCCCCAGCCCTGAGATCCGTTTATAAACACGAGGCCTCTTTACACAGGGTCAAACATTCGTTCTGACTGATTTTGCTGGAGAATAACTTTTGAGCGCATGCCTAATGTGGACAAGGCCCTGTGTTCAACTCGCAGAACCACAAAAAGTTGTTTAGAAAGCAAAGCTCTTATCAGATTTCCCTAGAAGTGGACAAATACAGGGGAAACTGGAGCTAGAAGAGCTGAGGTGAACAGCTGAGCCCTAACCCCTGAGCTGCAAACCCCAGGAGGGCCGCACCCTCTGCCCAGTTGTAGCTCAGCCTGCCCAAACCCACCTGCGGAGCCCTTCCCAGACTGCTCCAGCTCCCCCCACACACACACACACTTTGTTTAGCCAGCAGGAGTTTCCGGGCCTAAGGTATTTGCCTTTGGCATTTTAACTACTAACCTATTCCTGGAGCTGCTAAACAACCCCTTAGCTTTGTCTGAAACCCAAAGGGCAGACCAAAAACCCCAGAGCCTGGCCCTCCCTACATGAGGCCTACTTAGTAATTTATTCCTGGGTGGAGAGGAAGGCACCAAGTCTGTATACCTCCTTTACACTCTCACTGTGCTTTACTTTTTAACATCAGATTTTATGGAAGGGCCTCTAGGAGTCTCAGCCCAACCTGCTCAGACTTGCAGTGTGCAGTCTGCTCACTTCCAGCCCCTCAAACCTCTTTGAAGCACTGGGGCCTGAGCAGGTCACTGGACCTTGACCTCAGAAGTCCACTCCCCCCTGGCAAAGTCAGTGAAAGCCCTTCCCAGGCCCTCCAGAGGGCTGATGGCCTAGCAGTGGCTGCTGGAGGCCGCCAGCTGCCACTCAGTTCTCACCTTCTCCCAACCCCCGGCATTTACCCGCCACAGAAACTGGGGTGCGCACTCATTGCTCCCCTATCTCCTCGCACTAAGACTAGGAGCTGGATGAGCCCAGGACTGCATCCCAAAGGCTGACTGGGGCCAGGCCCCGCCTTTGATAGAAACCCCTAGGAGGAGCAGAGTACCCTGCAGAGAAGTAGGTTCTCTTTCAATTCCCGTGCAGTGGGACCCCCTCAGTCATTCATTTCTTGTTTCTGGTGAGATGACAGAAAAAAATAGAAGTATGTACACCTGTAACCCCAGCATTCAGGAGGCCGAGGCAGGATTGCTGCAAATTCAAGGCCAGCCTGAACTACACAGTGAGTTCAAGACCAGCCTACATAGTGAGACTCATTATGTCTCAACAAACAAAAAAAGGAACAGTGAAGAAGAGCCAACTGGCCCTTGCCTGGGGAATGAGGGCATGCAGCCTCTTGCACCCGAGTGGCTTGTGGAGGATGCCCAGGCACTCTGTCTTCAGGAGTGCTGACCCACCGCTACCATGGGACATGCCAGCCCAGAGTCTGCAGATTCAGCACTCTCCAGAGAAGCGCAACATAGGAATTTTTAGGTTGGCTTAAATTTTTCTTTAAATTCAGAGAGCCAAGCCCAAAATGTTTCAGACTAAGAGCAGCCAGTGTGCACATTCTTGGTGTCGTCTGGCATATCTTTTCTTCTGGTGCCTTCTGCAGAGGGAGAAAGGAAGAGGAAGGAGAAGGCTGGGAGGAGTCCCTGGGGGTACCCCTGTGCCTCTGGTTTTCAGCTGGCTCACAGAGCAAGAGGATGAATAAGGTCCCTGCTTTGTTTAGCTTCGCTCTCCATCCTCCTGCCTGCAGCTCTCACTGGGAGAAATACAATGGCCCCAGAATCTGGGAGTCTCCCAGCAGGCCAGGGCAGCTCAGCATCCTCACCCAGAGCAGGGTGGGCCAGGGCACCCTGACTGAGTTGCGTCCCTAGAGTGCAGCTGACAATAGCCAGCCTGGCAGATGGCCAGCCTCAGAGCTAGCTGGAGGGAGCCGGAGCCCCACGCCTGCTAGGCAGCTGTGATAGAGTCCTCCAGCCAAGGAGGACAGGAGGGAGGGCACACTGGGGAACCTTCCTCCTGTCCCTGAGGCTGCCTAGGATGCAGGCATCTGCCAAGGATCATGTGGGGCTTCCTGGGGCTCTGGAAGTCAGCTGCCACACACAGGGCCTTGGGAGCCCACTCTAGGGAGCCTCTCAGCTTCTACCCTCTGACATGTCTTTCCGAGGCTGCGGAATGTTCCTTAGGAAGGACATCTGTGGCTTTTTCCACCCAGCACCTCGTATTTCCTCTGGAAGCTGTCCTCTACCTTTCTTTCCACAGGGTGTAGGGAACTCTGACCTTGACTTCCTGTCTTTCCAAGATCAGCCTGGGGGCCAGGCGGGGCCCATCAGCAGATTTCATCACCTGTGGGATCCCAGGAGACTCAATTCAAAGAAAGTTTCTGGAACTCTTAGGGAAAGTCAAATTGGCTTGATGCATATCTGGAGGAGCCTGAGGCCATCTGGCTGAGATGAAGTGGAGATTGCCAGAGCAAAGCAGCCATTCCAGGAAGAGGTGGCCGAGCAATAGGACAGAGGAGGAGGGCAGACTGGTTAATGTGTATGAAAGAGAAGAGCTGCGTAAGACAGCGCACACCCAGGATCCCAGCACTCTGGGAGGCTGAGGATGGAGGATGGAGGATGGAAGTCAAGGCCATAGGGACCCGGGAGATGGCTCAGTGGAATAAACGCTTCCCTGGCAAGCGCAAGGGTCTGAGTTCAATCCCCGGTTCCGGGAAAAAAAAAAAAAAGGAAGTCAAGGCCAGTGTGGGTAATTTAGTGACTTAGACTCTCTGTCTAAGTAAAAAATAAAGGGCTGGGGACATAGCTGAGTGAGAAGGCTCTGTGCTCAGTTCCCAGTACTGCAAAACCAATGAGCTTATTTGAAACAAGCTTGGTGAAAGCAATTGAACCCCATCTCCTTTGTGAACTAAAGTGCCAGGGTCTGATCTTTGGACTTTTCAGTAATGAGTTCCTGAGTACACTGCTGGAGTGTGGAAATTGTTCTAAGCACAAGGCGCTTATGGTACCACCTAAAGCAAAGCCTTGGGCCAGGGATGTAGCACGGCAGCAGAAGCGCCTGCCAGCACAAGCACAGGGCCCTGAGTTCAATCCCAGCACAGAGACAGACATTTACTGTCTTGAATCTCCCAGGGGAGCAATCAGGGAGGGACAAGGGACCTGATCTTGGAGACTAGAGGGGACTACACCTCAGGAAGATCACAAGATCTAATCTGCCTCCCAAGGAGCTATTAATCGGAATTTGTTTGTTTGTTTGTTTGTTTGTTTTAATGTATTTAGTACAGGGTCTACAGGGTCTCACTATGGAAATAGGGTTTGGAGTGATTGTACCATTTTTCAGCCTCCTAAGCTCTGGGATTACAGGTGTGCACCACCACACCCAGGCTCAATAGCCATCTCAGGGAGCCTCGGGAGCAGGGCAGGCACAGTATGCCGGGGATCGAACCCTGTTTGTTTTTTGGCGGAACCACGGATTGAACTCGGGCCCTTGTGCTTGCCAGAAAAGCACTTATTCCACTGAGCCAGAGAGACAGAGATTGTCCCCAGCCCCAGGCCATTGAACCCTGGCCATTGCACTCTGCCTATGCAGGCGCTTTAGTCCACTGAGCTATCTGGCCAGCCCCCATTCATCATTCTTAAAAGTCACTTGCTTTCCTGTGCTCTTTTTTCTCAAGACAGGGTCTCAAATGTGTAACCCAGGTTGGCCTCCAGTTCTTGGCAGTCCTGCCTTAGCCTCTTGAGTGCTGGGATTAAAGGTATGCACAATTATATCTAGCTCTAACTACAATTTTTTTTTAAATTATTTATTTATTTATTACATTTATTTATTGTGTGTGTGTGTGTGTGTGTGGCCAGCTCAGCCCACCAGGGGGCGGGGCTGGCTGGCATGTGGTGCTGGGGGATTGAACCGCGGTCCCTGTGCTTTGCCAAGCTTGTTTCAAGTAGGTGCTTTAGACCACTGAGCCATCTCTCCAGCCCTACAAAATTTTTTTGAGACAGGGTCTGTCTTGCTGTATAATTCAGGCTGCTCCTGAACTAACTGCATAGCCAGGCTGGCCTCAAACTTCCAGCAAGTCCTTGCCCCAGTCTCCCAAGTGCTGGGATTACAGATATGTGCCACCATACCTGGTCTCCATGATGCTTGGAGGTGGGACTGGCACAGCATGTGGTGCTGGGGACCTGGGGATTGAACCCGGTCCCTGCACTTGCCTAAGCAGGTGCTTAGTCCACTGAGCTATCTCACTGGCCCTCCATCTACTTTTCATGTTGTAATAATGTGTAGATAACCAAAGTAGACATGGGGCCAGGAAGATAGCTCAGCAGAATAAGTGCTTGCCTGGCAAGTACAGGGTCCTGAGTTCAATTCCAGGTACTGAAAAAAAAGTACACAGAAGGGTGTTTTTATATTGTATTTGTATAACTCTCATGCATGTGTGTGTGTGTGTGTGTGTGTGTATGTGTGTGTATGTGGACTCTTAAGATACACAAGAGATAAGTTTTCAATTAGTAATAATCATGCCCCAGATAAACCTCACTGACACTGCACCTGTGCAAAGATAGGTGCACAAGAGATAGCACCCCTCTGTGGAACCTCACAGTCTGAATTCAGGAACCAAAGTACAGCTGGGTGTAGTGGTGCAAGCCTGAAACCCCAGCCCTCGGCGGATTAGCAAACTCAACCCCAGCCTGGGCAGTCTGGTAATTCAGTGAGATCTTGTGTCAAAAAAGAAAATAAAAGAAATTAAACAAGTAAATAAATAAATAAAAGAGCTAGGCATGTAAAATATTGTGAAGGCCCTGAGTTCAATCTCATTTTTTTTTTTTTTCAATCTCATTTTACAAAAGAAGACTGCAGAGGACCACTTAGGTGACTCTCCTTGAAAGAAGAGTTGTCTCCATTTTGGCTGAGTCTGACCCTATTTCCATGTATTGATATGTACAGAGCTGGCTAGGACTTCTCCTTATCCCTTCAACTGGCTTTAAGCAATGCAGAGAGGTCTAGCTGAGGTGCTGGTGGGAGTCTTTGAAGATGGCACGTATGTTGCCCCAGAACCTCCACCTGCTGCTCTTTAATATGAGCTGTGGAAGGAGGACTGCCATGAGTTCAAGGCCAGCCTGTACTACCCAGCAAAACCCTGTCTCAAAGGGTAAACAGATGGGGCTGTAGCTCGGTGTGAAAGCCCCAGGTTCAATCCCACGTACTGGGCTGGGGAGATGGCTCAGTGGAATAAGCGCTTCCCTGGGAAGCACAAGGGTGAGTTCAATCCCTGGTTCCACCAAAAAAAAAAAAAAAAAAAAAAAATAATAATAATAATAATTCCAACTACTGGGTTGGGTGTGAGGGAGAACCCCTGCAGCATGCCATTATTCAAGGGTGCCATACATAATCTGTTCAGTCAAATCGCCTACTATGGCCAGCTTGTCTTTCTTCCCAGTCTCCTGCTAGTCACCAGCCTTGCTAGTCACCAGTAAGCCACCTTTTCTAGAAGTCTCTGAGCACCAAGAACAATCTGTGGGATGAATCCTAGCAGCACAGGCCGCCTCACAGATGGGTCCCATGACTAGCTGGTTCTCCCCTCCCGCGCAGTCCAAAGCTGGTGAGTTCCAGCCAAGTTCTCTGTCCTGGCTCCAGAGTCACCTGTGGGATCCCACCCACTTCCAGGGCAGCAGGTGGCAGCTGCTTCCAGTGGCGCAACAAGCTCCAATGGAGGCCTGGGGGGTTGGGGGGGGTCCAATGGTGACTTCTGCGAAGGGGCATGGGCAGCTGCGGGGCTCCTCCCCTCATGTCTTCCCTCCTAAATGTCAGTGGCTGCAGGGATCCACTTCTCCCAGGCCCTGGAGCAGTGCTGGAGCCACTCAGAAGGCCTGCTCCTCTTCAAGCTGTGTGCTATGTGCTGAAGCATCCAGCGGTGCAGAGCTCCGTCAGGGCCTCTTCCCTGACCCTTCAGACACAGGGGTGCACCATCTCTTTGGGGTTCTCTTTCTGCACCCCCTTCCCTCTGTGCCTCAATGGCTGGAGCAGATTAATACTTTGTAAAGTGTGTAAGCACAGAATAGGCTCCATCATTCTTTTTTTGTTTCTTAAGTTTGAGACAGGCTTTCAGTAAATTGCTAAATTACTCAGGCTGAGCTCAAACTTGCTATTCTCTTGCTTTGGTCTCCCGGGGCACTAGGATTACAGATTTACACCACCTCACACAGGATATTTTTTAAATGAAATATTTAGTACAGGGTCTCACTATGCAGCTCAGACTCGTGATCCTCCTGTTTTCAGGCATGCTCCACCCCTCCTAGTCTCGGTGGCCTGCTCAGCACACCCAGGGGTGGGGCCAACATGACATGGTGCCAGAGATTGGACCCTAGTCCCTGCGA
>NW_004524605.1:16262504-16267750 GCF_000260255.1 Octodon degus
AAAAAAAAAAAAAAAAAAAAAAATCTGTGGGCTCCCAGGGACGGGATATAAGTTGTTTACACCTGGATCGCAAACCCTGGACAGCCTGGCAGAAGATAAGTGCAGTGTAGGTGTGAGTTGAATAATGAATGAATAACGAAATGGACTAAAAAAATAAACGTGAGTTAGGCAAAAGAGAGAAGAGATAAGAGTATCCCAGACATAGGGAGTGGCTTATGGCAGGATCAGGCTGTAGTGGAAATGATGTAGTCAGAGCAGAGAGACAAAATATCTGAAACTGGCTACTCCATCCTTCCACCTGGAGCTCACAGAGGGCTCTGGTGGTGCCAAGCCTCCTCTGTGCATTGAGTTTTGTTTGCGGGACTGGGAGTTAATCGCGCCTTCATATTGAGCTACATCCCTAGTCTCTGTCTCTTGAGTTTTTGAGACCTGTCTTGATGTGTGGTTCAGGCTGGCCTTGAATTTACTTTGCAGCCCAGGATGGCGCCAAACCCATGCAATCCTGTCTTAGTCTCTGGGGGCTGAGATTACAAGTGTGGGTTACCACGCCTGACAAACCCTAGAGGCACTAACTCACTATATAATACACTCCCGTCGCATATATACTGTAGTATGTATAACATATATTGTATGTATAATATAGTTATATATGTATATGCTTTGAATTCACTATGTAGCCTAGGCTGGGCTCCAACCTGAAATCTTCCTGCCTCAGCCTCCTGAGTGCTTGGAATTACAAAAGTGCACCACCAGGCCCAGCTTACAGCAGGGTTTTGAGCAGAGGCAGAGGCAGAGCCAGAGGCTGATCCTAACCTGACAAGGCAACTCTGGCTGCAGCAGAGAATGGGCTGCAGGCGGCGGAGGGCAAAGTTGGATGACCACGAAGAATGGATGAAGCAGGGATGGTGTTCTAGGTTGGGGTTGCTGCTTACAGCCCTGGGGGCGCGGGAGAGTCCCCTTAGGTGGGAAGTGACAGGGAAGAGCGTCGGGGTGAGCCGCAGGCTGAGGTCTCACAGCGGCTGGGCAAGAGACCCTGGGCTGCACTGAGTCAGGCCTGAGCTCCCCGGCGTGCAGCTCCAGCTTGGGAAGCGGCTGGGCACTGCGCTTCCAAAGCGCAGCGAGATGAGGCCGCACCTGCCAAGGGTCCGAGCAGGGCCACCGGGGCGTAGCGAGGAAGCCCAGGCCACGCTGGGGCGAACAGAAGCTCTTCAAGAAAGCATTCCAAGCCAGAGGAAGTAAGGCAGGAGACAAGTGTCAGTGGGTTGTCTGTGAAGGGACGTGAGGGGTCTGGGGACTGATATGGCAGGCAAAGAACGGCAGCAGGCCGAGGTCCGGGCACAGCCGAAGCCGTGCTGGGCGAACAGAAGCAAAGAGAAAAAAAGAACGAAAGAACGAAAGAAAGAAAGAGAAGCGATGAGAGGAGAGGCGCGCCTGCTTAGGCCTGCGCTTCCCTACGTGCGTGCCTGCGTGCGTGCTGCGTGGGTGTGCGTGCCTACTGCGTGCCTGCGTGCCTGCGTGCACGTGTGTGCACGTGCGTGCCTGCGTAGCGAGGAGACTAGAGCCGGGTTTCGTGGCGAGCCGGGGTAAATCACTGAGGGTGGAGGATCGTGGTTCTGAGGCCAGCCTGGGCTACATAGGGAGCTTCGGTCTGAGGGAGAAAGAAGGAAGAAAGGAAGGGAGAGAGAGAGAAAGAAACAGCCCCTGCCCTTGGTGCTGGGACAAGAGGTAAGGATGCGTGGGCTGTGGGAGTGGGAATGGGGTTGCGGCTGGCCGAGGCACACGCAGGCCAAGTCACGGGGGTTGGGGCAAGGCAGCAGTGTGACGTGAGGTGCGCTCCTCTGGCAGAGGCTGTAATGGGGAGCCAGGGGTAAAGGTGAAGATCGCGGTGAGCCCCTCAGGGCCCACTCCGCAAACAGGAGTGGGGGTGGGGGTGACGGTGGAATAGGTCCGCGGCAGGTTATGTCTGGGAAGGAGAGATGTGTGGGAAGGTGCTCTGCGCGCCAGCCTGACAGCCACCAGACTCCCAGAACTATCTCTCCATCTCGAGGTGTACCAAGAAGTGAAAAGCAACTTCCCTGGGCGAGATGGGAAGTGGGCACAAGATCCTGACACAGCGCTGACACGTGTGGAGCAGGAACGGGGAGGGCATGGCCAAGTGATACTGGGGAAACGCTAGGCTCCAAATACACCGAGTTCATGTTCCTTGAAGTGGAAGGATGAATTGTAAGAAAGAGTGGAGGTCAAGAATTGGAACATGGGGCTGGAGAGAGAGTTCAGTAGGTGAAACGCTTGCCTGGCAAGCACAAGGGCCTGAGTTCAATCCCTGGTTCCACCTAAAGAAATAATAATAATAAAAGAATAAAATTATATTCAAGGTATGAATATTAAAAAATAAAAAAAAATTGGAACAATTAAAAGGGGTGGGGTGGGGAGATAGCACAGCAGAATAAGCACTTGCTGCAAGCGCAAGGGCCTGAGTTCAATCCCCAGTCCCACAAAATAAAAGGGTAGGAGCATTTTTTAGAGACTAGGAATGGGGAATAGGGGTGGGGGAATGAGGATCAGGAATAGCTCCTGAGGGACAGGAGGGGTCCCAAATGGGTTGCCAATGAGCCAACCTCTCAAAGGTGGAGCAAAGTCCTCTTATTTTTTTGCGGAACCAGAGATTGAACTCAGCCCCTTACACTTGCCAGGGAAGCGCTTATTCTACTGAGCCATCTCCCCGGCCCTTAGAACAAAATCTTGAGGGAAGTACAGTGTGGGTTGAAATTGTGATCAACAAGATTGAAAAGTATAGGGGCCGGGGAGATAGCTCAGTGGAATAAGCGCTTGCCTGGCAAGTGCAAGGACCTGAGTTCAACCCCCGGTTCCGCAAAAAAAAAAAAAAAGATTGAAAAGTATAGTTGCTTAGGTAATTTTGATCCAGTAGAGGCAAGGGTACATGAGTGACATCATTAACCTGGGTTAGTAATCTATTTTTTTTTTTTTTTTTTGGTACTATGGTACTGGAAATTTAACTCAGGACCTTGTGCTTGCCAGGCAGGCACTTAAACTGCTGAGCTATCTCCCCAGTCTCAGGCCTAGTTTTTTCTTTTTTTTTTTTGCGGAACCAGGGATTGAACTCAGGCCCTTGGGCTTTTCAGGCAAGCGCTTATTCTATTGACTTATCTCCCTGACCCCCCAGCCTAGTCTTAATACACATGAGAGGATGGCCCATCCCTCATGATAATGGGAAGTCTCAAAACAGTGATACTACTAATCCAAGCCTCCAGTTATCCCTTGGGAAGTATGGAAAAGTAGCCATTGTGACTTAAATCTTCAGATACAGCTCCACCGCAGTCCTGATGGATTTTCTTTTCTTTTTGCTGAACTGGGGATTGAACTCAGGCCCTTGCGCTTGCCAGGGAAGTGCTTATTCTACTGAGCCATCTCCCCGGCCCCTGGATTTTCTTCTTCTGCGCTGAATCCCTGGAGCCCAGCCCTGTCTGACTGCCTGCTATATTTCTGCCTAATTTAGCTGTTTATAATACAGGCACCGAGGAGAGGAAGACCCAGTACTTCTCTGACCTGGAACCAGTGCACACCTCAGCTTCCCACACATCTCTTGATCCAAACCAAGACTCCCCCTCTTCCTGCCACCCTTCCAAGGTGCCCTGGAGCCTCTGGTTCTTGGTCAGAGAGCTTCTGAGCCCTCCCCTCCCGAGTTGCTAGACATTCTCTCTCCCTTCCTGCTCTGAAACATGCCAGTGTTCTGTGTAAGGACCCTGTGTCCCCTTCCAAGCTCCCCAAGGGAAGGTTTTGTTTTTTTTTTGGAACCGAGGATTGAACTCAGGCCCTTGCGCTTGCCAGGGAAGCACTGATTCCACTGAGCTATCTCCCCAGCCCCATCCCCAAGGGAAGTTGATTTTATTTCCTTGTACAACTACAGATGTAGGTCTGGGAGGTGGCCAATGCTGGTAATCTCAGTACTGGGGAGGCTAAAGCAGGAGGATTGCTGAATTTGAGGCCAGGCAGGGCTACTCAGTCAGTTCAAGGCCAGCCCAAAGTGCATAGTGAAGCCCTTTCTCAGAAAGCAAAAAAGAGATGTGCAGGGAGCTGGGGACCTGGCCTAAGCTGCTGGAGCCCACGCCCTAGGAACCTGGGCCTGGGAAGTGAAGGTCACCTCTCTAGGGGTGATTCCTCTAGCAGTCTGAGTGACTGCTTTAAAATACAATTTCTGGTTATTGTTTCCCCAGGCTAGAAAGGAGTCTTCTGAATTCCTCTGAGGCGCTCTCTCTCTGTGGACCCAGGAGGAGAAGGAGGGTGGCCAAGTAGGGCCACCATGGACCACCCCAGTGCTGCCTGCCAGCTGCTCCTCCTGGCTCCTTATCTGCCTGAAAGAAGCTAAGGTTTCTCCAGCAGCAAGGGATCAGATGTTGCTTTGGAGCCCTGGAAAGCTGGAAGTTTATTCTTTAGAGTTTGGAAAAAAAATTACCTGGCTGGCAGGACCAGTGGTGTGTGGGTGTGGGTGCTCCTAAACCAGAGCTGGGGGCAGTGCCAGGCGGAAAGTGGGAGAGGCCAGGTGGCAGGTGTCTCCCCGTTTCTCTGGGGAGAAGTCAGCTGAATAAAAGAGGCTGCTAGAGGCAGCAATCACAGCCCTTCTGCATGAGGTGGCCCCATCAGCCACCAAGAGAGACTCGGAACCCAGACCTGCCTGTCAGCTGCAGGCAGGTGCCCATCCCCTGGTCTAGATTTTCCAGCTAAATTAGGGGCTGTCCTTGATTTCTGCAAGATCCCTCTTGCTTGGCTTGGTCCCTGCAATGCCTCCCTTTTCTGTATTTGAAATTCATCTCTCTCCCGAGGCCTCCCAGACCTGGGTTATCTCCCGTGGCTGACAGCTCTGGTTTACAGCAGAGAGTAAACGTCCTACACTGTGCAGGCCAGACCCTGTTATAGCTGCTCAGCTCTGCCACTGTTGCAGAAGTGGGCTGGATAAAATGTAAGTGAATGAGCTGAAAGCTGAGCATGGTAGTGCACATCTGTAATCGCAGCACTTGGGAGGGCTGAGGAAGAAATGTCAGGAGTTCAAGCCATCCTGGCTATAAGCATTGAGTGTGGACAGGACTGACTTATGGCAGTGAAGTTTGTATTATATTTCTTGGTGCACTTGGGATTGAATCCAAGACCTCATTGAGTTATTTTTATTTTTAATTTTTTAAAGGGTTGGGGGGCTGGAGAGATGGCTCAGTGGTCTAAAGCACCTACTT
>NW_004524605.1:16268889-16273193 GCF_000260255.1 Octodon degus
AGGTTCTCACTGTGCAGCTTGGACTCCTAATGATCCTCCTGTCTCAGTCTCCCCAGAGCTGGGATTACAGGTGTGTACCACCACATTCAGTCGTGGTGGTCAGCTCAGTGTGCCCGGGACTTGTCCAGTGCATTTGGTGCTGGGAATCGAATCCTGGTCCTTGCAATTGCCTAGGCAGGCCCTTAGACCACTGAGCTATCTCCAAGGCCCCAAGTTTTTTTCTAAGTGACTAAATTGCCAAGGCTATGCTCTGAGTTTGTAATCCTCCAGCTTCAGTCTCCCAGAGTGCTGGGATTACAGGCATATGTCATCATACCCAGCGTTGCCACTTTCTGAAGCAGTTCTAGAAGTACTCTTTTGTGAATGTCTTTAGGAAGTGTGTTGGAGTCAGGGTTTATAAGAGAAAGGATTCAATACAAGACTCAAAGAGTCAAATGATGCGTAAGAGTGGGGAAGAGAGTTCTGTCCACACACTAGAGACCCAGAAAATCCAGCTGAGGGTCTGGATCCCACAGCACTGTCCTGCACGAGTCTAGCTGAAGACTTAAAGCCCACAACAATGTCCTTCTTGAGTCTAGCTGGAAGTCTAGAGCCCTTGACAATGCCTCATGCAAGTCTGAATCAAGGATCTGCTATGGGAAGGCCCAGAGGTCAGTGGTTGATGCTCGGCAGTCTACGCCAGCCAGCAGGATGAAAGATTTGTGCCAGCGGGCTGAGCGATCTGCACTAGAGCCATGAAGTCACGCTCAATGTAGGGACAAGAGCTCCCTTGAAAGAACTGAAGCCATCCTGAGCTCCTCTGATGTTGAGGACAGCTGAGTTCAGACCAGGAAAACCAGTGTGACAAGCTTCTCCAGAACCAGAGTGCACCACCTTCCCCTCCAGCTCTCCTTTTATGTGGTTGGCAGTAGTCCCCAGGCGGGCCCTCCACACCCAGCACTACACTGATTCAGTTCAGCTGGACGTTACAAGTTGACTATTAATCCACCACATTGATCGAAAATATAATGCATGGCTGGGCATGGTAGCGCATTCCTGTAATCCCAGCACTAAGGCGGCTGACTGAACAAAGCAAAAACAAAGTGAATATTGTTGCCAAATGCTATTGAGCATGGAAAGCAGACTTGTAAAATGTTACATTATGAGGTGGGTGTGGTGTTGTGCACCTGTAATTCCAGTACCCAGAAGACTGAGGCAGGAGGATTGTTGGGAGTTTTGAGACCAGCTTGGGCTGCAAAGTGAGCTTAAGGCCAGCCTGAACTGCATAGGGAGACCCCTTTTCAAAAAAGATATTTTATTTTTTTTACTATTTTAGGGTGTCTACAGGATGTTCAGGGTCTCACTACTAGATCAGACTCATAATGATCCACCTGTTTACAGCCTCCCAAGAGCTGGGATAACAGGTGTGCGCCACCACGCCTAGTCTCAATTGGGGTCTCAGTACACCCCGGGGGCAGGGTTGGCACGGCAGGTGGGGGTGGTTCGAGCTCCCAGCCCCTGCATCTGCCTAAGCAGGAGCTTTAATCCACTGAGCTATTTAATTGGCACAATTTTTTTTATACCACCTGTATTAGATTTGCTTTCATGGCCTCTGCCATCTTCCTCCTGTGCTGTTATTTGAATATAAACTCTGTCAGGCACATAAGACTGCGGTTCGATTCCCAGCTCCAGAAGCTGCGCCAGACCTACCTTTAAGGCAGCCTGAAGTAGCCAAAAAATAAAAACCTTCTTCTCTGAATATAAACTCTGAATTTCTTATTCTGTCCAGCTCCGTGACCTTAAATAGAATACTACTATTCTAGACATCTGTAAACTCTTTGATAAATTTTTTTGTTTCTTTCAAGAGTAGGAAAATTTACTGGAGAAAAGGAATCGGGAGTAGGAATTGCTTCTGAGAGACAGGGAGGATCCAGAATGGGTTACCATGTTTTGACAAGGTCTTGCTATATAGTTGAGGCAGGCCTTGTGATACTCCTGCAGCAGCCTCCTCAGTGTTGGTGTTACAGGTATGCACTACTACACCTCTTTATTTGTTTTTGTAGTGCTGGGGACTTGTAGTGATCCTCCTGTCTCAGCCCCCCAGCACTCAGATTACAGGCATGTGCCACTACACCTGTTTTTGTTTTTTGTTTTTTTAGGAGTGATACAGGGAAACCTCCAAATGACAGGGAGAAAATCTGATCTCTCAACCTAAAAAGTACCTGGGACAAGTTCTTGTTCTTTAAAACCAAAGAATGAATTTTAGGAACAAACGGAGGTTATGAGCAGAATATATTTGTTGAGGGAAAGAAAGTTCCTGTCAGAGAGGGATAGGAGGGGGGCCCGAGCAGGTTGTCCCCAGGAAGCTCTCTTTTCCAGGGACTTTGATTTTATTTATTTATTTATTTATTTATTTTTTCTTTGGCGGAACTGGGGATTGAACTCAGATCCTTGCGCTTGCCAGGGAAGCGCTTATTCTACTGAGCCATCTCCCTGGCCCCTCTTCCAGGGACTTTTATGGAGGAAAACCACGTGGTGAGGTGGGTCTAAGGTGATGGAGAAGACATGGGAACTCCTTTAAGTGGGCATGAGGTGGGACAAAACTATGGTCAACCAATGAGATTAAAAGCACCATTGCTTAGGTAAAATTGATTAAATCCAGTAACAAATGAGGAAGTGAGTCCCATAGCAAGTGGGTATGAATCTGGGACAGTCTCTTCCTTTTGGGGGTTGGGACAGTGACTCATTTGGGCTCTTGCAAGGTGATTTTATTTATTTTTTTTTTTAGCGGAACCGGGGATTGAATTCAGATCCTTGTGTTTGCCAGTCTAGCGCTTATCCTACTGAGCCATCTCCCCGGCTCCTCTTTCAAGGTGATTGATGCCTATTTAGAATCAGTCCCTGGAGCTGGGGAGAGGGCTCAGTGGAATAAGGGCTTCCCTGGCAAGTGCAAGGGCCTGAGTTCAATCCCTGGTACTGCCAAAAAAAGAAAATAGAAAAGAAGAAAATTGAACCCACATCTTTGAATAAATTGTGTGCCCTGCCCTTTTTTATTTTTATTTATTTTTTTGTGGAACTGGGGATTGAACTCAGGCCCTTGCACTTGCCAGGGAAGTGCTTATTCTACTGAGCCATCTCCCCAGCCCCCCTTTTTTTAAACATTGAGTTTCACGAATTGGCTGAGTTGAACTTGCTGTACTCCTGCCTCAGCCTTTCAGAGTGCTCAAATTACAGGTGTGTGCTATGATACCCAGCCCTGTCCTGATATTTCAGAACTGCATATCAGCTGGGCAGAATGGCAAATGCCTGCACTGCTTTCACTTGGGGGGCTGAGGCAAGAGATCACCAGGAGTTCAAGATCAGCCTGAACTACTTAGGGAGACCCAGTCTCAGAAAACAAAATAAACCAGGTGTGGCACACATCTGTGGACCCGGCTGTTAGGAGGTCTGCCATTGAGTTCATCAGTTTGGGGCCAGCCTGGACACCCAGTTCAAGATTACAAGGGCTGGGGAGATGACTCACTTGAATAAGCACTTGCCTGGCAAGCACAAGGGCCTGAGTTCAATCCCCGGCTCCAAAAAAAAAAAAAAAAATGTTTAATGATTTGGCCTGGGAAGATGGCTCAGTGGAATAAATGCTTTCCTGGCAAGCGCAAGGGCCTGAGTTCAATCCCCAGTTCTGCAAAAAAAAAAAAAAAAAAAAAAAAAAGGAAGCGCCACACACTCAAATGTTGGACATCAAACCCAGGGCATCGTACTGCTGATGCAAAGTCTGGGGCCACCCTGTAATACCCAGGGGCAGAAACAAGCGAATCCTCTGCTGGAACATGCAGCTGCAGGCAATACTAAACCCAGCACTGCTAAAGAGCTACAGAAACAGTGTGAGGGGCCTGGAGAGATGGCTCAGTAGAATAAGCGCTTGCCTGGCAAGCACAAGGGATACAAGGGATTTCAATCCCCGATTCTGCCAAAAAAAAGAAAAAAAGAAACAGTTTGAAAGAAGGCAGTTTATGTGAAGATGGGGAAGGGGAAAGAGCTCACACACAGCTGCTCTAGGGAAGTAGGGGAAATTCAAAAGTAAACTGTAAAAGGATGCTGTCTACAGCACCCTTTATAGAGATCTTGGTCCCACATAAGCTCTGGAATCTGATTGGCTCCTTGGCCTTTCACCTTAACCTTGCATTTGTTCTGGCTCTGTGCTGTCCTTTGATGGAGGGTAAGAATATGGGTGTTGCCTTGTGGACCACCGGTAGAGTTTAGGCTAAAGGATTAAGTAAAGGGGAAGTTTGTAATTCCTATGTTAATTGGGCTACCTAGAAACTTCT
>NW_004524605.1:16273988-16280653 GCF_000260255.1 Octodon degus
AACTCCAAATGATATAGGGGAAAAATGAAACTCCTGACCTGAAAAGTACCTAGGATGAACTCATGTTCTCTAAAACCTTTTTTTTTTTTTTTTTTGGCAGAACTGGGGATTGAACTCAGGCCCTTGTGCTTGCCAGGGAAATGTTTATTCCACTGAGCCATCTCCCCGACCCCTTCCCCCCACCCCCCGTAAAACCACAGAATGAATTTTAGGAACAAATGAAGATTATGAGCAGAGTATATTTATTGGGGAAAGAAAAATCCTGTCAGAGAGGGATGGGGGGGAGCGGGTGGTCCCCAGGAAACTATTCTAGCGACTTTACAGAGTAAAACCATGTGGTGAGGTGGGTCTAAGGTGGTGGAGAACATGGGAACTTGCTTAGGTGGGCATGAGGTGGGACAAATCTTTGGTCAGCCAATGAGTTAAAAGCACCATTGCTTAGGTAAAATTGATTAAATCCAGTAACAAATGGGGAAGTGAGTCCCATAGCAAGTGGGTATGAATCTGGGACAAAGTCTCTTCCTTTTGGGGGTTGGGACAGTGACTCATTGGGCTCCTTCAAGGTGATTGATACCTATTTAGAATATCAGGGACCAGGGAGATGACTCAGTAGAATAAGCGCTTGGCTGGCAAGTGCAAGGACCTGAGTTCAATCTCTGGTTCTGAAAAAAAAAATAATAATCAATCCCTGGTGCCCATGCCATCCCTAGGGAAGTATGTAGCTGTGTAGCTGTGTTTACTCTTTTGTCTTGGTCTTGAGTTCTGGCCCATATGGGAGTGTCTGTCTCTTCCAAGTTACAAAGTCGCCTTGTCTTCCATCTTGTCTCCTTGAGGGCCTGGCCCTGTCTGACTGCCTATACTATTTCTATCTAACTCAGCTCCCTACACCACCACCATACCTGGCTCCTTAGCTTAGCCCGGTGACTTCTTTCTGTGACTGCCCTGAGCATGTGTTCCCACCCCTGTTCGTGGTTTTCAGCAGTCACGCCTGCCTGGGTAGGCTCTGTCCACACAGCCTCCTCCAGTCCACAGAGGCTCCTTCACCTGCTTTCCTCAGCACCCAGGTTTGGCCCCCTCCATACAATGAATGCTCACAGGCTTCTGAGCTAATGTCTCTCAGGAACTTGGGACAGGGTCAGCAGCAGCTCTGGACCCTCCTGTGTGCTGGCCCCTGGCCCCAGTCCTGGGCTTCACTGAGCCTTGGGTTTGAGATGGCTTCTCGGCAGGGAGGTCGGACAAGGCACCTGTGTGTGCTACTCTGTTGACAGTGCTGAGACAGCTTTCCAGTTTCTCTTGTGCTAGGACAAAGAACTGGATGTTGCATCCCATGGCAGGACAGGCAGTTAAGGTAAATTGCATTGAAGGAGGAAGCAGGCTTGTACCAGGGGAAGGGAGAAATGGATTTGAAATGGACCTAGGGTGCCCCCCCTTGGGTCTTTCAAAGCCCATTGGGCCATGTGACTGACACACAGAGGCTGGCCCTGGGGAGTGGCTTTGGCCCAGGTGTGCTATGTGCTTGCATGCATGCATGCATGCGTGCGTGCGTGTGTGTATGTGTATCCTGCCAGGCTCTGCTCAAGGACATCTTGGGTTCACAGGGTAGCTGCTCCCAACTCAGTGTCCCTGCTGCAGATGCCACAATGCATGCTTGGAATCTCCGCTTCTTGGAGGCTGAGGCAGGCAGAGTCATACAGGAGAATGGAACTCCTGACCTGAAGGTACCTGGGACAAGTTCATGTTCTCTAAAACCGAATAATGAATTTTAGGAACAAACAGAGGTTAAGAGCAGACTATTTTTTTTTTTTTTTTTGTGGAACCCGGGATTGAACTCAGACCCTTGCACTTGCCAGGCAAGCACTTATTCTACTGAGCCATCTCCCAGGCCCCTAAGAGCAGACTATTAATTAGGGGAAAGAAAGCTTCTGTCTGAGAGAGACAGGAGGAGAACCCAAGCAGGTTGCCCTGGGAATCTGTGATTTCCAGGGATTGAACTCAGGCCCTTGTGCTTGCCAGGGAAGTGCTTAATCTACTGAGCCATCTCCCCAGCCCTTTCCAGGGATTTTTATAGAGCAAAATCATGTGGTAAAGTAGGTCTAAGGTGATAACATGGGAACTCGCTTAGGTGGGTATGTGGTGGGATAAAACTGGTCAACCAGTGAGATTACAAGCACTGTTGCTCAGGTAAAATTGATTAAATCCAGAATCACATGGGGAAGCGAGTCACATAGCAAGCCAGCGTCGATACACAATAGGAGTTTATCCAGTAGCCAGCCGGTAGTGACTCTTCTGGCTTCCTCAAAGAGATGATCAGTCCCGGATGCTTATCCTTAGGGAGGTGAGCATTTGTTCCATCTTTGGTCTTTAGGTCTGGCCCACAGCAGAAGCATCCAACTCTCTTACAGCTGCAAGGTATCTTGTGTTCCAAGCTGTCTCCTTGAGGGCCTCGCCCTGTCTGCCTATAATATTTCTATCTGATTCAGCTGCCCTCAATAGGAGCATGAATTTAAGGGCAGCCTGGTTAACTTCAGAGAGACTATGGAAAGAAAGGAGGATGGGATGGGGGGGCAGGGTGAAGAAAGAAGGAAAGAAAGAAAAATCCGGGCTTCCCTCCACCGAAGCCACAAAGCCCATGCTTTCCTGTTTTCAAGCCCAGGGTCATGTCCTCTAGGAGGGCTTCTCCCCACACTGTCCCACTGGGACTGGATAGTGGCCCCTTCTCACCCCAGTCCAGTGCTCTGACAATGGTGACCCGCGCAAGGGGTATTAGCTGCCCACATGGGGAGCAAAGGCATCCCTGGCCAGCCTGCTCTTGACAGCCCAGTCTCAGCGGGTGAGCAGAGGAGCCTGAGCAGGCTGAGGGGTCCCAGGGAAGGCAGTGCTGAGGCTTTCGAGGTCAGGACCAAGGGTGGGAATCAGGGTCCCTGTGTCATCGCAGTCACAGCCCCTCAGTACTGTGTGTTTACTACGACCCAGCTAGGGGCTCAATGCCAAACCCAACATGATTCTTTTTTTCTCTTTAGGATTTCTGTTTTTTTTTTTTTTTTGGGTTTTTTTTTTTTTTTTTTTTTTTTTTTTTTGCGGGGGGTGGGGGTGAGACAAGGTCTCACTATGTCCTTCAGGCTGGCCTTGAAAGCACTGTGTAGTGTATAGCTTGGCCTGTCTCTCTAGCTCAGGCCTCCGCCTGTGCAGAGTTGGGGCGGTGGGGAACCACACTCCGCCCTTTCTCTTTTATTTTTTCCTTGGATGAGTCCTGCAGGTGCACACCACAGCAGGAGAAACAAAGGGCGCCTGCTGGGCCTGGGCCCCTCCTCTCTGTGCCCCCTCCCCAGGGTACCTCCCCGTGGGGAGGCCGGAAGGAAGCATCAGTCCTGCCATCAGCCGAAAAGGCGGTGGATGTCTGCCCAGGAGGAGTCCATGTGGGCTGGAGCCTGGCTTCAGGGCAGTGGGCAGACCCAGGGAGGAGGGTGGGCCTGCTGTCTGGGACAATTCCTGAGCTGCGGGGCAGCCTGGGACCCAGGGAAGGACTCACTCCACAGACCTGCCAGGTCCTCAAGGGGTAAGGGCGACAGAACTCAGCCTGTCTGCCCCAGTGCAGGGCCCTCAGGAAACCCAACAGGATTTGGGGAGGGCTGTGGGCTTGATGGGTCCTCTAAGGGACAGCTCGCTCCTGAGCTGCTGGTCTCCTTCATTTTTTCCTCTTCTTACCCACAAGGGGTTGACAGCTGCATTTTCCACCCCCTACTGAGTTTCAAGAACTGGAAGAGCAAGCCCTGTCTGCCACATTGCACTTCCTCTGTGTCTGGGAAGGCAGATACCAGAGGCCCTTAGCTGTCCCGCTCCGCAGCTCTCATTCACCTGGGCATTTTTTGGCTGAGCAGTATATTCACACCTGTGACAAAACCTGCTTGCCAGCCGTGCTAATTTACAGCAACATGGCCATCTCCCCGGCCCCTCCTTTGGAGAGTTTTGCAGTTCACAACCTGTGCAACCACCCCTCTGGTGCTGGCAGGGTGGACAGCCTGCCTCAGAGCTCTGTGGAGCGGATGGAGAAGGTGGGAGGCTGGGCTGCCCTCCCACACCGCTCAGCCTAGGTAGCTTGTCCTGCTAATACGGATGACAGGTGCTGTGGAAATGCTGGCACAGGGGAGCCAGTGAATCCCCTCTGCCTCGTACTACCTGTGTGGCCTTGGTGGATACTGCTGCTCACCCCGTGTGTGAGAAAAGCGAGTGAGGGATGGTGTGGCCACAGGGCAATGCCTGCGGGGTGGCTGTGAGCTGGTCAGGACTCCAGCCCTGGGCAGGCTTTTAAGGCACCTTCTTACTCAGTGCTTTGGGGACTGATCCAGGGCTTGAGCGCTGAGCTACAGCCTTGTTTCTTATTTTGAAATCGGGTCTCACTAAATCGCCCAGGCGGAAACTCAACTTAGTCCTCCTGCCTCAGCCCCCCCCCCCCCATGTGTGTAGAAATTGCTAAAGGTACCAAGGGAACAACATCGCCCCCTGTTGACAACTGGGTCTGGGGAGGAAGTAGTGGAGGCGGAGGGCGGTTGAGGGAGCCAAGGGGCGGGGAGGAATGGTCCGGAACTGAGACTGCGCCTCCCTGGGACTCGGAGTCATTGCTGGCTGGCTCTCCCTGGCGGCCACGAGGCCAAGCGCCTGAGTGTGTGTGTAGGAGGGGCGAGAGAGAACGGGGAGGAGGACAGCTAGGGGAGACCGCAGCACCTCAGGACTCAGCTCGGTTTCTGAAAAACCCAAGATAGCCTGGGCCCAGGCACCTGGGACAGCCTTGGGTCCTTTGTCTTTCCGGTTAGGGACTGAGGGATAGGGAGCCCCGTGCCCTAACCAGGGAAGACGGCTGTGAAGACCCGTCCTGTGCGTGCCTTAGGATCCGGGAGATAATGACTCCCCCACCCTGTCTCCTGCTCCGCCTCGCTCTCCCACAGTCCCTCCAAGAAGCTGCCCTCGAGTCTTGAACAATGTAAATCAGGTCGTGCCCGGCTAGCTCGGAGCTGTCCAATAGATGCCTGATGCCTTGGTCCTCAGCGTTCACTCTGCACTCGGTCCCCTGAACCCCGGCTCTTATTCTTTTGCCCACCATCGAGCTCCAGCCCAGTTCTGTGCTCCAGCCGCAGCTCGGCCCACGCTCCCTCTGAGCTACTGCACGAGGATGCCTGTGTCAGCCGGGCAGCATTCCCTGTCCACCCAGCCTAAAGAGGAAGGACCTCCTCACACCTGTGCATCGCGCCCACAATATAAGCGTGTTATCCCCCCCCCCCCCCAGCGCTTATTCTAATAAGCTATCTCCCCGGCCAGTATTAGCGTGTTTTGAGAAAGGTCTATGGTCAGGCTGGCGTCTTGCTCAGAGTCCTTCTGCCTCGGCCTCCCAAGGCCACCACGTCAACTCAGAAAGTATTTAAGTATTTTTTTTTTAATTTAAGTATTTTTGAATAGAGAAGCACATAAATAATTTGGTTCAACATCTCCCGCCGGGCTTCGACAAGGAGCACCGGGAGGCGGTGGCGGGAGGGGCGGCAGGAGGGGTCCCGTGTTCAGGTCTCTCCCTGCGATGCACGCTAATGATCGTCTGCTCAGGCTTCTCATTCCTCCCACCCAGCAACCCGGTAGATGAGATTGACTGTTGCCCCCGCACCCCGCGCTCCCTGCAGAGCCGGCCAGCAGAGGGCGCGCCGGGCAGCGCGTGGGGCTCTGCCTGACGTTTTCCTCGCTTTGCCTGTCTCCACATCCATCCCCGCCCCGGCAGTCATCCAAGGTGGAACTTCCCGCAGTGGGGAAGGCTGAGCCCAACCTTACCACACTTTAGCTCCTGTTGGGCCGACGCCCTGACCACAGCCCCCCTGCACCTTCAGTCTCGGCTACACCAGCACCAGTGCTTCAGGCGGTGAGCGCCCTGCGCACCAGCGTGGAGACCTTGGTCCCATCAGAACGCACTTGCCACCTCTCAGCCCCGCCCTTCCTACTCTGGTGGTCAGAGCAGGCCACCGCTGCTAGACCCCTGCCTCATCCTCTGGCAAGGCCACACCTGGTCGCCCTTCAGAGTGAGCCCCAGAGCTAGTGTGGTGGCACAAGCCTGTGATCCCAGCACTCCAGAGGCAGGAGGATCACCACAAGTTCAAGGCCAGCTCTTGTTTCATAGTGAGTTCAAGGCCAGCCTGGAGTACAGAGACTCTTATCTCCAAAGCAAAAAACAAGAGTCTCAGGGTGAAAAGGGGGGAGAGCTCAAACCCTGTCAGAGGACATGGGCTGGCACCACCCCTCTGCCGAGGACGCTGCTGGCATGCAGAGGTGCTCTGCCCCAGCTGTTCAGCATGGCTGCATTTATCCAGCAGATAAGATCTTACAGATGGGAGATAAAATGATATGCGGCAGTTTCCACTGCAGTTTTGTTTGTTATGACACCAAACTGGAGGTAACCTTCACATTCCTTCAGTAGGTGACTGGTTGAACCGCAGTATGGCAGCCTCACAGGGTGAAGCCTGAGGCAGTTGAAGGAAGCATGAGACCTTAGGCTGAGGCAGGAAGATTGCTGGGAGTTCAAGGCCAACCTGGGCTACGTAGTGAGTTCAAGGTCTGAACTACATAACAGGACTTGTCTCCAAAAAGCCCTCTTCATTCTTCCTTTTTTTTTTTTTAATTTTTATTTATTT
>NW_004524605.1:16281315-16299598 GCF_000260255.1 Octodon degus
GGCTGGGAACCCCCTCATTTTTAATTCTTAAGCGATTTTAAATCTCTTATGAAAAATTGCAAATATGTGTAGGGAAGTTGCTTTCTTTGTCTGAGAGTCCTTTTCCCACTGACTGTTGGGGGCCAGCAGTAGCACACACTGGGCCACAAGTTTCTTTGCAGAACCACAGATTGAACTCAGGCCCTTGCGCTTGCCAGGCAAGCGCTTATTCTACTGAGCCATCTCCCCGGCCCCAGGGCCACAAGTTTCTCTGGGAGTTTCTTGGAGTCTCAGGAATATCGCCTGCATGGTGGTTTTGGTGGGGTTGTGACAGGGTCTGAGTCTTCTGCTTGACTTGGGATACCAGGCCTCTCAGATTGGACAACGACACATTCTCAGTCGTGATTACATTGGCTGCTCAGCCAGGCCCTGATGTCTCCTGGACATTCCCAGGAACCCGCAGCTGGGGAGGGCCAGTCCCACCAACTTCTCCCCTCTTCCACACCACACAAGCCCCTAGCTCAGCTGAACAGTCGCACTTGTGTATGTGTGCACCCTTCCTTGTGTGTATGGATACCCCACTCCACATACACAGGCCTTGTTTTACTTTTTACCACACCGCCAAGGCCTGTGCTTTAAATGGACACAGGTGCCGCATGTACACGTCCTCATATACGCATATCATACTCAGTGCACACAAAACACACTCATTGGGACAAGTGTGTGCACACATACCCACCTTGAACAGTTCTCTCTCCCACATGGTAGATGGCTTCCAAGATGGCCGCCATCCAGTCGTTTTATCCTGCTCCTGCTCCACCAAGCAGAAAGAAAATTCAGTTTCCCTTCTCTTGTGGTGGAAACAGCGTTCTAGCTTTCTGATACATGGCTTGAAGAAGACTAGATGCTCTTTGTTTCTTCTCTTGAAAGCCAGCTCCCTGCCATGTAAAAAAGGCCAAACATCCTGAGACTGCCATGCTGTGAGGAAGCTAGTCAATGAAGAGAGGGGAGATAGCGGGTGCTCACTGACCTGCCGGACATGGAAGTGGAGACTGTGCAGGCCCACCCCTCTGCCCAGCTGCTCACAGAACACAGTGAAGGACCCAGGCAATGCCTACATTCCTGACACCCAGAATCATAGGAAATGACAAAAATTTTTTTTTACAATGATGTGTGCTGGGGAGATGGCTCAGTGGAATAAGTGCTTCCCTGGCAAACTCAAGGGCCTGAGTTCAATCCCCGGTTCTGCCAAAAAAAACAAAAACAAAAAAAATGATATGTCTTGGAATGATTTGGGTTTTTGTTTTGTTTCGTTTTTGTCTTTCTGAGACAGGGTCTCACTATATAGCTTAGGCTGGTCTCGAACTTGCAACCATCCTCCTGCCTCAGTCTTCCACATGCTGGGATTACAGGTGTACCACCATGCCTGGTTGGAATGATTTATTGTGAAAAAATAAGTACTTGAGATCCCTGCACATATTATGTACTTACTTATGTTCATACATGTACAAACTCATACATTTATAAAGAGGTATGCCTTGCCAGGCAGAGTGTTGCATGCCTATAGTCCGGCACTCTGGGAGGCTGAGAAAGAACTGCAAATTTAAAGCCATCTTGGGTGAATTAGTGATTTAGCAAGACCCTGTCTCAAAAACAAAAGGGGTGGGTTTGGGCAGGGCTGAAGCTTGGCCTGGTGGTACATGTTGGTAATTACAGCGCTCTGGGAGGCTGAGGCAGGTGGATTACAAACTCAAGTCCAGCTTGGGCAATTTAGTGACTCAGTGAGAATTTGTCTCAAAAATGAAATGAAATAAAATAAATAAAACTTTAAAAATATGGGCTAGGGGGATGGAGAGATAGCTCAGTAGAATAAGTGCTTGTCTGGCAAGTACAAGGGTCTGAGTTCAATCCCCGGTTCCGCAAAAAATGAAAAAAATAAAAACCTGGCTGGGAGTAGCGCATGGCTGGGCCTGTGCTCAGGAGCATATTCCTTCACAGCCAGCACTGGTGGCTGCCTGTCCGACAGCCATTCCCACCCGTCCACCTGCCCACCTTCCTGGTCACGCCATGCTCCAGGATGCTTACCCCCCTCAGGATGCTTTTGAAAGGCTAATTCTAGCCAGGGTGGTGGCCCAGGCCTGCAATCCCAGCACTTTGGAGGATCACCACTGGCCCAGACATGGTGTGTTCAGGGCCAGCCTGAACTACACAGTGAGACCCTGTCTGAGAAAAAAGTCAAAGAAGAAGAACAACAAGGCTAATTCTGTCCTCGGCTCCAGAAAGGAATCCTGAGAAATCTAAGCCAACTTGGTGATCTCAGTCCCCCTTGAGAGAGAATAGTTTAGTTTTGGTTCTGTGACCAATCTGTGTCCAATGAGACAGCGGAAGTTGGTGTGTGGCTCTGGAGAAAGTCTCCCGAGAAGCAAAGAGTCATTCTTCTGACATTAGGCTCTGCAGTAAGTGAATGTGGTCCGTGGAAATGCTGCCCCACTGTGTGACACAGAGGATGTATTATTAGCCAGAGTGGGACGGAGGAGAGGAACGCGAGCTCTTAATGACATAATTGATCTGTAAAATGGGGCAACTATAGAGTCTCCCTTCTGCCTCTGGGATTCAGTCACATGAGAGGATATTTATTATGTGAGGGGTTTCTTTCCTCCTCCCCGCTGTATTTTGGTACTAGGAGCCGAACTCAGGGCCTTCACATTGAGCTATGTCCCCAGCTTTTCATTTTGTTACTTTTTATATTGTAAGACTGGGCCTTGCTAAATCACTAAATACCCTGGGCTTTTGATCCTTTCGCCTCAGCCTCCCAGAGTGCTGGCATGACAGGCATGTGCCATCCCACCTGGCATCTTTCTTTTCTCTTTTACTTGTAGCCTAAGACATCCACTTCCTTTCCATAAGCAAAGCCAGATATATATTGCCACATCCATGTACCTGTGTACGAGCAGGCCCAGAGCTTTGCACAGAAAGCCACAGCTGCTCCCACGAAGGAGCAGGCCCCGGGCCCCACATGTACGCAGCAATGTACCCCAAGACACGGAGAAGAGCACACGTCTTCCTGCACCCACAAAGGCACAGGTGCATGCGCATCACTTCCCACATATGCACACAGTTTCCACAAATAATTCTGTGAACTTAAGCAGTGTGCATTTTGTATGCAGAGTGCTGCTTACCAGAGACACCAATGCCAACTAGAATCAGCTGCTTTCTGCCATCCGAGCAGGGCCACAACTGCACAGTCATGACTATGTGTCCCCAGTGGCTCCTGCGTGGGAAGCTTGGTCCTCATGGTGATGCTAGGGTGGGATGTGCCAGAACATTTAAGAAGGACTTCGTGTCAGGTATGTAGATGGGGGGTGAAGGGACTAATGTAGTTCTCATGGTGCCTCAGTGTTTTGGAGAATAAATTTATTTATTTAGACAGGGCCTCACTGTGTACTTAAGACTGGTTTGAATTCACCATGTAGCCTAGGCTGGCCTCAAACTCACAGCAATCCTTCTGCCTCAGTCTCCCACATGCTGGGGTTACAGGTGTGCGCCCCCAGGCCCAGCTGAATGGGCTGTTTTAAGAGAGTGAGGCTAACCTCTGCTGCTCTGGGGATTCCTGTCTTACATGTAATCTCTCCCTGTCTCATGCACCCTCCCCGTTAGGCCATTTGTCACAAGGCAGAGGGAGGCCTTGCAAAACTGGTGTTATCCTGTTTGTATTTCTGGCCTCTAAAATCATGAGCTAAATAAATTTCTTTTTAAGTTACTCAGCCTCAGGTATTTTGTTACAGCAGTGGAAGACAGACTAATATACAAGGCAAATTGAAGATGTGTAGAGAATCACAGAAAAGACTGCTTCCCCAAGAAATGTGGGATATGGGTAGAAGTATGTGTCTCACAGGTACAAGAAGCATAGCAGAAAAGAAAAGCACAGCAGAGAGCCGGTGAGGTAGCTCAGCAGACTAAGCGCCTGCTTATGCAAGCACAGGGGCTGGAGTTGGATCCCCATCACCGCACACCGTACTGGCCTCACCTCTGGGCACCATGAGCTGACCACCAAGGCGCACACCAGTAATCCCAGTACTGGGGCAGCTGAAAACAGGAGGATCACTACGAGTCTGAGCTGCATAATGAGACCCTGTACCAAATACATTAAAAAAAAAAACAAAAAAACAAAAAAACATAGCAGGCAACACAGAAGAAGTGAGCCGGAAGAGGACTGGTGCCTAGCTGGAGTCCCGGGACCTTGGGAGCTTAGGTGCTTCACCTCTGTGAGCCTCAATCTTATCTGGCAGGTAAATGCCGTCACCGATGATCAGATGAGATAGCCTATCTCTGGCAGCTTTGTGAACTGAGGTGTGGTGCTGTCACCTTTTCACCTGGAACACAAATGTGAAGGAAGCAGCCACCCCTGCGCCAGGAATTCAGACTTCAGCCGCAGACAAGGGAGACCACTGGGAAGCGGGGCTGAGTCCTCCATGCAGGTGCAACATGCAGAACTCTGACCTGATAGCACTTGAGGTCAAAGACCCAGGCAGCCCAGCCACCTCTGTGGAGCAGCGCACCCCAAAGAGCAAAAGCCTGGGGGCAGCCACTCCCTGGCCTTCTCTGAACATCCGATCCCTCCCATAATTTAACTGCCTGTCCCACATAATTATATTTCTCCTGTTTATGAGCTTAGAGCAATGCTAGTTCCCAATAACTAGAAGCTTAATAAGGCTGAATTATAATGAGTGTCCTACAGAATTACACACTGCATTAACACCAAATGAGTTCATTAGAAATTCATTAGCAATGATTCCTGTGGCCGCCACAGGAATTCATCACCACAAGCCTGCAGCAGGAGAGAGGCCAATGAGTAATTGCCCCTGGGAGTGGGAAGACCTTTCGGCATCTGACTTTGCCTGGAAGCAGTATTTTTTTGAGGTCATGGGTTGCTTTGGATGTGAGTTGGATGTGAGCTTATGTGGATGTTGCTAGAACTGCCCTCTGCTCCTCCTCTTCCTTCCCAAGTCTCGGCGCTAGCAGAATTAGGCTGCAAATGTGGGGTGGGCAGAGCTGTGAAACTGCGGTGGGCACTGGTGTTCTCACCCTCTGACCTTCTGATGGAAACTTCCCTGGTACAGGACAAGGAACCCTCAAGAGCCTGCACTACTCAGCCTCAGGCAATATAGATCAAGATGCTCCAGCCACCTTGAGGACAGATCTTGTGCCCAGCAGTCCCCACCAGCTGGGACAGAGAAGTCCAGGAGAGGAGCCAGCTTAAGGGTAGGAGAATAGGAGCTTGCACATGTTCAGTTTTGGGGATGTTGGATTGGCAGTTGAATACACTGTGTCCAGAGGAGTGATCTGAATGGAGACATAAGGAAAAAAATTGAGAGTCATCAGCCCTGGATGGCATTTAGAGCTCTGGGTTCCATGAGATTGGGAAGAGGACAGTGCCAGCAGAACAAACAGGAAGGCCGCCCTGGGGCATCTGACAGCTGGAGCTGAGGGAGATGCTTTGTGCTGGGTAGCCTGGGAAGGCCCAGCCAGCCTGGCTCTCACCTGACGCACGCTGCCGGCCTCTGTAGAAAGCGCTTTACAGATAGAGTTCATGTAATGCTAGCACCATCCTTTGGGTGGTCTAGCCCTAACTCTGAGATGAGGAAATCGAGACACAGAAAGATAAATAAATTGCTCGAAGCCACCTAGCCAGTGAGTGGCAGAACTGGGATCCAAATCTGGCAGCCTTGCCTCAGCTTCCCAGGGGAAGGCTGAATTTCTTAGCCTTGACATTTTGGGGGAGTTGGTGGCAGGGATCACACCATGGCTTTGTGCCTTCTAGACAGGTGCTCTACCGGGTCCCCAGTTGAGAGTAGACCCAGGACGACACTGTAGAATGCATTGCCCTCAGGGCTGTGGCATTTTAGAATCAGCCCCTGTGAACATTTCAAATTTTGGCTGAGGAGAGAGGGAGTAGAGTAGATGTAGGAGTCAGCAGCTGGCTCACGGCCTCTTCTGGCAGGGACCCAAGCACCTGTGTCCCCACCCTCCTCTGTATATTACTCTCAGAACAGTCCTGTCTGAGGCAGGAGAGTCCAGGGGAAAGTGGGGTGCCTGGTGATTAGCCTTGGGACCCTTCTTATCTCCAGTGGGGTGGAGTTCTCTGTTGTTTCATTGGCCCATAAAACCTTGCTGTGGGAGGAGGCAGCCCGAGTTCACTCACCCTTGGGGTGTTTGTCAGTGTGCACCTCTGCAAGCTGGGGAGCCCAGGTGGAGAGTGGTGCAGGGTGTGAGCGGACAGAGGGCAGCAGGTCGTGTGCACATGCTTGACTCCTGAGGAGGCAGAGGGGAGGCTGAGTCAGGTATTTCTCCTGCACAACCCCACTTCCACCCTGTCCTGGGCATTGCCCTTGGATGAGGAGGGCAGGAGAGAGGCACTGGAAAGGGGGCTGACGCAGCTGGCCAATGCAGCTGGAGCTTCCAGCCAGCTTCCTGCATGCATGTGTGTATTCCCTGGTGCTGCTGCTCCATACCATTGGCTTCTTGGGAACAGTGACAGTATCCATTCCATAAAACTGGTCTGAAAAGGATGCAAGCAAAAATGTGGAAAGCACTCAGCAGAATCTAATGTGTAGTGAACACCAAGTACCTGTCTGTTGTGACTGTCATGGGTATTCCATCACTGACATAAGTGAGGGGAAATTTGAACTTAGCTCTGGGCAAGCATATCTTCCTGAAAGGCAAGAGAGTAACAGAAAAACTTTAAATAGAAAAATCCTAGACTGGGCAGTAGTTGGTGCATGTCTGGAATCGCAGTGTCCTGGGAGGCTAAGGCAGGAGGATAGAAAGTTGACAAGACTCTCTTGCAAACAGAAAGGGCTAGGGTTTTAGCTCAGTGCAAAGAGCCTGGATGTAATTCCCAAGACTGCAAAGGAGATCCTTTGCTCCAGGAATTTCATCTATAGAAATTCAACCTCAGCAAATAATCTTAGTAATAATCTGCTATGTACATTCAGAGGTGTGAACAAGAATATTTACATCAGAGTTATTTATAATAGAAAAAAAGATTGGGGCTGGGGAGATAGCTTGGTGGTCTAAGCACATGCCTGGCTAGCACAAGGATGCAGGTTCGATTCCTGGTACTGCATGCTGTGCTGGCCCCAGAACCCCGGGTGTGCTGTGAAACTGGGCATGGTAGCACACGCCTGTAATCCCAGTGCTGGGGAGGCTGAGACAGGAAGATCACTACAAATCCAAGCTGTGCAGCAAGACCCTGTACCAAATTAAAAAAAAAAAAAAGATTGGAAACAGCCTAAAGATCCAGCCATAGTTAGGTAAATGACGAAACACAGATACAGCAGAATACTCTGGAGCTATGTATTTTTTGTAGTATTGGGACTCGAATCCAGACCTTGCACATATGAGGCAAGTGCTCTCCACTACACTACTAGCCCCCTAGAGGGATTTAAAAGGATCTGATGTACCATTAGGGAGCTATACAAACATATGCCTATATTATTATATCAAAAAGAGTGGAGCAGGGCAATGTAACTGTTCTCTCTGTCCCTCTCTGGTTTTTGATATAGGGCCTTACTTTGTAGCACAAGGTGTTCTTGTAATTCGGATCTCCTTCTCAGCCTCTCAGATGCTGTGACCACAGCGAAGCACCAACTGGGGATATAGCCCAGTAGCACAAGCACCTGCCTGGCAAGTGTAAGGTCCTGAGTTTCGGTTGTTCAGGGGACCATGTGCTAAGCATGTGCTCCTCCACTAGAATACATCCCCAGCCCCTACAATTTCAGGTATATTAGAAAGTGTATGTGGGGCCGGCGAGATAGCTCAGTGGTCTAAAGTGCCTGCTTAGACAGGCTTAGGCAAGCTTGCAAGGACCAGGGTTCGATCCCGGGCACCACATGCTGCACCAGCACCCCTCCCCCACCAACCCCCCCCCCCAAAAAAAAAAAAAAAAAAAAAAAAGGAAAGAAAGTGTATCCATGCACATAGAAGCCTGGAAAGAAAGATACCGAACTCATCGAGGGCCACCACTGCCAGGACGGTTATTTGTGCTGACTTAGTTGAAATTTTAGTATGTTGTATATAATTCATCACCAGAAAGATGTGTGTGTGTGTGTGTGTGTGTGTGTGTGTGTGTGTGTATGAAATGACTACTGCCTGGGATGAGGAACTCCTAGACAGGTGATTGAAGACTGATTAAATGGGACAAAATTGGTTTTTCATCAGTGCACAAATTGCTTAGCCCTAGGTTGGGGAGTTGGCAGGATTCTCCCTCGGGTAGAAATAATGGAGATTCATGGAAAAGAGCCCTGGAAAAGATGACAGACTTGGGGCTGGGGAGATGGCTCAGTGGAATAAGTGCCTCTCTGGCAAGCGCAAGGGCCTGAGACTCACAGAGACTGTGATTAGCAGTGATAGTGATGGCAGCGAGGGCCTTCCTCTGGCCCTTTGGGCTTCATGCTGCCCCATCTGTGTGAGCACGGAGCAAGCCCGGGAGGAAGCCGCTGGAGCCTGGCCCTGTAGGTGGTTCTGGGAAACAGAACCAGACCAGAAGTCCCTAGTCCCATCCAGCTTAAAGCTTGAGCAAAGTGAAGGTTGGTGCTCCCGGCACGTGCCTGGCACGTGGCAGTCTTTAGAGGGGTCCCTCCTCCAAGTGCCTGCGCAGTTCCTGCAGCTGATTTGGTCTGCTCCTGTCATCTCCATCCTTGCAAAGCCTGGGGTCCTGCAAGGGCGCCTGGCTGTAGCCAAGCTCTCCACCTCCCCTCTAGTATTCCCTCATCCTAGAATACATCTTGCTTCGTTCTCAGTTGCCTCCAACCTCCCTGGCTTTCCGCTCATCCAAATTGCACTGGCCTTTCGGGACCCAGATAAAATGCCACCTCTTCCCCAGTTGTGCATGAACCCCTGCAGCCAGACACCCTGACTCCTTCCCTGTGTCTCAGGCCATGCTCTGTTTCAGTAGGGAACCTGTCAGCCCTGCTCACACCTTCTGCTGTGTGTGCTTTGTGCCTGGACAGGGCAGGGAGCTCTTTTGGGAAAGGCATGTGTCTCACGCATCTGAATTTGTGTGGAGATGGGCCCACCGGCACAGGTGCTCGATGCCATGTGATGAAAGAGAAAGTGAGGCAGTGTGGAGGACAGGGACCTGTCAGGCCATGGATGGGTGGAGGAGGGACAGGCAGGGGGTGAATGACTCCTCTCAGCTGCTCGGCCCTGACCTTGCGGGCAATGGGAGTACCTGGTGATTTTCCCAGGTGAACGACCTCAGGGCTCTGCCCACATCATAAAACAGCAATGCTTTCTTGTTGGGGGCAGAAGGAAGAATGGGGTAATTGGGGGGCTGAGCCTCCGCTGCGGGAGGGTTTATAAGCTGGGACTCTGGAACCCTCAGCATCAACCTCTTCCTCAGCCTCTTCCTGTCTTGCTGCTTCTGGGCTCCACTCTCTCTGCAGAATGGCCTTCAGCGGCAAGTTCCAGGTGGAAAGTGAGAAGAACTATGATGAATTCATGAAGCGCCTTGGTGAGTGAGCTCCTGAGCCTGCTGGGCCCCGGGCCTGCTGCAGCCATCCCTGGGCCAGAAGCCAGGCCTCTGGGGCGGAAGGGGCAGGACTGACTTCATTGGTTCACTCACAAATTTGCTGGGCAACTATCCTTTCTTTTTTTGTCTTTTTGTGGCAGGGTTTCACTATATAGTTCAGGCCAGGCTTGAACTTGTGGCTTCTAATCCTCCTGCCTCTGCCTCCCCAGTGCTGGGATTACAGGCACGCACTACCATGCCCACCTGATCTCAGTGGCCCACTCAGTGCTTGCCTAAGCAGGAGCTTAGTCTGCTGAGCTATCTTGCCAGTCATCTTTGTTTTTTTCCCCGGTACTGGGGTTTGAACCCATGGTCTTCATACTGAGCTACATCCTTAGCCTTTTGGCTTTTATTGAGACAGGGTCTCACTAAGTCACCTCAAACTTGGGATCCTCCTGCCTCAGCCTCCCAGAGTGCTGGGATCACAGGTATCCACTGCAGGCCAGGTGTAGAAGACATAACCTTGAAGACCCCATTCACCGCAAGAAGTCTGTGTGCCAGGTGTAGTACCACTTACACGCCAGGGGCTTTACCAGACGCGGCCATTGGCCATGGTGAATTTGATCCTCGCAGTAGCCCTGTGAAGGGGTCCTGTTATCCCATCTTATAGTGGCCATGGTGAATTTGATCCTCGCAGTAGCCCTGTGAAGGGGTCCTGTTATCCCATCTTATAGATAGAAATACTGAGGCACATGCAGCACGCCTCCTGGCGCAGCTGGCATGTGTAGATCTGTGCCATCTGTCCTGGGCACTGTACTATATCAGTTGTGGGGCCAGCGGCCCCCCAAAGCGGAAAGCACTCTTTGTTCAAATCACAGGGTGGCAAAAAGTCTTACACAGTCCCTCTGCTCTTCACGGAACCCAGGCCTCCCCAGTGACGTGCTTGAAAAGGGTCGCAATGCTAAGATCGTCACTGAGGTGCAGCAGGACGGGCAGGACTTCACCTGGTCGCAGTCCTACTCCGGGGGCCATCTCTTTACCAACAAGTTCACCATTGGCAAAGAGAGTGACATGGTGTCTTTGGCGGGCAAGAACTTCAAGGTGAGAGGCCCCTGGCCACCCTCCTTCCCTGCTTTCGCTCTCGACAGAGGCGCCTGCTCCCCAAAGCATTTTGTGGTCTGCCAGCTGTGCCAGGCACTCCAGGTGGTTGGCTACTGACGGCACCTTGTTTTTAATGGTCGCCATCTGGAATAGACACAGTGGTGACCGTGAAATAGCAAAATAGCTGGTGCTGCCGGGCAGTCAGCGGAGCATAGCACAGGCCCAATTACCCTCCCCTTGGTCCTCAAGGGGTGTGGAGCCGAGCCCCAGGATTAAGCAGCTGGCCCCTCAGGCACAAGGCAGGTTCCCACGGGGGACCCCTCGGCTGCTGGAGGCCCTGGCAGTGCAGGTTCCACCTTGTGTTTCCCTCCCAGGCCACTGTGAAGATGGAGGGCGGGAAGATAGTGGCGGAGTTTCCCAACTATCGCCACACCTCGGAGATTGTGGGTGACAAGCTGGTGGAGGTGAGTGTCCTGCCCAGTTCTGCCTTCTGCCCCAGCCCCAGTCCCCAGGAGGTGGGCGTTGGGGCGGCTGGCACTGCTCTCACACGGGGTGACTCGATCCCCTTTGATTTCATACTCCCTGGGTTCTGGTAGGTGGGGAGACTGAGGCGTGAGACAGCTGAGCGAGCACTGGGGTGCAGAGCTTCCTCAGAGCCCGGGCTGGCCCAGCGAGGCAGGCCGACTGCAGGCTGTGGTCCTGAGGTGACATGGCAGCTGCTCGCCCTGCCATTTCCATGAGCCTTCAGGCCCTTCTTCCCTGCCTTGTGACTTTTCAAACAATTTTTTTTTTTTTCCCCCAGAACTGGGGATTGAACTCAGATCCTTGACATTTGCCAGTCAAGCGCTTATCCTACTGAGCCATCTCCCCGGCCCCTGTGACTTTTCAAAAGAAGCTGGAAATTTGCATTTCTCCATGAAATCTCCACATGATCAATTTTTTTTTTTTTTTCAGAACCGGGGATAGAACTCAGGTCCCTGCGCTTGCTAGGGAAGTGCTTATTCCACTGAGCCATCTCCCTGGCCCCTACATGATCAAATGTTGGCTACTAGTTAAATGTTTGGTGTGGGAGTGAGGCCAACACACCCCCCTGGGGGACCTGCAGCTACCAGGCTCGCTGGGCAACCACAGTCAGGGCTGCTGGTGCCTTCAGTTCTTCTCTGCCTCCTCCCCTCAGGTCTCTAGCGCAGTCCCAGGTGGGCGGGTGGGTGTGAGGCTGGAAGGGAGAAGAAGGCGAGTTTGGAGGCCTCACTCCCACACCAAGCCTGTGACCCGGCCAGGTCTGGGCGGGTGAGCCTGGAAGGAGCTTCCCTTTTCTCCTCTTGGGGGGTGAAGGCAGGGTGGCCTCTCCTCTACCTTCTACAGCCTGGGGCACTGAGCCGGAAGCACAGAACAGCAGCCCTAATCCCCTGTGGACATTTTATTTAGAGACTAAGACCCCATAAATTGTCACTTCCCTCTGCTGCTGTCTCAGAGACAGTGTGCAGTGGATCCAAGGCCACACGGCTAGAGTGTGGCAAGGTGTATTCAGCCACTAAGTTCTAGGCCAGGCTCTCTGCCTATTCTCTGCAGACTATGGGGCCTTTTCCTTTCTCCTTCATTTTTTAATTTTTTAAAGAATTAAAACACAGGGCCAGGGAGATGGCTCAGTGAAATAAGCACTTCTCTGGCAAGTGCAAGAGTCTGAGTTCAATCCCCAGTTCTGGAAAAAAAAAAAAAAAAAAAGAATTAAAAAACAAATAGGTGTATTGTGTTGAACCAAGTCCAGACAGAAAAGTGAATATCCTTCTTTCTTCTCGGGGTGAAAGCTGGCCACCTGCACATCGGGAAAGCTCCAGACGCTTTTCCATGGGACGGTCGGCCCTGGTGCTGGCTCCCCAGCTGTGAGGCGTACAGGGACAGCCAGGCCAGGGGGCCGGAGGTGGGCTGTGGCTGCGGCTGCGAAAGGGTAGTTTCCACATGAGAACAAGCTTCCCCTTCCCCCTGTGTCTCGGTGTGGGCAGCTCCTAGGCTGCCCCACAGCCTCCTGGTGTGCACAGAAGGCGGTGCGGTACCCAGCATGGATGACATGGACGGAGGCAGGGTGGTGCCCCACGGCCATGCTGTCACTCACATTCTCGCCACAGAGGCTGCTTTGCAGCTTCTAGGACTCTTGGGGTCTCCCTCTAGCTGTGCCCTATGGTCTGGCCACAGAGTGTGGCACTGACTCCCTCTGTCCCGGCTGCTTCTTTCAGATCTCCTCCATTGGAGACGTGACCTACGAGCGTGTGAGCAAGAGGCTGGCCTAAGCCACCAGGCTGGACTCCATGGGGCTACAGAGCCACCAATAAAACCGATCTAAGAGCAGATGGCTCTCTCTTACTGTCTTCTGGTGTCTGGGGGCAGCCTCTGGAAGGAGTGGGGTGGGAAGGTCCCTGAGGACGGCTACACAGGTCACATGGGCCTCCCATGGCTGAGGTCCCTGCGGGATGAAAACTGTGGGGAAAGGCCACGGGGGTGGGGTGGGGTGGCTGGGAAGCAGGTGGTACCTTTCTGTGGACCCCTCACCCTATCAGGCCACTGTCTCCTTTAAGGAGAAGTCTCCTGGGAGGAGACACATGGATCCCCTCAGACGAACCACAGGATAAGTTTATCAGGACGCTGGACAGGAGGAGGGGGTGGCAGCTCCAGCTCCAGGGAGGACCTGGCTGCTGGGCTCATGGCATGGTGGGAACCAGGCTCAGTGCACCGTGGAAGCCATACCACAATCAAGAGGGCTGGGAGCATTGGCTGGGTCACTGGGACCCTGGGGAGGGGTGGAGGGCCTGGCTTGAGCAGGACTGGGGTGGCATCGAGCTCCAACATGGGGTAGGAAGGTGGTGTGCTTGTCCTCTGGTGAGACTGCCTAACCCACAGCATCGCTTGTCTGTCCTTGGGAGCATCCATCACAGCTGAGCACCAGCCCTATCAATATTTTTCCAAGTAACAATTCACCAATTTTTACTACAGTGAAAACTTCATACCAGTTCCATACATGGAAAGTCAATTCTTATTTGCCAAGATAAGTTAAAACTATTAAAATAGAGCTGAACTATGTGGACCTTGTAGCCAGGCTCTGATGCCTGCCCAAGCCGATGCCTCCCCTGGGTTAAAAGAGTGAGAGAACTCTCTTTAAAATAAATTGAAAGCACAAGATCCCAAATCTGATCCTCGGGATATATACACACACATTATAAAGAAAGGAAAAAAAAAAGTGAGAGAAGTAAACTTGTAGACTTGTATCACCTGGAAAACTTTCACCTTAATGAAGTTACTGCAAGACCGTGGAAAAGAGCACACATTTACCATAGACCCATCAGCCAAGTAGGCGGTGCACACCTGCAATCCCTAGCTGCTCAGGAGGCAGACAGGAGCATCCCAAGCTCAAGGCCAGCCGGGGCAACTGAGCAAGATCCTGTCTCAAAATAAAGGGGTGCAGTTTGATGGTACAAAGGATAAGTTGAATTACTGAAAGCAGTAAATTATCTTCAATGTCAAAGTCCTGCAAACAGGGTGTAAGAAATCAGGTTTGTCCAGGGACTGGCAAGCATCAGGTCCTCTGCCCTGGTAACCCCTACCTTTTGCCTCGGGGCAGCCTGGCCCAGAGGTTCCTGCCTCCTCAGAAACCCCGAGACCTGGTTATCTTGCCAAGAGCCACTCCGGCCTCTTGCCACCCACCCACTGAGCCAGGACCCTACGAACTCCATCGTTTTGCCAAGATTTATTGCTAATTAAGTGAGCTAGGTAAGCATTAAATTAAACTAGCAGTATGGCTGTTTCCCCTCCAGACTGAATAATTACTCATAATGAGCTTGGATAATAAGTCTCTAAGTAACAGAGTTAACCACAATTAGGCTGAAAACTGAAAAAGGAGAGGAGGAGGAGGAGGGAAAGGAGGAGGGGAGGAGGGGAAAGGAGAAGAAAGGGGGAGAGGTGGTAGACAGAAGGGAGAGAGAGACTTCAAGGACAACTTCAAATTGTTGGCAGCAAACTCTAAGTCCACAGTGTCACTGACTCTTGGAATATGAAACAGCAGGAACTCAGATACAACCACCATAGTTTAGATTTTGTACTTCACAGCTGCAGATGCTGAGGTTTCCAAGGTCACCCAAGGTCATGCAGCGAACAGCGAGTGATGAACTGGGCTTCACCCCTCATGGAGGTCTTTCTTCTCCCCCCCTCACCCCCCCCGCAGAACTCGGGATTGAACTCAGGCCCTTGCACTTGCCGGGCAAGTGCTTATTCTATTGAGCTGTCTCCCCGGCCCCCCGTTTTTCCCCCTATTTTTTTTTAATGTTTATTTATTTTATGGTCAGCTCAGCCCACCCTTGGGGGCGGGGCTGGCATGGCATGTGGTGCTGGGGATCGAACCGAGGTCCCCGCATGCTTGCCTAAGCTTGCCTAAGCAGGTGCTTTAGACCACTGAGCTATCTCGCCATCCCTTTCCCCCTATTTTTAATGAGCAGAAAATATTTATTGGGGGAAAGAAAGCTCCTGTCTGAGAGAGGGACAGGCTGGGGCCCCAAGTGGGTGGTCCCCGGGGAGCTGTCTCTTCCAGGGACTTTTGTAGAGAAAAATCATGAGGGGGGGTCTATGGTGGTGGAGAACATGGGAACTTGCTTAGGTGGGCATGAGGTGAGACAAAACTATGAAAATTGAAGGATTTTTTTTTTTTTTTTTGGCTAGCTCAAGTTGCCTTATTGGCCAGGTGTGGTTCGACTTGTGGAGCTGGGGATTGAACCACGGTTCTCTGCACCTGACTGAGTTTGCCCAAGCAGGCGCTTTAAACAACTGAGCTAACCCACCAGCCCCATTTTTTTGTTTTCGGTACTGGGGATTGAACTCAAGACCTTGTACTCTCCAGACAAGCGCTTATTCTACTGAACTATCTCCCCGGCCCGGAGACCACTGTTTCTGAGTTCAGCTGGAGGGCAGTGTCCAGTTCACCGGCTTCAGGCCTCTGGGCAGGCAGGCTTCCTCAGTCAGGAGAGGTAAGTGAGCCAGGTGTGGCGGTACAGTCCTTTAATGCCACACCCTGGGAGACAGAGGCAGGAGGAATGCAAGTTTGAGCCCAGCCTTGGGAATCTAGCTTGTGGAGGAACACGTGGGCGACTCTCCTCGAAGGAGGAACAACTGCCTCAGTTTTGGCCGAGCCTGGCCCTATTTCCATGTATTGGTGTGTTCAGGCCTGGCCAGAGCTTCAAGCAACGTGTATCAACTGACAAGGTACTGAGGGGTAGTCTGTAAAGCAAAGACAATAGGGCAGTGTTTCTCCAGTCCCAGAGCTCCCTCATGTGAGCTGGGGCAGGGTGGGAAGGAGAGCCGTGCTCCACGCAGTCTGCTGTCAGCTGGGATCTATGCCTTCCCAGGGCATAAGGGATTACACATCATAGCTCAAACACTGACCTCAAAACATCTGATGGGGGGCTGGAGAGATAGCTCAGTAGAATAAATGCTTGCCTGCCCCCCCAAAAAAAATCTGACTCTATTTCTTTTTTTTTTTTTTTTGTATTTTAGGACAGGGTGTAGGGTTTACAGGGTCTCACTAAGTAGATCGGACTCATAGTGATCCTCCTGTTTACAGCCTCCCAAGTGCTGGGATAACAGGCATGTGCCACAACACTCAGTCTCAGTTGCTGTCTCAGCTTGCCTCGGGGGCGGGGC
This sequence comes from Octodon degus, assembly GCF_000260255.1. Classification (NCBI taxonomy): domain Eukaryota; kingdom Metazoa; phylum Chordata; class Mammalia; order Rodentia; family Octodontidae; genus Octodon; species Octodon degus. The sequence goes on from NW_004524605.1 coordinate 16,297,589, forward strand.
CAGGGCAACTGGCCCAGTGATAGAACTCCCAGCCCCTGCGCCTCTTGCAGGTACTTTAATCCGCTGAACTATTTGATCTGCTGAGCTATTTGGGTATTTCAATCATATTAAACATCCTTTCTACAGAACCTTCTTTCTGCATTTTGCAGACCTGATTTCAGCACCCTCCCTCACCCGCCTCAGGGCCCTCACCTACTTCCCGCCATTCTCACAGTTACTCATCCTCAAACCACTCCTTCACAAATTAATAAAATGTGGGTTCGACTACCCTGGGTTGAGGCCTTTATTCCGGTTAGCCATCATAGTAGCTGGACTTAGGGCCCCTTGGTTCCCCATAATCAACAACACGCCTTGGTGTCTCTATTCTTACCATGGGTTGCACTGTAAGTGCTACGCTGGAACACACTCTCTAGTATTCCAATAATTTTTCCATAGGATTACAAATATAAACCTCCTGGGCCAAGCTGGGGACTGGAAAGGACTCTCTATATCATCAACTAAGGGAGATCCTGTATCAAGACAAAGCAAGAGGGCTGGTGAGATGGCTCAGTTGTCTAAAGCACCTACTTAGAACAAGCTAAGCTGAGCAAAGCACAGGGACCACGGTTCAATCCCCCAGCACATGCCAGCCAGCCCCACCCCCTGGAGGGCTGAGCTGGCCACACACACACACACACAAAATAAATAAATAAATAAAATTATTAAAAAAAAAAAGACAAAACAAGAAACCTTTTAAACAAGGCCTGGGGATTTAGCTCAGAGTGAAGGCCTGGATTCAATCCAAATAACTGCCCTACAATGCTGAAAAGAGGTAAGTGGTTAAGAGCTTTGATTCGGGAGTCTCCTTGCCAGGGTTCAAATCCTTCATCTACCACCCAGGAATGCTGGCCCTGGGATAAGTTCACCTCTCCCCCAGCTCAGTTTCCCCAGCTTAAATAGCAATGCCCGCCGAAGTCACCTGACACCAAGGCCATGTACTCTGTACCAGCTGCCACCAGCATGGCATAGCCTCCACCATCATGGCCATCGTTATCACAGCTGAGGGGTCAGCAGTGCCTCTGCTACTAACCTGGAAGTCACCTGGGAAGTCACCAGGGAAGTCACTAGGTGTCCCCATGTCTCACCCTGTGCCTGTGTCACATGGGTTGGGAGGACTGTCCCTTCCAAGGGTAAGGGTTAAGCCCACACTCATGGCTTCAAAACCAGGACACTCACTGCAGGGCGTGGAATTTGGCTGTGAGCCTTGTGCTGTGGACCCCAGGCCTCTTCTCAGGGACGCTTCAGCTGGACCCTGGCGTCCGTCAGTGCCCTCATGTTTTGGGGCCATGGCTTCCACGGGGAAGCTGCTGGAAATAGGATGTGGGAAGCGGGGCAGCCAGCTGTTCTTCCGGGAACGCATTCCCAAACCTTGAGTGAGGCCCACTGGGGACTGCTGGGGTTTGACAGCGGCATGAGTGACCTCCAGTGTTCTCCCTTTCCTGTAGCACACCCCGGACAACAGTTTCTACTCTGTGGGGCTCCTAGGATGATTGGAAGACACAGCCAGGGCAAGTGGCCTATATTGGGTGACTGCCCCAGGTGCCAGGGCCTGCATCCTATAACTAAAGCAAGTAATGTTCTGGATGATGATGATTTTTTTTTTTTTTTCTTCAGAACCGGGGATTGAACTCAGGCCCTTGCACTTGCCAGGGAAGCGCTCATTCCACTGAGTCATCTCCCCAACCCCTGTTCTTGATGATTCTAATAGCACAAAGAAAATAAAAGGGGGGGATGAGTGAGTGACATGGGTCAGTGCAGTGGCCTCTGTAATGTCAGCTGAGACCCCAGCACCACTGCCAGGTGCAGCTAGGGCCCTGTCACAGGGTACTGGTTCTACACACTCAGCGTATGTATCAGCATTGCCAATCTTCCCTCTAGCCCCAGTATGGGGGGAAATACCAGAGACCCCCACTAGGTACCAGTAGGGACTTTGCTCCATTATATCTGCTCAATGTCTTTTTTTTTTTTAAT
>NW_004524605.1:16299773-16302059 GCF_000260255.1 Octodon degus
ATGCCTTGCCAAGCTTGTTCTAAGTAGGTGCTTTAGACCACTGAGCCATCTCTCCAGCCCCCTTTGCTCAATGTCTTTAGCTGTTGCCACATGCTCTCTGGAGGTGGGGTGACCACAGAAATAAAGGAGGAGCCAGTGGCCTAGGGATTGAGGGAGTGCCTTCCAGATCAGCAAGCAAGCAGCTTTGGAGATACAGACTAAACTTTGAAGGGCATGAAGCATTGGAAGCTGGGCTCTACCCCCAGCCTGAACACTGGCAATGCTAGTCTGCCAAGGAGGTTCTTCCTAGAAAAGGAGTCCAGACCTCCCCCTCCCCCTGGAAGGAACAACACATAGGATAAGCCCAAGAACTCGGCTGGTGGACATTTGGGCTGGGAGGCATGTTCTTTGCTCTTCCCTCTGAGCACAGGCCCAGGTCCTGTGTATTTTTCTTCTCTCGCTTTTTAAAAAATTCTTCACAGAAATCCTGCATCTGAGCCACTAGGAAACTGGTTAGGCATGCAGATTCCAGGGTTCTATCCTCTTAAAGGAGGTCCTAGCTCCTGCACCTTGCTCAGGTGTAAAAATCTCTACATTCCACCAGACCTCATCCCGGAGGACTTTAAGGCCATCTCCGCATTTAGAAAAATGCTCCTAGCCAGTTCCCACCTGCCCACCCCTGCACACAAACTGACAAGCTCTGCAAGATGCTGCCATGTGTGGTAGGGATGTTAAGTAGATCCTTCTGACTGGAGCAGGGTTCAGGGGCCCTGGGCTCGGCTTTCCCCTGGAGCGCACACCTAGCCATCAATTCAAGCATCTCCATAGTAACAGAGGGGTCCAGAAGCCCAGAGAGATGCCTGACTGGCTTTGTGTCTGTGCCCTCCACGCCTAGACTTCCCTGGCTCACCAGGCCTTGTGCACCGGCAGCAGGGCTGTGGGTCCCGAGTGCCTCCTGGGGCTGGGCTGTAGCGAATTTCCCTACTTCTCCCCACCCAGAGCAAACACCTCTCAGCCTGTGGGATGCCGGCTTGGGGTGCTTCTCCTGGAGGATGCTGGGTGAGCAGAGGGCAGAACTAAGCTCTGAGCAGCTCTTTCCAGGAGAGTAGAACCTGACTTCTCTGTAACAGCAGGCGCTCTGCCCTGTACTCTTTTTGCTCCAGCTGAGGCTGGACAGCAGGGTCTTTGCATGGAGCTCTACTCCTAGCCTTCATATATTATTTAGCATCTTCTCAGCCTGCAACACATATATTTTTTTTCTTCTGTACTTTGGGGAAGGGTCTACAGGGTGTTCAGGATCTCACTACTAGATCAGACTTGTAGTGATTCTCCTGCTTAAGGCCTCCCAAGAGCTGGGATTACAGGAGCGTGCCACCACGTCCAGTCTCAATTGCCATCTCAGCACGCCCTGGGCATGGGGCCGGCACGGCAGACCTGAGGATTGAACCCCCAGCCCCTGCGCCTGCCTGCAGGCGCTTGAATCTGCTGGGCTATTTGGCTGGCCCTGCAACACACATTTTTAATTGACTTGTTTTTGAGTCTTCATGCTCAGACCCAGAGCATCACCCCTGCTAGCATTCTCCCAGGGAGCTGCAGCATCAGCCCCCAGGCTGACACTTTTAAACATTTCTGAGTATCATCAGCGGCATCTTAAGCACCACACTACTAGGCTGACAAGTTTCTTTTCTTCTTGCCTGGTCCTGGAGCTTGAGCCAGGGCCCCTGCACTGAGCTGCGTCTCCAATGCTTATTTTACAGTGCTGAGACAGGGTCTCAAGTCCCTTGCTGGGTTAGCTGGCAGGGCTTTATTTTGGTTTGGTTTCACTTTGGTGGTGCTGAGGATGGAGCCTGGCCCTTGTGCATGCCAGGCAAATTCTTTATGACAGAGCTATACCCACGCCCTTGGCGGCTGTCCCCCAGCCACCATTTCAGAGCGAGGCACAGGGCAAACACTGATAGTACCAGATGCTAGGGATGCAAAGACGCAAGGGGTCACCTGAGCCCCGGATTTTGAGCCTGAGACCAGTCCGGGCAACGTAGACTCTTTTTCCAAAACAAAATCAAAACACAAAACCAAACAGAAACAAAAAAACAATGCCCAAACCCTGACGGAAGCAGTGGCCGACACCTGGAATTCCAGTTTCTTAGGAGGCTGAAGCATGAGGATGGTAAACTGGAGACCAGACTGGGCAACCTGGTGAGATTCTGTCTTTTTTAGTTTTTTTTTAAATTTATTTTTTTAAAGTTTATTTATTGTGTGTGTGTGGCCAGCTCAGCCCACCAGGGGGCGCAGCTGGCTGGCATGTGG
>NW_004524605.1:16302624-16312324 GCF_000260255.1 Octodon degus
AAAAAAAAAAAAAAAGAAAAAGAAAAAGACAGAGACTCACTATAGTACAGGCTGGCCTTGAACTCGCTCTGTAGCCCAGGCTGGCCCCCAATGCATGGCAGTAACTCCTGTCTTGGCCCCCCAAGTGCTGGGATCACAGACGTGCACCACCATGCCAGGCAGTCTTCGCAATCTAACTGAGCCTGTTCCTTAGAGTACACAGCTCCCTATCCTACTGGTTTGTTGGCATCAGAAGCCTGATCGAGCTGGTTACATCAAGTCTTACTTCACTCCTGGTCTCTGTGTGGTAGGAAGGAGCCAGTCCCTAGAAGCCAGTCTTGCCCCTGTGAACCCCAACAGCTCCCATCCTGGGGAGACTCTCGTAGGACCACTGGAGAAGGGAGAGGCCCTCCTGGGAGGGGAAGCCCAGGAAGAGACCACAGAGACCAAGCACAGGTGACTTGTTTATTGCAAGATGCCTATTTCAGGGAGCTGGTCTGACTAAAGGAGCCCCTCCCACGGCCCCAGCCCCAGAATAGACAGATACAGTAATGTGGAATCTAAACCAGTTGCACATAAATAGGAGATCAGCAAAGGAAAAAAAAAAAACAACAGAAGAACCGTGCCACTTCCTATGCTGCAGCACTGTATCCGCGGCTGGTCTCTCCCACGCTGGCATTCTCCTCTGGGTGAAAACCTTCTCACCCTGACCTCCGGATCCTTCCCGGCACCCCCACCCCCACCCCCGCCACTGCAACCCAGTCTGGCAAAGGAGTCGAGAAAATCAAGACGGCTTCTCTTTTAAAAAACAAAAACAAAAACAGAATACAAAGTGCTTCTATGGTTTTTTGCACCTCCCAATTCTGACGGGTGAACCATGTCCCCTGACAACTAACCAACCAAAAGAACACGCTGAGCCCAAGCTATGAAATGAAAACATATTGCACGTGGTTACAGGAGTCTTCCTGAGATCCCCTCTGCTGCAGGTCCCCAAACACTGGCTTTCTGTCCGCTCACCCCTTGCCCTCCAGTGGTCACGGAGGCAGCTTCACATACCGATGTGCACCCCCTCTCCAAATCCCGGCAACAGTAGGCATCGACGTTGGCCCAACTCAAAGCCTTGGCTGCGTGAATCCCACGTACCAGAAGCAGGTGGCAGAGGGAGGTGGGATTGTCGGTTTCAAGCCTTTGTCTTTAACACCCTTTTCCCCTCAAGTGGTCATCAAAATTCTACAGAGAAGACCATACTCATGATGTAGAATCTTCTGGAACAAGGAGCTTGAGAAGTGTTTCTCCCTCTCAACCATCTGCTTCTGGAAGGGAAGCTCTGTCATTACCCGAGGGTCCTTCACAAGCTGAGGTAAAACTCGCTGCCTCACCTGGAATGGGAAGTGTGGCGATTATAATTATCTCTTTTCTCTTAAGGAATTTTCAAGTATCATCAAATCCCTGATGCATTATGTAAACAAGACATCTTGCAGGACAGAGAGCTAGTTCACTTGGAGAAGCAGCAGCACGTGAAATACCTACAAGGCCCAGAAAGACTTCAGGGTCAACGAAGGTGAGAGCCACCTGCTGGGCCTGGCAGGCGGGCGCTCAGGCACAAGCACACCCAGGACCTTCCAGTCTGGAGCCAGGGATGGAGAGAACCAGCGGCAGCATTGATGAGCGGAGATCCTGGGCTTGTGGTGGGAGCGTCACCGACATCAGCAAGGAGTGGAGATGTCAGAGGCTAAAGCTGGTGTGCTTATGGGCGAGTGGTCTGTGTGCAGCTCCCCGGCCGCTGGCTGCTTACCAGGACTTTGGTTCGCTGGAGCCCTGCTTGAGACTGGCCACCAAGCCTCCTCTCTGTACCCAGGCCTGTACACAAGAGGTTTTTCCGAGGGATGCTTTCCAGTGAGGTACGTCACTGAATACTTGTTCCAGCTAGTTTTATTAAAAACATATGCACCCTCCTCATCCATGGGCACCAGGCTCCAGGAATGGCCTCTCCGGCTTAGCTCTCCCGTTTGGTGCTCTCTTCCTCCACCTGGGGCTTTGAGGCTTCTTGCACGGCCCCAGGGAGCCTAGCTATCAAAACAGCCAGCTGGAAATACGTGGCTGCTGCTGTAGTAGCTGCTTCTGTAGGTGGCGGCAAGGCAGTGCCTGGGCTCGGCAGCGATGGCCATTTGCACGCTGAGGGACCCGGGGACGGGCATGGGACATGTGTCCAGGGGCTGCAGGGCTGGGTATGGGCTGTGCAGGGACAAGCCTGTGCCTGCAGACAGCACACTCCTCGAAGCCTGTGCCTGCAGTGAGTCCCGGTAGGCCAGGCACAGGTCCTGCATGGGGGCCTGAAGCCGGGCCAGGGCGGCCGAGGGGTGGCTGACCGTGGGATAGGCGGGTGAATGCAACAGCACTTGGGTGGGGGTTGGTGGCGTGCCTGGCACCATTGCCAAGGCCTGGCTCTTGACCGCAATGGCATCCTTGAGGACACTGTCATATGCTCTGAAAGGAAAAGACTATGGTGAGAGCTGGAGGAGAAAGGTCGCCAGACACCTGTGCGCATCTCTGCCTTCCTTACTGGACCTGGAGGGACGCATGTGTCCTTAGGGCCGGACTGTGTCTGTACAGGTGCTGGAAGCCTCTGCTCCTCATCAGCTAGACCCAGGGCTCAGCTCGCAGCCTGGTACCGCTGCCTACAGAGAAGCCCTCAAAGCCAGATCCGCTGGCCCCACCTGGCCCCTTCTTGGCAGGTAATGCCCCAGAGACTAATGGGTCCATCTGCTTTTGGCCCCGCAGACTGCTCCAGGGTGCCTGAGAGCACAGAGCACAGCCTCTCCCTGCTGCACATCTGGGTCACCCCTCAGCTAGCTGGATTTTGGGCTAGGTGCCCGCTGGGGTCTAAGTGAATCTTTAGGTAGAGGGATACAACAGCCTTCCCTCCATCCTAAAGCGCCTACAGAGTGTGTGATGCACACCTATAATCCTGGCACACAGGAGACTGAGACAGGAGGACCGCAGAGGGTTCGAGGCCAGCCTGGGCTATAACGCAAGATCCTGTCTCCAAATAAGTAAGTGAGTGCTGGAGATGTGACTCGGCAGGAGCGTTGGTCTAGCATGTGCGAGGCTCTGGATTCAATCTCCGGGTGCCTCAAAAAGAAAAAAAAAAAAAAAAAAAAGCTTCCCATAAAACTTTGGGAAAACAAAACAGTGAAAGCCTCATGGAAGAAGGAAGCGAATGGAGGCTGCAAGATGTGAGACAGCAGCAGTCCAGAGCAACACCTGTCAGTGCAGAGCGAGGCTGGGCAGATGGCTGAATATTGCACAACCCCAGCGCCTCGCCTCCTGGAAAAGCAGGAGCAGGGCTGACAGTCCAGAGGGTGAGACAGAGGCGGCTGCCAGTGCAGCTTCCTCCATGTATGTGGGGAAGTCAAGAGATGGCTCTTCAGAGCCTAAGGGCTCTGCTCTCACCATCCGGGCCCACCACAGTCAGGCCAGTTGGTGTCCAGGACAGGCCGCCCCTCGTGGGGTGGGAGAAGTCCCCACAGGACCTGTTCCCTCCTGTCAGCCCTCCTCTTAAAGCTGCTAGGAACCTCTCTGGCCTCCTAGATCAGCTTCAGTGTTGGGTTGAAGATGCCTTTAAGCATCTTCTCTGATACCCCAAGAGCTTCCTTCCTACAACTCTTCGGGACCACTGGAGGAAGGCTGCAGCCTTGTAGGTGACAGCACTCTAGTTCTAGCTGTCTTCGAGGTCAGCTTTGCAGCTGCATCTGAGAAAGCAGCTTCTAAGACTGTCCGTGTGATCACCCCCAGGATCATGTCAGGACTTAGATCAAAGTGCTCAGAGCTTTGAAGAAGGTGCACACAGGCCCTTTTCCTTCATCCCCAATCTTACAAATGCAGAGCCAAAGCTGCTGCAGACAGAAAGGGCCGGCCAGCATCCCATGCTCTGGTGGTGGGGGAACTTCCACCTGCCCCAAACTTCAGGAATGTCCTGACCCCATGCGGCCTTCACAGGCAAGCAAAACCTCAATGTTTCAGAGATGCAGGTCAGGAAAGGAACTCACACCAGCAGGATTTCGATGCAGGCACTGAGGTGTTCCAGGGCATAGCTGGAGATCCGCTGCAGCTCTCTGGTCCAGCAGGGAGAAAGCTGCAGGCAGATCCTGGAGGCCCCGATGCAGGCGGCAGCGACCACAGAGGGCTGGAATTTGTAGAATATGTGATCTGAAAGAAAACCCAGAAAGGTTCAGTGTGGTAGAGCTGCCCTGGAGAGTCTCAGGTCACCCCCAGAGGTGGAGGACAGTGAAGACGTTCCAGAGGGGTCGCCGCTACCCTTCTGAATGGGATAAGAAATCAGAACACAAGAGGCTTGCTCCCTACTCTCAGGGGCTGACAAGGGTGGTATTTCAGAATCCTGTCCACTGCGAAGAGCTGGCTGAGGGGCCGCACACAGAACCCCAGAACATCTGTCCCTTTCAGGTTGGTATAGGTGAATGACATTGCTCCAAAGGGCTCACTCGAAGTCTGAAGGCTCCTAATAGCAAGGACATCTAGTCTACAGCGCCACTCAGTAACACTCTGTTAAATGAATGAGCGGCAGAAGGAGCTCAACATTCACAGTGAAACTGGGGACTTCACCTGGGTTTACTGGGAAGTCACACATCCTGATAAGACAGACAGCACACGGCAAAAGGGGTACCATTTTTGTGCAAAAGCAAGCAGCTGAGATTCCTGGAGTTCTTAGGAATAATACTTGGTTTTCAGGGCATTCCTATGTTACACTAAGTGGCTAACGATTTTCTATTATTATTATTATTATTATTATTATTATTACTACTATTATTATTATTTGTGGTACCGGGGATTAAACTCAGCACCCTGAGCTTGCCAGGCAAGCACTTATTCTACTGAGCTATCTCCCCAGTCCTGATTTTCTTTTCTTTTTTTGGTACTAGGAATCAAACTCAGGACCTTATGCTTGCCAGGCAGGCTCCGTGCCACCGAACTATATCCCAAGCCCCATGAAATTCAATTACTTCAAATTAAAATTGATTTCAGAGCTCCAGGAGGACCAAAGCGTCTCACAGAATTCCAGGCTCTCTCGGGCTAAGACCAAGCCCTTCTCTGGGGGACCCATATTTATTCAGTTATCAAAAGAAAGGAGGAAAGTGCTCAAGAAGGGTCGAACACACAAGGATTTTTCCAAATAAGGTGTGAAGTTGATCCACCCAGAGTCCACTTTTGTTTTTTAAAGGAGCAGTTAGATATTACGGTTACAGTACAGTCATGGAGTTGAGTCTCAGGTTCAAGCCCTGGCAGTGACGTGGGCTAAGTTTAGCCATCGGACATCAGTTCTCTCCTATGTAATGGGCAAAACTGAAATGATCTTTGTGTAGAGTCACCACTAAGTTTAAAGGAGTAGGGGAAGCTCTGCAGTAAGACGCTGAGCATGCGTAAGTGGCCCATAAATGTTTGGGGCTGCAAGGACGGGGCCTGCCACGCAGGGTCACTTTAGTTTGTCGAGCATTACTGATGGGCTGTATCGGCAGTATCTCTCACTGGCATTTTACCTAACCCCCAAGTTCTTGGTGTTTTTGAAACAGCCTTGTTCTATGGTCTAGGCTGGCTTTGAATTCATGATCTTCCCGCCTCAGCCTCTTGATTGTACCTAAGACCTAGATTTAAGACCCTGGAAAGAGCAGGTTTCAAATGAGAGTGCTCAGAAAGGGTAACTTCCCTTGCCGAAGCACACAGAAGCCAAGTTCGCTCCTGCTCTGTCTGCGTGAGGATGAGTCTGCGAGTTTCAGGGGCAGGATTACCAGGCAGACTGCCTCTGAGGGTGCTGGCTGCTCCCGTGAAAGCTGCTGTTTCATTGGGGCATTGTTAGTGTCACACTGGAGAGCCCTCGCCCCTGCTCTGCTTGCCCCCTCCAAGGCGGGTGCTCAGGACTGTCACTGAGGAAGCCCTCAGGCAGGGCCACCTGACCCCAGGCCCTGGGGCCCTGCCATGGGCCCCCATCGTGTCCGTGGCCCTCACCTTGCAGGGTGACCTCAAGGAAGTAGTGGGCGTACTCCTTGAGGCACTCTTTGGTCTTGCGGGGGCAGGCGCTGGGCCAGGTGTGGCAGTGGTGGTCCTTCTGGCTGACAGAGGCCAAGAGGTAGTAGTCCAGGAAGTGGGCAGGCGTGGGAAGGCAGAGGTTCCAGCTGAAGGCCTCCAGGAGCAGCAGCTCGGTGCTCAGCAGCTCCTTCTTGGTGAGGGAGAAGTTCTGGCCGCTCAGGACCCTCGCGCCATTTATCTGCTCCAACTTGGGCACGTGGTCTTCTCTATCCTCAAACTTACCTATGGGGGCAAGAGGGCAGAAGTCACCGGAGTTCTTACCTACAGCCAGGATGCTAAAGGCCTGCCTTCCAGCACCTGCATATGCTTGTGTAGGGGATAGAAAGAAGCAGAAGGCTGATGGCTGAGGAACAAGGACACACATCCAGCATCTGTCAAGCCCAGGGTTGTATCCCCAAAACATCAATTCTAGCTGGGAGATCCCATATGGGTATCTCAACCTCTCTGTGCTTCAGCTTCCTCATTTGTAAAATGGAACCCGTATTTCCAGGCTTTGTGAGATTCACCGAGGAAATGTGTGCTACATTACAGCATCTTCTGGAGCACTGCAGTCAGCCGGGATTGAGATGGGTTACCCCCCACCCCCGCCACCAGGGTGCTCTCCACAGCCCCTGCCAGGCTCTCCCCAACTCCACCTGCAGCCCAGAGTCAGAATGACCTTGAAAATCTGACCTTGCTCCTCCAGGTGGGGAAAGTCCTGGATGGCTCCCCACTGTCCTCACTATTTCAGATTCTGTCTGGGGTCTGGTTTGGGGGTGCTTGGAAGGTGAGCCAGGCAGGGCGGGCAGGCTGGGAAGGGACAGCAGCAAGGAGGAGCGCCTCCAGGTGCGTGCTGTCGAGTCACCGCGGCTGGCAGCTGGGGCTCCAGCCCCTGAGAGACTCTGGGAAATGTCCAGGCTGTGTTCCCACCAAGGATCAGGAGACAGATGCACCCATGTACTAACTTGGGGGTTGGTCGTCAGTGTGGACAGCTCACTGGAAACCAGGGCTTCTCTCGCCCTGGGGGTCGAGGCCCCTGGCCATCAGGCTGTGCCCGCCCCGTCCTGTGAAGGCCCGATGCTCCACACCCTGGACGTCGCCCACATCTGCCGTGACCTAGCCACTGGCACTTGATCTCAAGAGCTCATAGTGTTCTCTTGCCTGGTCCACGCAGCACCCCGGCCCCTCGTTGTGGCCTTCCCTTCCAGGTCACTGCCTCTCAGAAGCCTCTACCAAATCCCCTCCAGGGTCTACTCTCAGGCTGGTCACCTGCGGCCACCAAGCCCAGGGTCACAGGGTTCAGAGACGCTGTCGGGAAAATGTCAGAAAGTCTGGGGGTGCCCTGCCCGGCCCTCAAAGGGAGCGCAGCCAACAAAGCACTTGTGAGCGCATACCTGCTTGCACCGCGAGGCCCCTGCCCCAGCTCTCAGCAGCCTCCCAGGCCCCAGGGGAGGTAAGGAAGTGCCACCCACCCACCTGCAAGCCTGCTCCTTGAGAGACACAGCCCTCACTGCTAACGGAAGCGAGGTCTGTGTAGCTCTGGGCTGAGGGGGAGGGGCCGAGCAAGAGGACAGCACTGTGACCCACAGAGCTCACACTAAGGTGTCTCCACCTCTGTCAGCTGTCCTGGCACCGTCCCTGAAGCGCACACCTTGTATGTCCTGCACACCCAGGCAAGTGGGGCAGGAAGCACAAGGTCAAAGCTGCTCAGAGAAGCTCCCCTGCAGGGCAGAGCAGGGGCCTGCCAGGTCCTGCAGCCTGGTACACAGCATTCCTTGCCCACAAACAGGATGCAGGTAGGTGGACTCTGGTCCCTTTCCTGGCCGGGGAGCCCCCTGCTCCAGCTCTGAGAGAGCCGCTGGATGTCCTCTTAGCCCGTCTGACACTCAGGTTATGTTATCAAAATGAGCAGAAGTGGCCGCACCTGATCCCAAGACCTCCAGGGCCCATCCTCAGGGGCCTCTGGGCGAGCTACCCGCTGCTCTGCTGCTCCAGCATGTTTTCGGCCCTCAACAAATAGTCACTGCACGATCAGTGCTTCCTGGACGGAGGAGTTTTGGGCCACTTGGCTTTTTTTTTTTTTTTTATCTTTTACTCTATATTTTCCTCCGATAATCATGCGTTCAATTTTTCACAGCACTGCCCAAGTTTCCCTGGTGGTGTGCACTCAAAAACTAAAGCCCCCTTCCCCACCCCACCCCTTTTTTTGTGCTTGAGATCAAGCCCAGGGCTTCCTGTATGCTAGAAAGTACTCCAGCTCTGCAGCCCCACAAGCTCACTTTTCTTCCCAGAGGAGAAAGTGGTATGTGCCCCAGCGGACACGGGCAGTGAGCAGAGATGGCCCTGAGACTGTCAGGCAGCGCGGCTGGCGGCCAGCTATTACTAGGCCAGCAGATGTGCTCGATCGATCGGACTACTGTCCTCTCCTCCCCTTCCTGCTGTTAGGCCTTTCGGAGCTCTGCCTCCAACCGGCAGGGCCAAGGCTAACTGATGGGTCTCACACCTACACACACTGGCCACCTCAGTCCCCACCCTGGGAGGCCTGGGCACCTGCCACACTGCCAACCAGAGCCAGGCAGATCCCCCGGGAGATGCCAGGGACAGCGTCCCACTCACACAACTCACACAAGAGCCATAAGTTCTTGTCGCTTCCCCGATGCAATTTTTGTGTTGAAAATCTTCAAATCCACAGTGAAGACAAATGAACAGAACAAGAAGAGCACGTGATGCTTCCCCTGGACTCCCCAGTTGTGGACAATAAACACACTGTGGTGTGTGTGTGTGTGTGTGTGTGTGTGTGTGTGTAAATGTTTGTTCTTCTGGACTTTGTCTTTATTCGTCTTTGTGGTACTAAGGATGGAACCCAGGAGTTCTGCACTGAGCTATAGCCCCAGCCCCTTTTATTTATTTATTTATTTATTTTAAAATTTATTTTATGTGTGTGTGTGTGTGTGTCCAGCTCAGCCCACCAGGGGGCGTGGCTGGCTGGCATGTGGTGCTGGGGGATCGAACTGTGGTCCCTGTGCTTCGCCAAGCTTGCTCCAAGCAGGTGCCCTAGACCACTGAGCCATCTCGCCAGCCCCAAAAATGCAGAAGGTTGTTTTTTTTTGTTTTGTTTTGTTTTTTTGTAGCTTGCCATTGACATGCAGCAGCGCTGGTCTGGGTTGCCTTGAGTATGCGGGAATGGAACCACCGCTCAAAGAAACTGACTGCCTCCTTTAAGCAGGCACTTAAACAACTGAGCTAATGGGCGGGCCCCCCCAGCCCCTTTTATTTTGAGACAGTCTTGCTGTGTCACTGAATTGCGCAGGCTGGGCTGCAGTGTGTGACCCTCTGGCCTCCTGCTTCCACAGTGCTGGGATTACAGGTGTGTGCCTCCACGCCTGCGGCTCTGCTTCTTGTTAAACTGTAAAGCTGACATGCCATCCTTAAGCAACTTCAGCATTTCTTCCCAAGTACACTTTCCTACAATCATCACAGTACTGGCAATTCCAAGCCATCAAAATTTCAGGTATTAGTATTCTGAAATCTAGTCCACATTTAACTTTCTCCAGGCATACTGGGCACACTTTTCTTTTCTTTCTTTCTTTTTTTTTTTTTTAATATATTTATTTATTACATTTATTTATTGTGTGTGTGT
>NW_004524605.1:16312434-16341038 GCF_000260255.1 Octodon degus
TGTGCTTTGCCAAGCTTGTTTCAAGTAGGTGCTTTAGACCACTGAGCCATCTCTCCAGCCCGCACACTTTTCTTTTGGATCCAGGACTTTCCTGGGGAAAGAGACTGGCCATGCCAGCCCTTTCTGGGCATCAGCCTCACCTGGCACACCTGGCATGAAGGTGGATTTGGGATTCTGCTGAGCTGAGCTGCTTTCCTTCCCCAGGAGACAAGGGAAAAGTGTTCTTTCCTTCCTGTCTTGTTTGTGGCTAAATTTCCAGCCTCTGGCCTACAGCAGGCCTGGATAAATCCTGCATGGATGGATGCAAGGATATTCTGACAGGTGGAGTCAATCCGAGTCCCATTCTGGAAGCAGTGTTCAAGGTAACATTGGGGGCAGCTGTTCTTCAGCAGGAAGCTACAGAAATGCTCCAGGGTCAGAGGTGGCACTTAGCCAGCTGGGTCGCACCTGGGTTTCCTTTCTCTTTTTTTGGCAGAATCGGGGATTGAACCCAGGCCCTTGGACTTGCCATGCAAGCGCTTATTCTACTGAGCCAGCTCCCCAGACCCTGGGTTTCCTTTCTCACTATGAGGACATCCCTGTCTTGGTGTGCTGATTTCACACGCTGGCCTCAGCCCATTCCTGATTCTGTTATCATGTGCTCTTAAGGGATCCAAATCATTTTCAGTGACTGTCTCAAATCGGGGCCCACGGGACACGAGGCATGTGTCACAGGCACAGCTGGCACTGGGGCCAGGGCTAGGGCAGTGCCTTCTGGGGCAGGGTGGAGCCTGTTCCTATACATCCTGGTCCTGCTGTGTGGACCATTCACCGCTGAGCCCCAGGGTGGCCTCTGGCCCAGGGCTCTGGGGCTGTGGCTGCAGGAAGTGCAGATGGAAGGCGCGGATGCCAGGGACCCTAGATCTTCTGCTCCAGCCTCTCGTAGGGGCAGACAGAAGGAAGAGGAGAGGCGACCCCGGCGGACGCTGTTGTGCTCAGGAGGTAGGAAAGCCAGTCCCGAGGCCAATGTGCTGACATGGTCAAGATGCACATCTGGCTTGAGAAGCAAAGACCCCTCCCTGGGGCAGCCACAGCCACTGAGAGTCCTCAGGACCACCCACACCCATCCTGGCTGAGTACTTCTAGGTAAGTCTAAGGGACTGTTCTGAAAGCTAAATGCGTAAGTATGTGTAAAAAACTCAAAACACCACCTGGCATATGAACACCTCATCAGATTAGCTGTTCCACTGCATCAGAGGTTAACATTTACCCTTCACCTCCAAATTCTGATTACAGAGAGAAAACACTGTAAAATTACAAGTGACTTTTACTTCATTCTTTGTTTTTTCTATCCTTTCTTTTAATGTATTTGGTACAGGGTCTCACTATGCAGCTCAGACTCATAGGGAACCTCTTGTTTTCAGCCTCCCCAGCACTGGGATTACAGGTGTATGCTACCATGCCTGGACTCGGTTGCTGGCTCAGCGCGCCCAGGGACGGGGCCAGTGCAGCATGTGGGACTGGGTGTTTTTTCTATCTTTTCATTTTCTACAAGGAATAAATGTCATTCTCCCACTGAGGAAATGAAAACTACTCAGAAAGCAAAATGCTACCCGACGGGAACCACAAGTCAGAACCAGCCGAGAAGGAGCCAGAACGAGGGTCTGCCTGACCCAAAAGCACCCTGCATGCAGCTACCTTACAACAGCCCCAAAGTCGGGAGGGGTCAGACTTTCCTATAAGAAGTCCAGACACCACGCTGCGTTGGCGACAAAGACGACTTTTCCTGTCTAGACAGAAATACTTGTTAAAATTTAGATGTAGGACATGGGAGAGCCAACACATACATACTCGTTGAAGGCAATAGTGTGAATCCAGGTGAGCTGACCAAACACAGGGACAATCTGTAATCTCGCCCTCAGGCAGGCAACAGCAGGCAGAAGTCCTCTGGATCTGAAGCTGGTTTTAAATCTAATGGAAACAAGGCACCATACCGACAGGTCGAGGGGACCAGGGTCACCCCTAGTGAGATCTCACACCCAGAATCCCAGCACTGGACTATAAATCAATGAAACATTCTCGAAGCCTGCCCCATGACTGCATGGGGTCTTGGGGGGACAACTAGACACAAACTGTAACAAGATGTACAGTATAATCCTGGCCTTAGCAAGGTATATAAATGTGCTACAGAAAACAGCGTCACCTGAGGGGTCCTTGGTTAATGCATACATAATGTTCAGCCAGCTCACAGGGCCAGGCCTCTGACAGCACAGAGATCAGAGGAGTGCTGGGACAACGCCCCATGCTGCCGTTCTGTGCACAGCCTGTGCTCCTCGGCAAGGACACGCAGATGTTCTCAGAAGGGCGACTGGCACGTTCAGTCCATGTGCCTGGAGCAGCTGGTAACGCAGTTCAATTCTGCATCCTGGGCCAGCGATGTCGTTCAGTGGCAAGTGCCCGCGTGGCAAGTGTGAGGGCCTGAGTCCCATTCCCAGTAACCTGCTCTCCTCCCGACTAAAGACTGCATCCTGCAGATGTTTCCAGGTCACATGTGACTGGAGCGGGGCCTCGGCCTATTCTATGTTCTACCATTCACCCACCTACCACAGGCCCAGAGTGAGCACATGCACACACACATGACACATGACACACATGCATAAATGATACATATGCACACACACACACTATGTGCACACATATCATGTATGATACATATGCATTGTACACACATGTCACAGAGGCACACATGCATATGTGACACATACACGGTACATGTACACATGTATGGCATGCGTGAGGTGCATCTCTGTGCAGAGGAGCTGTAGACATTCCTTCCACTCACCATGTCTCCCCCAGGCAGTCAGTGTCACCAGTACAGCAGAGTTTAAACCAACTTTTTTTTTTTTTTTTCCAGTAGTGGGGATTGAACTCAGGACCTTGTGTTTGCCAGACAAGTGCTTATTCTACTGAGCTATCTCCCTGGCCCTGTTTTTGTTTTTTAATGATTTACCCGTGTGGGGTCAGGAGCTCCTGATCACTGCGTGCTCATTTAAATCCTCCACTCTGCTCCGTAAACTTCACTCAGAGCCCAGAGTCCCATGCCTGAACGAACAGGTCGGGGCACAGGGCTTGCTGAGGCAAATTGTACAGTTTCCGAGTTTCTGGCAGAGCCGGCTGCCTGACAGGCAGCTCACACACAATCCCTTCCCGGGAATAGCTCAAAGCCTGACAGTCTGCAGGCACGGGGACAGGAAATGGAAAACCACCGTGTCCTGTGGCTCCTGTGCTGCAAGTCGCGTGCTCGTGCTGGATTTACTCGTGTGGCCCTCGTGGGAGGCCCACCCTTCCCAGCCCAGCCTAAGCTGTGTGGCTACCACCCAGGCGCCACTGGTTAGAAGATGGAGCAGCTCTTTTAGGGGGGTGCGCGTCACATGAAGTGAAAACATCAAATGTAAGAGGTACCCTGACTCCTGCAATGTTAAGCCATCCATACACGCTTTCCACAGCAGGGAGGAATCGTCAGCGCTCCTCCTAGCCATTCTCGTGTGAACCACCCAAACTACTAAATCATCCCCGCACAGGGGCTGCCATGTGTCCCTGCAGATTTGTGCTTAGCTTTGGCAGGAAATCTCCTGCTCTGCCCTGGAAAAACCTCTCCCCTGTCCTCTGCTCCCCACCACTGGAACCCTGGAGGCATCTCAAGCATTCCAGCTTTGGGGAGCTGCTCGGCTTAGCTCCCCAGGCAGGAAGCAGCACATTAGTTCACCCTTGTCTACCAAGGGGATTAGGACTTCTTTCAAGTTTCCAGAAATCTTCAGCAAAATCGCCGCTGGGATCAGCCCACACTGCCCCTACTTCACTGTTAAAGAAGTAATTTTGCAGATGCAGCAGTTGTGGAGAAATCAAAGCCGGGGTCAGGGTGCAGGGGGGCTGGAGGGAGGGTTGAGAGGGGAGGAGCCAGGAAGCAGGCAGAGGGGAGGTAGTTTCCTGGGAGAGGGAAAGACTTCCCTACTCTCCCAAGACCCCACAGGAGCACTGGAGGGCCGGAGCTGCCATCCACATTTGGCGTAAGAGGCGAGGCTATTGATTTCTGGGTAAGAAGCCCAAAAAGCAATTGGTCCACACACTACTTCCGGTCTGTGCATGTGGACCACACACTGGCCACGGGGAACGGGGCAACTGGCCGGCCCTAGCAAGGGCGAGAGGCAGGAAGAAGCACGCTCACTGTGGCTATTTACTGCTTAGGTGGAGAGGACCCGTTCCAAAGGCTCCCCCAACTTCAGTCCAATTAAGAGAAATGCAATCCAGCCAGCTCCCACTCGAGGGAAGACCCATGCAAGGCCCCTGAGCACTGCCCACCCCACCCTGCAAACATGCGCTCTGAAGAAAACAAGTCCACCTCGGGGAGTTTGGTCCAAAGGCAGAGTCACATCTGCACGCAAGGGCAGGGAGAGGGGCTGGGAGATGGCTCAGTGGAATAAGCGCTTCCCTGGCAAGCACGAGGGCCTGAGTTCAATCCCTGGTTCCAAAAAAAAAAAAAAAAAGGGCAAGGAGAAAGACAGCTGCTGTCACCCTGTCCATGGCAGGAAAAACAACGGATGGCAACGCAGAGGGCCATCAACAGTGGAATCGTTGGAAACAAACGACGGCATCTATAAAACGAAGGATCTCCAATCAATAAAAGGAGAAAAGAAGTAAGCCCACGTGGGCTGCTGGAGAAAATGCTCTTCAAAGTACCGCAAAGAAAGCCCCTTCTGTGTGAAAGCACTTAGGTACGTTGACTCACACTGACCACTTTCCTTGGGCATGGTTATAAAGTCACCTTGAGGGCTGGAGAGATGGCTCAGTGGTCTAAAGCACCTACTTGAAACAAGCTTGGCAAAGCACAGGGACCGCGGTTCGATCCCCCAGCACCACATGCCAGCCAGCCCCCGCCCCCTGGTGGGCTGAGCTGGCCACACACACACACACAATAAATAAATGTAATAAATAAAAATAAATAAATAATTAAAAAAAAATAAAGTCACCTTGAGAATTAGTAAATTACTGAAGGGGAAGAAAGGGGTTAGGATCCCTCAAGCCTCTGATGGCGACATTTCCTCAATCCAGCAATCCTTACTTTGTTCTGGTATTTCTGCTTAATGTACCACCTCATTGATTTGTTGACATTGAACACACAGACAAAAGCACTACATGCGGGGCCCTGGGCAAAGCTTCTCCAACCCCACATATGCATTCCCCGCAGGGCACAGGACTAACGCTAGGCAGCACTTCAGCACATGCCCTAGGGCCGCCGAACACAGCCAGGCATCAGCAAAGTGTCCCACACACACGCGCACACACACACAAGCACGTTCACAGTGCAGGACTAAAACAAGAAGCCCCTCTGCCTTGTTGCATCTGAGCCAGCAATGAATACGCACACAGGACAGCATGAACTTGTCACCTGTCTGGGAAGGACTAAAACATACCAGCACTGATTTGGGGCTTAAAGGCATTTTGCAAAGTGCTAGGGGTGGAGCTCGGTGGTAGGGCGCTTGCCTGGCATGTGGAAGGCCCTGGATTCTGCTCCTACTGCCAGAAAGGAAGAAAAAAGCTTAGCAAATAGGTGGATTTGTGAGCACAGCATCTATGGACAGTAAGGACTGACTGTGTGTATGCACAGAGCAGCTCTAGAACACTAGTAGAGCGGTGCTGGAGGACTCGGAAACTGCTTCCAGAAGTTAGCTCTGTAGAAGTGCGGTGGGAAACAGATTGGACTTTCTCCCTCTGGTCTCACTTAACAAGTGAACACACTGTTTGGGAAACCTACGGTCAGAAGCTGAGCTTCTAGAAGTTCTCTCAGCGCAGTCTCACAGACCTACTCGGGGCTGACAGAGCCCAGCCGGCAGAGGCTCCAGGCCCAGAAGTGGGGTCCTTTCTTAGCAGAGGGGCCCCTCACCGATTAAAAACCACTTAAAAATAGGGACACTGGGGCCAGGGAAATGGCTCAGTAGAATAAGCGCTTGCCTAGCAAGTGCAAGGGCTTGAGTTCAATTCCTGGTTTTGCCAAAAAAAGAAAAAAGAAAAAAGAAAAAAACAAATCTGGGACATCACGGTGCTACACCCAGATGCAAAAGGACCTGTCAGCCCCACTTTCCATTGCTTCTCAGACTGAAAGCCTCAGGTTCAGAGAAAAACAACTGGGCAGTGAAAAGCCCCGTTTTCCGAGGGAGGGAGTTGGAGCCAGAAACGACAAAGAGAGAAACTGCGTGTTAGCAGGGAGGAAGTATGATGGGCCAGGGGCTGGGGGGTATTGAGCAAGAAGGTGTCTGGCAGTTCTGCTCACCGGGCAATTAGCATGCATATAAACCCCCCCAGTATGAAAATGGTTTTCTCAGTGATAAACACATGTAAGAGCATCTGTCCACCAAGGTGCATGCCAAACTGTGCAGAGGGAACTGTGAAGGTGGAGGCAGTAATTTTTTCTATTGCTTTAAAACAAACAAACAAACAAACAAACAAACAAACAACAACAACAAAAAAAACATCTCATACTCCACTTATTTATTTGTTTTTTGAGACAGGGTCTTGCTTTGTAGTTAGGCTGGCCTTGAACTTATGGCGCTCCTCCTGCCTGTCTCCTGAGTACTGGGATTGCAGGCATGCAGCACCACAACCGGCCTGTAGCTCATACTTCTTGCACAATGATGGGGCCTCACACGTACCAGATGGGACCCGAGCAAAAGGCCACTCCTGTCTTTCTCACTTCCTTGCCTGCGCATGCTGCTTCCCCGGGTGGTCCCTACCCTAGGGCTAAAGACTCAACAGTCCGGTCACCTCTGCTCAGCGGTCAATAAGCCAAAGCAAAACACAAATCATTCAACACAGTTAAAAAAGGAGCTGCAAGTCATCCCCCAGTGCATACCTGAACATACACAAGCAAGTGTTCAAATGTAGCCGGCACCCACAGGGTCACAGGAGCACTATTCATGACAGGCAAAGGGGGCACACGAACCAAACGCCCCTCCACAGAGGACTGCACGGCCCCGTGTAGAACTGTGTGAGCCAGCTCTCCGAGGAATGGGTCTGACACACGCTACTGTGGGAAGCTTTCAATCACACCACAGGAAGAGGAGGGAGCTGGACCCCGAGGGTCACACATTGTTCGATCCTTTCTGTGATGGAGTCGGAAAAGGCAAATCCACCCAGATGGAAAGCCAATTAGTGGTTGCCAGGGATAGGGAAGGGAAGGAATGGAAAACAACGGTTGGACAAGCCCCAAGGTTCCTTTAAGGCTGATGAAAACATTCTGGAACTAAGAAAATGCCATTGCACTGCATACTTTATTTATTTATTTATTTGGTTGTTGCAGGGTCTCACTACACAGCGCAGACTCATAGTGATCTTCCTACTTTCAGCCTCCCCAGCACTGGGATTACAGGTGCATGCCACTACACCTGGACTCTGTGGCATGTGGTGCTGGGGATCGAACTGTGGTCCCTACGCTTGCCTAAGCAGCCACTTAGTCTGCTGAGCTATCTTTTTTTTTTTTTTAATTTTATTTATTTATTTGCACGTGTGTGTGTGTGTGTGTGTGTGTGTGTGTGTCCAGCTCAACCCACTCAACCCACCAGGGGGCGGGGCTGGCTGGCATGTGGGGCTGGGGAATTGAACCGCGGTCCCTTGTGCTTTGCTAAGCTTGTTCTACATAGGTGCTTTAGACCACTGAGCCATCTCACCAGCCCCATGCTGAGCTATCTTGCCAGCCCACACTGCATACTTTAAAATGGCTCCCACTCCCCCCAAGTACCAGGGATCGAACTCAGGACCATGCACTTGCCAGGCAGGCACTGAAGCCACTGAGCTATCTCACTGCTATTTTTATTATGGTACAAATTATACCACACTTTAAAAAAAAAAAAAAAAAGCACCAAGCAGTGAGACCTTGGACATGCTAGCTGGCCTCTCTGAATGTCCAAAATGGGCATCTGAGAGCAGGACTGCAGAGGCTGGGCTTGAACGTGCCTCCGGAAATGCCTGCTCAGGGAGGAGCCAGCATGTCCCGAAGCTGCGGCCTCGGTGTGGACAGTCAGGGTTCACCATCAAGGCTGGCTTGCCTGGCATTCCCGGGGCTTCCGCATGGTCAAGCCATCCTTTCATTAAGTAACGAGAATAGCTACAGAATAGTCGTGGGTGATGCAGGAGACTAAAGGATGGGGTGGTTTTCCTGTGCCTGCTGCGCATCTGCACCTCTCCTGCAGCCTGCAGTTCTGTCCTGCGTTCAGGTGGGAGAAGCGATTAGCTGGGTTACAGACACAAAGGAGAGGTCTTGTCCTGCATACTCTGAGGAATGACCTAAGAGCTCTGCCTTCTGACCTCCTGCAGGCTTGCAGACAGGGGCCCTTGTCTGATTCCTGGGTCACAGGGGCAGGGGGAACCGTCAGGGGCTCAGAAGGATCCACCTCTGCAAAAGCCCTGATCTGGAAGCAGCTCGGGAAAGCCGGGCACTGACAGGTGGGCCAGAATCCTAGCTCTTATCTCGCAATACTTGGGACCAAATTAGCCAGGACTGCCAACGTCCCAAGGAAAGGTGACCCCTCGTGGCTGCCTGTTGGCCAGGGAGGAGGGCGGAGGGATGAATAGGATTTCAGGCTGTCATGGAAACTTTTCTTTGCTCAGGCCTCCGGAGCATATGGCAGGTGTCCTGAAAATCCGTCCCTGCGGCCCCGAGGCTGGCTGCGCCCGCAGACATGTGGGTGGGGGCATCTGCTCCCCATCTGAAGGCCCCTGCCTTCCGGCTTGGCAGCAGCAGCACAAAGGAGTCGCCTCATGTTCTCGGCCCCCAGACAGAAGCTGGGGGAAAGCCGCCACGGCCCCTGGGAATACAAGGCCCCTGCCCCCGCAGCCTGGATGCGGTCCACAGATCACAGACAGCAGCAGGCCAGAGGCTGGGCGCACATTTCCCCAGCGCCATCTGAAATGTGACGCCTGTGCTGTCCTCACTGATGTCTGGCAAGCCCTGCGAGCCCCCTGAAGGTGGACAGGGGTGCATACTCATTTGGGGCTTTAAGTGGCACCCAGGCTGCATTCCCAGTGGGCCCAAGTCCCAGGCAAAACACAGGAAATAACGGCTGGCCCGAGACAGAGAGAGGCAGAGAAACATCACAGGCAGTGGGAGCGCAAGCCACAGCAGTTGCGGAGATTACAACCAAGAGCAGGGCGGAGGTTCAGGTGAAATGAGGGAGACTCAGACAGTTCCAGAGCTCTGCTTCTCCAGCTGGGTATTGGTGGGGATTTATGACCAGGAGCAGAGTGACAGCAGAACCTGGGTGCCACCAGCCCGGACATGCAGTGCAACAGGACCATGACAATAAGAGTGAAAGAACTGATGGAAATAATGCTAGGTGCCAAGAAATGTCCTCACCGCAGCTGGCTCCTCAGAGCCCGGGGCCTCTGGGGCCTTCTATTCCATAGTAAGGGCAATCGAGAGGTACAGAGCCAAGTCCTAAAGGAACCTTAGCTGCGCATATTGCCTTGATTGCACAGTTGCTTTTACAGGGTCTTACTAAGTGCCAACCTCCTTTCTCTCTCTGAAACTCACAGGCTAGTGGCAGCGGTGGGTGCTTATTGTTCCAAGCCCATGACACCCAGGTCTGTAGGTTAGAATCATGACCCATCAAGGGTAGGGTGGGAAGGTTCCAGCTTGCAGGCCACAGAGACATTGCACCAGGTTTACAGGCCAAAAGCAACAAGAAGCCACCATGCAGAGGAACAGCTCATGCAAAGCTCTGGGCAGGAAAGGGCTCTGGGCAAGAAGGGGCTCCGCCAGTGGGGCTGGAGCCCAGAGGGTAAAGAGGAGAAAGGCACAGGGTCGGAGAGGCGAGAACGTGTGGGTCTGCCTTTATCCTGAGATGCTCAGCAGGGTTTTAAATGGCACGGTGGTGTGCAGCCTTGTGTGCTCAGGGTCCAAACAGGAGCATGCTGAACAGTGATCCTGCCAAGGCGGGCAGCTGGCCTCCGCCAGGCCGTGCCCTCAGCAAGGCCCCTCTGTGAGGTGCAGACCCCAAGAGGGCTGTGTCAGGCCTTGTGACTACATAATGGGTCCTGCTTAGGGCCAAATTAACCAGTCATATTCCTAACCACATCTCAGAACACTGATTGCTAGGGCTCCCTCCCAGTGCTCCAAGCAGCAGGAGTCCAGAGGACAGCTCCGGCAGCCTGCAGTGCCTGTGGCAAATCTTGTCTGCATTGTATTAGCTGGGCAGCCCACAGCAACTAACTCCCTTCTTTCTTTCTTCTACCCTCTCTCCCTTTTCTCTCTCTTCCCCGTCCCTGCTTCTCTTTCCTTCCTTCCTTTCCTTCCCCTTTCTTCCTTCTTTTTCCTTCCTTCCTTCCTTCCTTCCTTCCTTCCTTCCTTCCTTCCTTCCTTCCTTCCTTCTTCTTTCTTTCTTTCCTTGCACTGAGGACTGGACTGAAGCTTTGCACTGGGACATATCCTTAGCCTTTATTTTGAGACAAAGTCTAAGTTGTCCATGCTGGGCTTGAACTTGCAATCCTCCTGCTTGGCCTCCCAGAGCACTGGGATTACTGATGTGCACCATCATGCCAAGCTTGCAGCAAGTTTCTTAAATTCTCTGGGCCTTGCTAAGATGGGGCACTGAAAGCATTTGTTTCCTAGGGCCCACGGTGTGCATTTATTCTGATCAAGTTGCTAAAATCCTTGCCACTTAGTCTGTTGCATTCCAGATGCTAAAAATGCTGGTGGTTATCAATAGAGCTCACACCAAGCCAAGGATGAACATGGATGTGCAGGGCCCTCTGAAAGCCTTGTTGCCGTGGCAGCAGAAAGGGCACGGGTGCGGAGGGAGGGACGGGCTTGCACTTACTGGCGAGTAGGAGGCAGGAGACGGCCACAGCGTAGAGCTGCTTGGAGGCCGGGATGTTGTAGCGGTCCATGAAGTGGTCCAGCAGGTAGACAGCCAGGTGCCGGGCTGCAGGGCACAGCTGGCAGTGGCTGCTCAGCAGAGTCAGGATGTCCACGAAGAACCGGCGGCTCTTCAGGAGTGGGGAGTGGGCTCGGAAGGCAGGCAACTTCAGCTCCTGGGGGACAGGCAAGGCAGAAGGGGGTTAGGGATGCCTCGGGAGAGTCTCAGATGCCCCAGGACACTGAGGCCTTAGGGTCTGCTGCAGACTAGTGGGGGCAGAGGGGTTCCCTCCTCACCCGTGGTCCTACTTCAAGTCTCAGGCAAGCAGCAGGCCCCCTCTGTTCTTGAAACTCCTGGGCTGTCTCCCATCTGCCTTCCCCAAGCCCAGCTCTGTGATGACCAGAGGGACAGGAAGTCAGGCACTCCCTGGGGAAGGCTTGTGATGTGAGATATATCCACCACACAAAGCCTGGAGGCCGAGACCAAGTAGGCTTCTTGTTCCGATGCTCAGCCCGGTCCTGAGATCTCGGTCACCTGCCTTCCCTTGTTTCCTCCTCAGCTACATGAAAAATGCATGCAGGACACTAGTGCATGGCTGGGCTCAGGGGGTACACAGGCACGTAAGCGCAGCCTTTAGGAGGCCGGGGCAGGAGTGACAGCAAAGTGAAGCTTCGCTGGGGAACTCAGCAAGATTCTGTCTCAATAAGAAGTCAGAAGGACTGTGCTGTGGTGACGCACAGCTGTAATCCCAGCACTCGGGAGAATGAGGCAGGAGGATCACTGCAAGTCTGAGGCCAGCCTGGGTTACATAGGGAGCTCAAGGCCAGTTTGCGCTACACAGCGAGACCCTATCTCAAAAAAAATAAAAAAAAAACAAAAAACAAGGGCTAGGGTAGTAGCTTGTGGAGAACACTTGCCTATTTAGGTGTGAGGTTTAATACCAAGTACTGGGAAAAAAATGTAGCACACAGACAGTAACCTTTCAAGCCATAGCTAACGCCCTCTGTGTGTTGGAACATGACTGACAGGATTTTTTTTTTATGTACTGGGAATCGAACTCAGGATCTTGCACTTACCAGGTAGGCACTGTGCCGATATGCTATATTCCTGACCTGAATGACAGTTTTTGTTGTTGTTGTTCTGTTTTTTGAGACAAGATTTCACCAAGCAGCTCAGGCTGGTCTTGAACTCACTTTGTAGTCTAGGCTGTTCTCAAACTTGTAGTGATTCTCCTGCCTCTGCCTCCTGAACGCTGGGATTACAGGTATTTGCTACCATGCCTGGTGAGTGACAATTTTTTGAAAATCTTAAAAATATTGCTGAAATGATGGTACAAGGAACTACCAAGGGCGCTTCGCTTGAACTCCCTAACTGTTGACGTTCCACGGTCTTTCTGCCTGCACACAGAAGTTCCAGCCAGACCAACCAACCCAAGAGGCAACTAAGCGTAAACATCTTGTGATTTATATGTTGCTACCTCATCTGAATTTTATACATCGGACACAAGAAAGATCAGCCCCCAAAATATCAGAACAAAATTTTTATGACAGGAACAATTCTGCTTATATATCTACGCAGCTTCTGCTTAAAAAAAAATTTTAGCCAGATTTTCTTAAACAGGGAAACTAAACAGAAGCAAAACTAAAGGAAAATATCAGAAAGGTGGGAGACAAAGAGCCACAAGAGCTCACCACAGGGCCGGGGAGATGGCTCAGTGGAATAAGCGCTTCCCTGGCAAGCACAATGGCCTGAGTTCAATCCCTGGTTCCACCAAAAAAAAAAAAAAAAAGAGCTCACCACCAGCAGCTTCCACGGGGGTGGGGGTGGGGGTGGGGGTGGTGCTATCAGAATAGACAACTGACCCTCTTTGGGGCGCAATCCCCTTTCTTTTCTTTTCTTCTTTTTTTCTTTTTTTTCTTTTTTTTTTGCGGAACCAGGGATTGAACTCAGATCCTTGCATTTGCCAGTGAAGCGCTTATCTTACTGAGCCACGTCCCCAGCCCCCAACCACGTCCCCGGCCCCCACAATCCCCTTTCTGTAGTGCTGGGGATGGAACTCAGGCCTCACACATGGCCATAAGAGCTCTACCACCCAGCTACATCCCCAGCCTGACATGCAGCTTTTAAAACTCAACTATTAGCTACACTAGCCACAGAGTAGGATGAGAAGGAGGTGTCTGTTCATTCATTTACTTGTCATTTATTTGTCATTCAATTTATTCTGTTATGGACATCAGGCACTTTTTTTTTTTTTTTAATGTATTTGGTTGTTGCAGGGTCTCACTGTGCAGCTCAGACTCAGTGATCCTCCTGTTTTCAGCCTCCCCAGCGCTGGGATTACAGGCTTGCACCACCACGACCAGACTGCGGCTGGCTCAACCTGCCCTCGGGGCAGGACTGGTGCATTGTGTGGTGCCAGCGACTGAACCATGGCCTCTGGTCCCTGCGCTTGTCTAAGGTCTCCTAAGCAGGCGCTTTAGTCCACCGAGCTACCTTGATGGCTGTCACATCAGGCATCATTCTAGGCACTAGGCAAACATCTGGACTATGACAGATCTAAAAGGAGATTACGGGGCCACGGAGGAAAGTGATCGATGGTGTAGAGTGTGCCTAAGGAGAGCCACATGGAGAGAAAACATTCTCTCAGACTTTCACAGAGAGCAAATTGGTCAAGCAATGGCCGTGACTCATCCACATGGCTGACAACGACTAAGGATCTATAAAGTGTGGTACAGGGTTTCAGGATAAATCCTGGGGGGAGTTGACTGACCTTGTCAGATCCAAAGTTACATTACTTGTTATATAGATCTTGCTTTATGCTGGTCTTAACCATCCAGCAGAAAAGTATAAAAACGAAGTATGAAAAGTAAAGCAACATTAGTATGTTGAGCTGTGAAATGCTCAAGTCAACAACTTCTGACATTGCCAGTCTTATGGAAAGCCCACTACTATTATGGACTACTGGACTGTATTGGAATATTTTGCTGAATTCACGTACCTATATTTAAATGACAATGGAATACCCTTCTCTGACAAAACTAAACAAAAAAAGGGGTATACAAATGAACAACCATTTGTGTCTGTTTATTCAAAATAGGATAGATGTACAGCTGCATTCTCTTAATTCAATGAATAGAAAGATTTGTTCTACTAGTGTTTGTGGACAGGATAGCATGTCTGCATCTTGTACCATGAATAACCACTAAGACAAAAACATGCAATGTATTAATTATTGAAACTGTTCTACTTAAAAAAAAAAAAAACAGATCTAAATGTAGGGCAAAATGGTAAAGGCAAGAGGACTACATCTTTTTTTTTCTCTCTTATATTTTGGGAAGTGTCTACATGGTGTTCAGCATCTCACTAATAGACTGGACTGTAGTGATCTGTCTGTTTACAACCTCCCAAGAGCTGGGAGGACAGGTGTGCGCCCCACGCCCAGTCTTATTCATCATCTCAGCATGCTCGGGGGCGGGGCCAGCATAGCAGGCTTGGGGATTGAACCCCTGGCCCCTGTGCCTGCTTGCAGGCACTTTAATGATTTGTTCTTATTTATTTATTGTTATTTGTGTGTGTGTGTGTGGCCAGCTCAGCCCACCAGGGGGCGGGGCTGGCTGGCATGTGGTGCTGGGGGATTGAACCGGGGTCCCTGTGCTTTGCTTAGCTTGTTCTAAGTAGGTGCTTTAGACCACTGAGCCATCTCACCAGCCCCTTGCAGGCACTTTAATCTGCTGAGCTATTTGGCTGGCCCAGGACTACATCTTTTTGACCTTAAATTAGGCAATGGTTTCTTGTAAATGATATCAGAACATGAAAAAGGAAAAGCCCCATGGAAGTTGGATTTCAACATCAAAAATGTCTGTGCTTTAAAAGATACCATGGAGCTGGTGAGATGGCTCAGTGGTCTAAAGCACCTACTTAGAACAAGCTTAGCAAAGCACAGGGACCGCGGTTCAATCCCCCAGCACCACATGCCAGCCAGCCCCGCCCCCTGGTGGGCTGAGCTGGCCACACACACACACACACACACACACACACACACACACACACAAATAAATAAATAAATAAATAAAATTAAAAAAAAATAAAAGATACCATGAAGAAAGGCTGGGGACATAGCTCGGTGGCAAAAGCCCCTGCCTGGCAAGCACTAGGTCCTGAGTTTGATCCCTAGCTCACCCCCCCCCCCAAAAAAAGGTGGAAACACAAGTCACACAATGGGAAATATTTGAAAATCATGTGTGCCTAAAAAACTGCACCTAGAATATACAAAAAACTCTTTTACATTTCAGCATATATATAAAGAGAAACAACCTAATCTAAAAAGGAGAGGGGCTGGGAGATAGCTCAGTAGAATAAGCGCTTGCTTGGCAAGCACAAGGGCCTGAGTTCAACCCTGGGTTCTGCCAAAAAATAAATAAATAAATAAATAAATAAATAAAATTAAACAAATAAAAAATTAAAAAGGACAACCAGAAGTGACAGTGCACACCTGTGATCCCAGCACTCTGGAGGCTGAGGCAGGAGGATTGCCATGAGTTGGAGGCCAGCCTGGGCTACACAGTGAGTTTAAGCCCAGCCTGAACTACAGTGAGACCCTGTCACAAAACAGAAGTGTTGGTGAGGAGGTGAGCAAACACGGACTCTCTTATCCATGGTGCAGTCCCTGTGGGAGAGTCTAACAGCCCTCAAAATGCTCAACTGAGGGTAACCACATGAGCCTGCAACTCTAACCCTCAGCGCAGCCCTAAGAGAAAGGGTGGCACATCCCATGCAAAAGCTTGCACCTGAACAGCCGCAGCAGCAGCAGCCGCCTGCACAACAGGCACAGCAGGAAACGGCCTGAACACCCGGCAATGAACGAATGACTGAAAACAATAACCTACACAAAGGAACACCACATGCGTCACACAGGGAGGGGCCTCGGAAATGTGCTGAGTGAGAATGGTCCCAAAGAGGCCACCTAGTGTCACCATCATTCCATTCCTGTGGAATGGCCAGGTCTGTCAGCCCATACAAACAGAAAGCAGGTCAGTGGTGGCCAGAGGTTAGGGGACAGAGTCGACGGGAGACAGCTGCTACTGGGGATCTGGCTGTGTGTTTCCAGAGTGACGAAACTATTCTGGAATTAGATAATGGAGATGGCTGTACATTTGTGAATATTTCAATAGAGGAATTATACGCTTTTAAAACGTGGACTTTATGGGATGTGAGTGATTATCTCTCAATAAAAAGCTTATACAGAAATGACACAGCCCTCCAGGTCAGCGAGAGCAGGCACTGGGCCTGAGGCGACTACAGCTCCGGGTGGTGACAGGCAGTGACAGGCCTCGAGGGCCAGTGCGGACGTGCATGCATGCAGGAGGCCCTGTCTTCCGCGAGGGCACTCACGTTAAGGTTTCACACTGTGACCCCTTCTCTGGCTGGTCCCCTGGAGACAGGATGCAGTTATCTTTAGAACTCCAGAGATTTGCTCACAGAAGGTGCTCAGACCTTGCATAAATCACTTTGCTTTTTTTTAAAAACCGGAAATCGAACTCAGGACTTCAAGCTTGCCAGGCAGGTGCTGTACCACTGAGCTATCTCCCCGGGTTCCCCATCAGATTCTATTGGTACACTTTAGATGTGTATAATTGATGACATTGATCATAGAGAATTTGTACCTGTGCATAATGTGACTTGTTTTTTTCCCCCATCCCCTTGCCCTCTCTTCAACCCTTCCTCGCTCTCCTAGAGAACCAAATTAGGGAAGGCCATCTAAGAATTTAGGGAAGGATGCTCTGCAGGAGAAATGGTGCCCACAAGGCCACACGAGTCCACTGTGGCATCTCTTGTGGCTGGAACAGCCAGGCAGCTGGGGTGTGGCTCTTTTAAGAAAGTAGCTCTGAGAGGTGGGGTGCCAGCTGGAATAGCTGTGAGGGCAGTGGGGAGCCTCAGAGGGCTTTGCAGCCCCACGTGGTGTCATGTGGCCAGCTCTTTTGTCAGCAGTGGCAGCTGTCGTGGGGCTGAGGCTCCCCTAACAGAGCTCCAACTCCAGCAGCCCCCGCATGGTCACTGGCCCCTTGGGTATTTCTCCTAAGCACAGGCTCTAACTTCTGGCTAAAGACCAGAAACAAACACAAATCACAGCCTGCAGGCGTCCGGTAGGCCACAGCTGCTGGGAATCAGCCTCCTCCGCCTAGGGACCTTTGGCTGGACAAGGCTACCCTCCTGGGGCAGTTGGAAGCCCCCAAAGTCAGATACGCAGTGTCTGACTTCCCCCTCCACTCGGTCAAGCTCAGTGCCTTCTAGATCCCCCTTTGTCCCTAGTGAGCTCCCAGCAGCACACTGCCCCAGCTACGCGTCCCTGGGAAAGGCTTCTTTCCTTTGAATGGGATCATTCTGTGTATCTAAAATGTGCCAATAAAATTTGATTGAACACAATACACACAAAACGAGTCTAACCAGGTACGCGTTCTTGGGAAAGGATTCTTTGCCTTGGGCAGATTCTCAAAGGAAGCCACCTTGACATAAAGAAAAAGCGATGGACCCTTAGCACTGGCAGCACCCATGTCAAGGAGTCGGCGTGCAGGGCCCGGTGGCACAAGCTAGCTAGCTGCGAGGGAGGCTGAGGCAGGGAGGTTGTAAGTTCAAGTCCAGTCTTGGTAACTTAAAATAAAACACAAAACGGGTTGGAGATACAGCTTCATGAGTTCCAACCCCAGTAAAAAACAAAAATCAGACAAATAGAGCAAACAGGTCAGGAGTTCTAGAAAAGCTGGTTTCCACCCTGGCAGGACTGTGAAAGATTCCCAGAGATGCCCCGGGCACTCTTCCTCTTGATCTGTCGCTTGTCCCTTACATGCCGGTATAAGTGTGACTTCCCAAAGAGGCTGTCTTATAGCTACTTTCCTGTTCCTGACATCTGACATCTGACACCCGCAACTCTAAGGCGAAAGATTTTTTTGTTTGTTGTTTGGTTTGTCTTTCTGGGACAAGGTTTCGCCTCAAAACCTCGAATTCAGGTGGCCCCGAACTCCTCTGTAGTACAAGTTGGGCTTGAACCTGCAGTGAGCCTCCTGCCTCAGCCTCGGAGGGCTGTGATTACATGTGCGTGCCACCATGCCTGGCTAAAGGTTCACTCTGGCTCAGAGCCAGTAGAGGTTTCAGTCCGCACAATCCACGAGCCCCGGCACAGGGAAGCACCACTCAGCAGAGTCAGGGCAGTGTGGTGTGTTAGAGGAGAAACAGGTCAGGGCACACACAGAGATCTGTGGGGTGGGAGGGAGACAGATCCGTGTGGGCCACGCCCCCGCTGACCCTCCTCTGGACTTCACCCTCCAAAGCACATTTATCTATAAGCACATCAGTGCACTGATCTACTGTGAGCACCACACATGCACCTCCCCAGGGCCCCACTGTAAGTGCTGGAGGCTTTGGAGGGACGTAGCCATAAATCCTAACCAAGGCCTCCCCGCCTCCCTGCTTCGCCAAGTCCACCTTCCCTGTCCTCTCTCCTGGCATGCTGTCCTTCAGGCCCACATACTACTATGTGTGTCTCTTCCTGCTAAACTGTAAGCTCCAGAATGCAGGGTCCAGGGGTGTCACCCACGCGTCCTGCCCAGCACCCAGTTCACTGGCTGGCACCGAGGCAGGTGTTCAAAATATGCTGCAGGAAATGAACAATGAACACAGACCTGTCCCTCCCTGCTCCACCCCAGCACAGAGAAACAGCTCTGCACGGCTCAGAAGGCAGGCTGCAGCCCAGGGCCCCGCTCACTAGTCTTGTTCACACTGGTTCTGGCACCGCGGGCCCTCATCTGAGGAACAGGCGTCAGACTGGCATCCATGGAAAGTACTAGAAGGCATGAGTGGTGCTTCCCTCCCTCAAGATAACCAAAGTCCAGACAATGGTGTTTATTCAGGGCCCTGTGGAGAGCCCTTTAGCTCAAAGAAACCTGCTCTGAGCAGCATGAAGCGATGCTTTCCACCTGGGCTGTGCAGACAGCTGGGGCTGGGAGCTTCTGCCAGAGGACAACAGGTGGTCAGCGCATCCTTGGGGTGCCCCTGGACCAATGGAATTAGCTATGCCGAGCCAGAGTTGCTTCCTGTCCCTCTAGAGAAGGGTGACCCAGCCAGACTCAGCCACAGGCGTGCAGCTGCAGGCAGGCTCAGCATCCTCCCTGCTCAGGGCCTGACTCTGCTGATTGTTCTGGAACCCAATTAGAGGGGAGGGCATTCCTGATGCGAGGGGCCCACATTCCTCACAGGCACTCTTTTTTTCTTTAGAGCATAAGAACATTTATTTTCATATGGTTTACGAGAGAAAGCCAGGTTTATAAAACAGGAATGTATAGACTTTTTTTTGGTATCATTATCCTGAAATAATGTCTGTCCTCCTGCCTGAAAGTAAAATACTTTTTATGGGGTGACAGTGAGGAAGTATTGGACTTGACAGTCAGAAAACCTGGGTTCAGGTCTCACTTGACATTTGCCAGTTGTGTGGCCTTGCGTGGGAAAGCCCTCCTAGCCTCTTTAGCCCTCAGTTTCCTGACCTGTGAAGTAGATAGGTAGTGACTGCTATAGTTACCTTCAAATATTTGGTATTGATTGAACATACTTTATTTTTTGAGGTCCAAATTTAAGTAAGACCTTACTTTTTTTTTAAATTTTAGGGAAGGGTGTTCAGGGTCTCACTACTAGATTGAACTCGTAGTGATCCACCTGTTTACAGCCTCCCAAGAGCTGGGATTACAGGCACCCTTTGCCACACCCAGTCTCACTGACAAAGGTTCTACAATCTGAGGTACAGGATCTCAGGATAAATCCTGTGGGGATTTCACTGACCTTCTCAGACCCCAAAGCTACAACTCTTGTTGCATAGGTCCTGCTTCACCTTGGTCTTAACCATCCAGCAGAAAAGTATAAAAACGAAGTAGAAGAAGTCAAGTCATGCTGTTATGTTGAGCTGTAGGGGACTCAGGTCAACAATTTCTGAAATTGCCAGTGAAGCGGAAGACCCAATACTATTATGGGCTACTGGACTCTTTTAGAATATTTTGCTGTGTTTACACACCTATAATATTCAAATAACGCAACTTAACAAAAAAAAGGGTATACAGATGAATGCCCATTTTGTATCTGTGTATTCAAAGTGGTTAGGATAGATATATAGTTACATTCTCTTAATGAATAGAGTGATTTGTTCTAATGGTGTTTGTAAATAGGATCCACATCTTGTACAGCAATTAACCACTAGGAAGAATGTATGTAATGTGTTAATTATTATTATTATTTTTTAAATTATTCATTTATTTTTTGTGTGTGGCCAGCTCAGCCCACCAGGGGGCGGAGCT
This sequence comes from Octodon degus, assembly GCF_000260255.1. Taxonomy (NCBI): domain Eukaryota; kingdom Metazoa; phylum Chordata; class Mammalia; order Rodentia; family Octodontidae; genus Octodon; species Octodon degus. The sequence goes on from NW_004524605.1 coordinate 16,332,656, forward strand.
GGCGGGCATGTGGTGCTGGGGGATTGAACCATGGTCCCTGTGTTTTGCTTAGCTTAGTTTGTTCTAAGTAGGTGCTTTAGACCACTGAGCCATCTCTCCAGCCCATTTTTTTTTTTTTTCTTTTCTTTTTCAGCGGAACCAGGGATTGAACTCAGGCCCTTGTGCTTGCCAAGGAAGTGCTTATTCCACTGAGCCATCTCCCCAGCCTCTGCAATGTGTTAATTATTGAAACTGTCCTACCAATTTGATTTGAAACTGTCTCATTGCTATTTATCAATAAAATTATGGAAAAAAAGAATATACTTAAGGAACTATGCCAGACAGTCTGTGTAAAACAAAAATAAATATTTACTCACAGAGCTTATAAACTAGTGGAAGATAAGATCCAAGTGATTCAAAGAACAAGAACATTGAAGAGAACTATTATAGAAATATAAAGAAAAAGAGATATAATCCTACTAGAACAGTCTAAGAAAGTTTCATTCACAAAGTCTTACTTAAAAGGCCAGCCAAATAGCTCAGCAGATTAAAGCATCTGCAAGCAGGCACAGGGGCCAGGGGTTTTATCCCTGGGCCTGCCCTGCCAGCCTTGCCCCCGGGGCACTCTTTACTAAGTCGCCCCCAAGGCTGCAGCAACCCCGGTGCAGGCCAGCAGACATGAAAGAGTGTGGCTCTTGGATTAGGTAGGTGACCTTCCTTCAGCAGCAGGCCTGGCAGGGAGGGCAAAGAGAGGAGGGACAGACGGAAGGACGGAAGGACAGAGAGGCAGCCCTCCTTGGCAGCCCCTTATCACCTGAGCCAGCTGGGTGCGGCCACCACAGGTGCACCTGGAATTTTGTGGGACTTTCACTTACATGCTTTCTAGGGCCTGAAGTTTTTTTTTTTTTTTAAACCCTCCATATAGAATCACTTTATTATTTCAATGACTAGTTTTCTAGTTTGGAAAAAAAAAAATGAAAGAGTAGAGATCCAGCGTGTTGGGGCCCAGCTCAAAATTCATCCCAAGCAGCCAACCCCATGGGGAAGGAGTTTTCCTTCTTTCTACTAATTACAAATTACAGTGCTCACTGATGAGTTTTAATTTTTCGCTATGTGAAGCAAGGCCTTGCCATGCAGTTCAGGCTGGCCTTGGACCACTACACCATTTGGGGTTTTTTGTTGTTTTTTTTTTTTTAAATTTTGTTTTGTTCTTTATTTATTTATTTGGTGGAACTGGGGATTGAACTCAGGCCCTTGGGCTTGCCAGAGACCTTGGACCACTATGTAGCCCACTCCAGCCTTGTGAACATTTTCAATGGCTGCCTGGTATTTCACTGTAGGATTGGACCGTGACTTCACAAACCCTGATGTTCCATGTCTGGAGTCTGCTCTGGCGCTCTCTCCCATTCAGCGTTATTCCTTTAAAGATTTTCTCAGCACACATCAATCCCATTGGGCAATGGGTCTCACGGAGGCCCAGCGGCACACCCCTGTAGCCCACCTCATTTTCACCCCCTTTACTCCCTTCCTTCTCCCTGGTCTCTAAAATCTTCCCTCTCCTCATGTACGTCTCTCCTTCCTGTTGACACCCCTCCCCCGCTGCTCATATGAAGGAAACCTACAGTACTTGACTTCCTGTCTCACTTGGCATGAGAGACTCCAGTTCTATCCATTTTCGGGCAAGTGACATCAATGTTCTACGACTGCCCTTGTGTGTGCCACATGTCCCTCGCTCACCTGCTGACAGTACCCGGGCTGCCTTCCCCCAGCTCAGCAGGTACTCGGCCATCAGGGCAGGGTGCGGGCTTTCTCTCAGCACACACCAAGAAGTGCCACAGCTTGGCCGGTTTATCTGTGCCCAACTTTTCATCCCCAGACAGCAGGGAGGGTTCCTTTCTTCACCCCCTGCATGTCTCTATTTGCCCCTTCCCCCAGTAGCCTTCTCTGACCACCTCCAACAGCCACAGTTGCTGTTACTTGACTCCCCAGGGTGTCTCCTGGGTCATCAGCCCCCCACCATACACACACACAGGAGGGATGTCCCCAAGGCAGGGAGCCGCTGCGCTCTCCTGCTCCTGAGTGTATCCTGGGCCCTGCTGCACTGAAGGGCCCCTGCACACGGCAGAATGAGTGACTGCGCCTACGTATGAATGAATGAATGGGGAAAGGAATATATGAGAGGGTGGGTGCAAGGTTTCAGCAGGGGCCTCCCTCTGCCTGTGGCCTCTTGCCCCCCTCTTCCCTTGGTGCTCCCTGACCCACCCTAGCATCCTGGGTAGCCTATGGGGGTAACTGCCAGACCCTGTTGGGAACCCCGCTGTGACATACAGTGCCACTATGAGTGAAGAACTACTCAGAGAGAGGTGGCCGTGTCAGGACAGGGTTGGCACCTTCAGAATCCACTCTCAGGGTGCTCAGAGCCGCGCCTGGGATCTCTCTAGCCACTGAGGCTCCCTGGGAGGAGCGTGCTCAGGAACCAAACCTTCACAGAGGGCCCCAAGCCAGAGGCAGCAGCCATACCCGAGGCTGTGCAAAGCCCTGGCACGTGCCGGTGCCCTCCGCTGGCCCTCCCCACAGCAGGCTACCGCTTGCCTGTCTGTGCTGGGCCAGGAGTGCAGTGGGCAGGGCTGACCCCAAGGGAAGACCCGTGTCGAGAGGACGGCAGAAAGAGAAAATTCAGCACGTGCTTTCACACACAGACATGTGCACCCACACACTCACCCACCCACACCTACACACCCTGAAGGCAATGGTGACTAGCTCAACCAGTCACCCCGTTTGCTCCTGAGGGGAGGAAGGAAAGTTCTCTTAATGCTTGGTGGCCTGCACTACCTTCTCTTTGAACTTCCCTGTAGTTAGTTTCACTTCTCGTTATTAACACTCTGTCTCTGGACATCAGCTTAGAAGTCACTTTTTAAAAAATTTTGAGCTAGGTCTCGCTATGTAGTTCAGCATTCAGGCTCGCCTTCTAAAACTCACCACATAGCTCAGGCTGGCCTTGAAAGTGTGGCCATCCCCTGCCTCTGCCTCCTGAGCGCTGGCATTACAGGGGTACACCATCACACCTGGCTAACAGTCCCTTCTGAAAAAGTGTCCCTTGCTTGCACCTTTCTCAGACGCTCATCAAGCACCTGGGACTTTTCATTCTGTCCTTTACCCACTCTTAGTGCCCTTTCTCCCTGCTAGAAGGTCAGCACCGCGAGGGCAGAAGCTGGGCTGGTCCCTACTGGGGCCAGGACCCCAATACCTGGCACAAAAGCAGCACTCAACAGCTAGCCAAGCCTCCAAGCTTTGAGAGTGGCGACTGCGAGTAGCAGTGACTTGTTCCTGCTCTTCCGCCGTATGCAGCTACTCACCCTATGAACAACTCTGCGACGACTTGTGTCCGGATGTCCCCCAAAGCCTCATGCACTCCGGGTTGCAGCTTTTCAGAGATTGCTGCACCTAGAGCATGCGATGCTGGGACCGAGGGTGTGTGATCACTAAATGACCCACTGACTGGGTTGGCACAGTTTCGGGCATGGATAATGGGAAGGTCCTCGCTGGGTGTAGGTGCCACCTGCCCTAATAGACTATAAGGGACAGGAAGGGGGCTCTGTGGCCGCTGGCTGGTTGCTGCCTTCCACCTCCTGCCTGCTCTGCAAGGTTTCCCTTCTGCCACACCACCCTGCCTTGGAGCCAGCCACCTATGGACCGAAACCTGTACAAACCGTGAGGTAAATAAATCTTTCTTCCTTTAATTTCGGGTGTCAGGTATTTGGTCTCAGCCTGGAGAAAAGTAACTAAGACTCCTAACACTAGTGAAGACCAGAAGCCGGGGGTGGGGGCCAACGTCCACGGGAAAGAGAAAGCAAGTTCTGGCCTAAGGGTGGAAAGGGAAGGTAACACAGTACAGCACACATTTGGGGGTAGCTGTCAGTCTCCACAAACGCTGACCTGCTTCCTCCTTAGAAGTTGCTACTTAGTGGGCTGAGGCACTAGTCACCTTAGGATACGAAGCTGAAGGGCAGCCCCCCGAGCTGCTCTCAGCCTGCAACCCTGTTCCCCACCTCAGGGACACCTGTGATGAGCAAACATGGTTTTACACCACCTTTTGAGGTACACAGCTCCATCTACAGCCACACACAGAGCTGTATAGGTTGAAGGCAGTTTGAGAGTTTACACACTTATCACAATGAGATGTGAAGAAACACCCTGCGTAACCAAGGTGACCAGCAGGAAGTAGAGACTTGCAGATCTCAAGAGAATGGGAGGGACGCTGGCTTCTCAGAGGCCCAGAGTCCACCCCCACTGGTGGCGGCCCCCCACCCCCACCCCATTGCTTCACGCACTGGAGGGTTTTCGGTAAGAGCCAACACCCCGTAGGAACACTATTTCATCACTCTCCAGAGGATGCCTGCCCGCGGAGAGTGCCAGTGGAGCGCTTGTGGGCCCTGATGCCAGGAGCACCCTCCCCCATTAAAGTCAGGCCCAGGGCTTCCTTTCAGCAGTGAGAAGTCACCGCAGGTGTCACATTTGTCAGTGGCCTCTTGCGCTCCTCAGCCAACGAGCCAAAGGCAGGTGGGCACCTCACAACACACCTCCTTCCCAGGAGCCAGAACCACTGTTCTCAGGTGAGGACCCTGTACCAGGCTCGGTGCTAGGACCCTACACATCCTGCCGCCCCTCACTGGTCCCCACCCCACCGTGCCTCTGAATCCCCAACACCCTTCAGAAGACACTCAGCGCCTTTTTGTGTCCCCCATCAGGAGCAGTGGCCTCCAGACAGAAGCACACCCTTCATACCCTGGCTGGGGATGCCCCTCGTCCTGTCCTCATAGGTCCTTGTTACCTAGGGACAGGGGTTGTAACCTTTCTGCTGCCTATTCTAGTTGCTCTGTAATGAAATTAAATCCAGGGATCACTCTTCCTTCCCTGGGTAACGGTAATTCTTGGCTTCTTTTAACCTGAGTGCTGGAGACCAAATCCAGGACAACACATGCTAGGCACGAGGCCTACCACTAAGCTGCCGTCCAGCCCCACTGTTCGCTAGCAGTTTGAGGCAATGACACCTAAAGCGCTTTGCTCCCAACTTAGAGCTCCAGTCTCCAGTCTCCAGATTCCTTCTGTGGCCTCTCATGGGTACCCTGACCCTAACATGAACCCTAAAAATGGTAGGTGGGTAACCCTGGCACTAGCACTTCCCAGCTGGACTCTGCTCTCCTGCCCATACAGGGTCCAGGGCTTCTCAAATAGTACTCCCCTGGCACACGCATCACAATCTCCTGGGGACAGCTGAACAGCACGCCACCAAGACCCATGTCCACCCAGAGCCTCAGCATAGCCGGTCAGACACCTGCAAGGCGCAATCAAAATGAGATCGGGCTATATTCAGATGGGTCCTAATCCAGTGACTGGGCTTTTTACAAGAAAAGAAAACAGGGGCTTGCCCCTTAGCTCAGTTAAGTGGCTGCTTCAACAAAGCAGTCAGCCTCAGGTTGCTGTGGTTCGATCCCCACAACACCAGCCAAACATGCCCTGAAGGCATTCTGAGCCAGCCCCCCCACCCCCCCAAAAAAAATCCTTCTGCCATTTTTGGGCTGGGCAGATGGCTCAGTAGGATAAGCGCTTCCCTGGCAAGTGCAAGGGCCTGAGTTTAATCCCCAGTTCCGCCAAAAAAAAAAAAAAAAAAAAAGAAAGAAAAGAAAACAGATACACAAGGGAAGACAATATACAAAGAGATTCAGAGAAAAAGGGTAGAAACTGGGACAATGCAGCCACAGGACAGAGGATTCCATGGATGGTCAGGAGCCATCCAGGAGCTGCAGGAGGCAAGGAAGGACCCCCATGGTGGGCCTCTAAGGGAGCACAGCCCTGCTGGCACCTGAATTTCAGTGTTTGTGGGGCTGCAGCTTGCACCCCACCCCACCTTGGAGCTGCTTTGTTCCGGCTGCTGCCCTAGTGGATTTGGACTGCGGAATCAGAACCCCTGGGGCTGGAGCTGGGTGGGCGCTCCCCCTCCCCTTTGCAAATTTCAGTCTGGTGAACTCCAGGGGAACAAAGAAGTCTATTTTGTTGAAAACAGGGTGGGTTCCGCAATTGTTTTGTTTTGGCTGTGCTGGAGATGGAACCCAGGGCCTCTCAAGTGTTGGGCAAGTCCTCTACCACTGAGCGACACTCCAGTCCCTTCCTACCATGAGCAGGCCACAAAGTCAGCTGCCTGAAATACACCCCACCTGACGCAGTGAGCGGTGCCAACAGGCAAGCCCGGCTAGGACCTGGGTCAGGGTGTTGACTGCACCCTTTTTCTTCCTGACACGACTTTCATAATCAAACAAGACTATGCACACAAGGCTTTCGCAGTCTTGCGCACTGCAGTGACCCAGTGAAGATCACTCCCTCTGAGCAGTGAGCAATCTGTCCTTCAAGATGTCCTTCAAGAGTAGAAATTAAGTTTCCTTCTGAGGCTGGGCTGGGCTCTCGAAGAACAATGCTCACCTTCAGAAAGGCCGCCATGCTCTGCTCTGAAGCCACTTTGTTCCCACTAAGGATCTGTCCCACTGATCCGCAGGACCCTCCCTAGCATCCTCCAGCTCTGCCATGGCCCTGGGTAGCTGCAACACCCAGATAACAAGAGGCCGTTTCCAGGGAACCAGCACTTCACCTTCCGTCCTCCTGTTTTTGTTGTTGTTTTGAGACAGGGACTCACTATGTAGCTCAGGCTCTCCTGGACTCACTGTGGAGCCCAGGCTGGCCTCAAACTCACAGGGATCCTCCTGCCTCAGCCTCCCGACTAGAGCTTGTGGGTGGTAGGCAAGGAGGCTTGACCTCCAGTGCAGCTGTTTTCGGCGGTGGGGGACAGACTGCCTATGCCCTGCCTGGTCTAAGATTTTTATCCCTCTAAATCTCACTTGTTCCACCTCTAAAATGGGGATGACTGGAGGGCCAAGCAGAGGGGCTCCCTGAGTTCTTAGCTATTGGAAGGGACCTCAAGCTCTGAGCCTGCAGTAAGTGCCCACTACGGGGGTGGGGGGGCTGTCATTACTGGCTGTTATGGTCACTACCGTATGCCTGTCAGTGGATTTATGGGGCTGTCCACAGCTGCGCTGAGGATCCCCAGCGCACAGCTGGGGCCATGGCTTTTCCTGGCACAGCCTTTTTGGGGGCTGAAAATTATACAAAGAGCCGCATTAACAACAGTGAACGAAGAGGCTATATAGCAGGTGTTGAGCATCAAACAAGCCACTCACGGACAGATGGGACGTACAGACATACGGATGGAGACAGAGATGCTCCAAGGAAGTAAGCCCAAACTGAACCTCCCCCAGAGGAGAGGCCAGCTAAGCGCTCCTCCCTGGGCCGAGGTCGAATCCCTTCTCGCGAGTCCTGCCTCCTGGGAGAGCCCTGACACCCGGGATGCGGCTTTCACTGGCTGACAAGAGTCTCTCAGAACCCGGGGTGCTGGTGCCCTTGAGGAGTCTCAGCACTCTCCGAGGCTGAGGCAGAAAGATGGGGTACTGTTTCCGCTACCGGCTCAGGGGATGTATAAACACAGAAAAGGAGGACGACTAGGTAAAGTTGTGTACTATGCTTGCAACTCTTCTCTAGGTTGGAAGTCATGTAAGAACCGGATGTTAACACGAGAGCAGAGGCTGACGAGAGTGCAACCTGGCGCGGGCCGCTCGGTGCCACAAACCCCTGCCGTCTGCCCCAGGCAGAGCTGCCTGGCGTGAGCTGGCCCTACTGTGCGCCCCCGGCTCTGATTCCTGTGAGTCCTGGCTAGTCAGGCCCCGGCAACAGCACACAGCCGGGCTTCTGGGTTGTACTAGGCGCTGACGGAACGAGAAGTTGCTAGACTGCGCACAGTAAGGGCCAGTCCTGCCCCCGTGTGGAGCCTGGGACAGCTCCGCTAAGAAAGTGATGCTTCGGTCCAAAGCCAGAGAACAAGTAGGCGGCACGTTTTCATTCCACAGGGAAGGGAAGGGTGGAGGCCAAACTGCTCACAGTGAACTCAAGATAAATGGCGGTCTGAGGAAGAGCGGGTCAAAGAACGTTTGATGCCTACCAAGACAAATCCACTGCTTCCCTCATACCAGTGGCATGAAAACAAGGTGACAGCAAGGAAAGAGATTTTTAGAAAATTAAAAAAAAATTTTTTTTTAATGTGTCAGGTGTGGGGGTGCATGCCTGTAATCTCACAAGGGAGGGAGAGATGAGACAGGAGGATCACAAATTCAAGTCCAGCCTGGGCAATTTAGTGACACAGTAACACCCTGACTCAAAATAAAAAATATTCAAAAAGGGCTGAGATATAACTGGGTAAGAAGACAAAGGCTTCAGTCCCTAGTATTGGGGGGACAGTCTTGCACAGACTTTAATTTGGATTACGGCATGAATAAGTCAACTAGAAAAGCTCTTTTTGTTG
>NW_004524605.1:16341153-16353294 GCF_000260255.1 Octodon degus
CCCCAGCCCTGTTGCTATAGTTTTTTGAGACAGAGTCGCACTATGTAATTCAGGTTGGCCCTGAATTCATTACATGCATCCCAGGCTGGCCTCAAATGCAGGGGGATCCTCCTGCCTCAGCCTCCCAAGTACTGGGATTACAGGCATGTACCACCATGCCTGGCCTACTGGTTGACACTTATACTGTTTGGAAAACAGATGGAAAGTCACTAAGGCGGGGAGGAAGGGCACGTGCACGTGGGGGGAGAGTCATGCTACCGTTCTCTACTTTTGGGTAATACTTAACACTTTTATATTAAAAGTTAAGGAAAAAACAGTGGTTTACCCCAAAGACTCAGAGGCACTTCGAATTGTCTGGATTTTTCTTTTGAACAGAGATCCGCAGCATCAGCTATCACACAGGACAAGGCTCTCTGCTGTCTCGGATGGCTCCACCGTATCTTAGCCTACGAACTGCGGTAGGAGCCGAGTCTCTCCTGATGAGCACTAAACCCAGCCTGCGGTCACTGCTTCTCTCCAGTTCCCACTGCCCGCATCGTAGGACAGCAATGTCTGTCTGTCGTCGTCCCCTGCCATCACCTGATGGCCATTTCTGGACTAAGGAGCTGGCTGTCACTGTCACAAGAATGTCCATGCTGGCCACGCCTGTAATCTCAGCACTTGGGAGGCTAAGGCAAGAGGACTGCCGGAGTTTGAGGTCAGCCTGGGCTATGTGAGCCTGTCTCAACCCTTCTCCACCCATAATACCAATCAAGAATGCCCCAACTTGGGCTGGGGAGATAGCTCAGCAGTCTAAATGCCTGCCTGGCAAGCTCAAGGACCTGGGTCTGATCCTGTTACCACATCCAGTGCTGGCCCCAGAACTCTGGGGCACTGTGGCAGCCACCAAAAGAAGGCATGGTGGCACATCCCTGTAATCCCAGCACTGGGGAGGCTGAGCCAGGAGCATCACTTTGAGTCCGAGCTTTGTAGTGAGACCCTGTACCAAATAAATAAAAGATTTTTTTTAAAAAATAAAAAGAAGAATGCCCAGCCTCTGGCACTGTCCTCTCCAGTGACGCAAAGTGACCCAGTGACTCAGGATAGAGCCAGCTTTGTAAGTACAGATAAGTATGAAAAAAATTAAGTTTCAGAACTGTAATGTACTCTACAGCATTTTTATTTTTATTTTTTAAATGTTTTCCCTTCTTTCTTTTTTAAAAATTTTATTTATTTATTTATTTGTGTATGTGTGTGTGTGTGTGTGTGTGTCCAGCTCAGCCCACCAGGGGGCGGGGCTGGCTGGCATGTGGTGCTGGGGGGTTAAACCGCGGTCCCTGATTTAGCTAAGCTTGTTCTAAGTAGGTGCTTTAGACCACTGAGCCATCTCACCAGCCCCAAAAATAGAATAAGGGTTTTTTTTTTTTTTTTTTTTTTGCTCCTCGAATGCCTTCAGGGCACTTTGGGCTGGCTGGAGTGTTGTGGGGATCGAACTCCAGCTACTGGAGGATCAGAGCTTTGTGGAAGCAGCCACTTAAATAACTGAGCTAGGGCCAGGCCCACTCTACAGCATTTTTATAAAATAAAAAGTATATATTTGAGTAGAAAACGACCAACAGAAAACATTCTACTTATTTATTCAACATGATTCTATCGAGTACCTACCACACACCATTATTATTACATGGGCAGAAGCCAAAAGCATCTTTTCTGCTCATAGAGTCTCTATACAATGATTTCACTCAACAATTTAAGTTATTAAAATACAAACAGTATAGTAACAAAATGGTTGAGTGTGTAAATTATACTACCACAGGTGTCAAAACACAATTTATGCAGGGAATAACTCTAACTTGGATAGGAAGAACCAATACAGTGAAAATGGCCATACTCCCAAAACTGCTGTACAGATTTAATGCAATCCTAATCAAAATACCATCAACAAAGGCTGGGGAGATAGCTCAGTGGCACAAGCACAAGGTCCTGAGTTTTATTCCTGGTAAAAACAAGCAAACAAACAAACAAACAACATTAACATACCTCACAGATCTAAAGAAAACATTTCTAAAATTCATTTGTGATAAAATCAGCATGGTAATAGGAAAAAGAAACAATAATGAAAAACAGGCCTGAGGATCAGTGGATCAGAACAGAAGATGTAGGCACCACCCCAAACACACTCAGCCACCTCATCCTTCACAAAGGAGCCCTGACACATGTTCACTGGAAGAAAGAAAAACAGCCTCTCCAATAAATGGTCCTGGGAAAACTGGCTTTCCACATGCTGAAGGCTAAAACTTAGGCCCATGCCTATTGCCATGCACTAAACTAACGTCAAAATGGATCAAGGATCTAAATAGTAAAACAGCAATACTAAATTTACTGGAAGAGAAAATAAAAATTTTGGGCCGGTGAGATAGCTCAGTGGTCTAAAGCGCCTACTTAGGCAAGCTTAGGTAAAGTGCAGAGATGGTGGTTCGATCCCTATTCCCTGGCCCCAAATCCTCTGCCAGCCCTGCCCCAAAGGTGGGCTAAGTTGGCCACAAAAAAGAAAATAGAAATCTTTAAGACATAGACGTAGGAAGAAGACTGCATGAATAAAGCCCACACTGCAAGTGAAATATTACAAAGAATTAATATTTTGGATCTCACCTTCTTTTTTTTTTGGCGGAACCGGGGATTGAACTCAGAGCCTTGCGTTTGCCAGTCAAGCGCTTATCCTACTGAGCCATCTCCTCGGCCTCTTGGATCTCACCTTCTTAAAAAGCTTTTGTATACCAAAAGAAACCTCCAACATAGTGAAAAGACAACTCAGAGGATGGGAAACAATTACAGCCAGTTGTCTCTCAGACAAAGGACTTATTTTCTAAAACATATAAAGAATTGAAAAAGATCAGACTCCCCAGATTCAAACACCTAAAACAAAAGGGACATCTGACATGAATACACACTTCTCAGATGAAAAGTACAAATAAATATATATAAAAAAATTCAACATAATTGGTAATTTGACTGATGCAATTTATTTTATTTTTTACAAAATAAATCTACTATATGTTATTTAGCAGTCTGCATGAGGAGACAGAATCTTCTAACAAATATGTTATTTCTGCTGTTAAGTTAAATAAATATTTACTTAAGGTGAGATCCAGACTGTAAATAATTCTATTACATTCTCACCAAACTGTGCTGTCAAAATGAGTGTTGCTTTAAATTAGCCCAGAAAACTTGGTTTTTCAAATTATTTTAATTTTGAAATTCCAGATAAGGGATGGAAGGCCTCTTAAGCTCTTTCTACTTTATTTTTTTGGCGGAACCAGGGTTGAATTCAGGTCCTTGCACTTGCCAGGCAAGTGCTTATTCTACTGAGCTATCTCCCCAGCCCCTCTTTCTACTTTAAATGTTTGAGGCAGACCGTCTGTTTAATCTGTCTGACCCTAGATTTTGTGGGGCCAGATATCAACCCCAGGGCTTCCTACATGCTAGGCAAGCACTTTGCTACTGAGCTATATTCCCAGGTCTGGTCTTTTGTTTTGCATTTTATTTTATATTTTATTTCATTTAATTTAGGTACCAGGAATTGACCCCAAGGCCGTTGCACTGAGCTATAGCCCCAGTCTTTTGTAAATTTTTATTATGAGGTGTCATCTCACTAAGTCACTAAGTTGCCCAAACTTGCAGACTCCTGCCTTTTATTTTTTCTGTTAGAGTACAAATTAGAATTAAAACAGAAAAAAATTACAAGTGATACAGAATTTCACTTCACAAAGTAATATGAATTTCACAGTATTTGTTGTAATGATGTTGTTTTCCAACCAGTTATTCATGTTACCAGATATATGCATGTAAAATTGGAAGAAAAAAAAGAAAGAAATGTATAAGAAATTAAGAAGAAAAAAGTACAATTGAAAAAAGGTGATGAAACAAATTAAAGCATTAACTGCTTCTTTCCTTAAACCAGCAGAAATTGCTTATGTACCTGAACAGAAATGCAATTTAAAACAACACAGAGAGTCCATTTCACCATGCAAAGAATGGTTATCATCAAAATATCCATCTAACAAATGCTGGAGGAGCTGTGGGCGAAAAGGAACCCTTCTCCACTGCTGGTGGGAGTGTAGACTGGTCAAACCACTGTGGAATTAAGTGTAAAGATTCCTTAAGCACCTGATTAGCATGGGCACTGTTGATTGGTATCCAGAATTGGTCAATGTGGCTAAAATTGAGACACAGGTCACGCTTCCATCACAGTAAATATTTACAGTGGTAACAATGAGGCCTGTAACATTTTGAAAAAAGAAAGAAAGAAAGAAAGAAAGAAAGAAAGAAAGAAAGGAAGGAAGGAAGGAAACTGGGATTGGAGGTCCGTTTGAACCAGCTTATGGGTTATCTTTCCAGAAGAATTAAAAAATATCAGAGCACAGCAATATAGGTGCACCGATGTTTCTAGCAGTACAATTTGTAGTAGCTAAATCTTGGAAACATCCTAGATGCCCATCAACAGAGGAATAGATAAAAAAGATGTGCTTTTTAAAATATATAATGGAGGAGCTGGGGGGACGGCTCCGTTATCCAAGCACCTGCCTGGCAAGTGCAAGGACCTGGGTTCGTTCCCTGATACTGCATGCTGTGCCGGCCTCTGGAACCCCATGCACACTGTGCCAGCCATTGAAACCAGGTGTGGTAGTCCATGCCTGCAATCCCAGTGCTGGGGAGGCCGAGGCAGGAGGTTCACGGCAAGTCCAAGCTGCTTAGCGAGACCCTGTACTAAATAAATAAAAGCACACACTAGAGACTTTCCTTGGTACATGGTGCAACTTGAAACCACACGTATCAGTGAAATAAATGAGACCCACATGTGTAAATACCTTATCATCTCACTAGTATGAGGAACTGAGCAAGAAAGTAAGACCTGAAACATACAACAGATACTGTGAGCTGGGAAAAGCTGCGCAAAAGAAAGACAAACTGCGATGGGGAAAAAGGAAAAAGAAAAAACTGCATGTATACACAAGACAGTTAAGACAGTTTTACAGCAGCTTCTCTAAGTTCCTTGAAAAGAATGTTTTGTGGGCCGGGGAGATAGCTCAGTAGACTAAGTGCGTGTCTGCCAAGCGCAGGGTCCTGAATTCAATTCCTGGTACCACAAAAAAAAAAAAAAAAAAAAAAAAAAAGTTTTGTGCTAATATTGATTAGACAAGATAACAGGCATCTTGTACTTTATTATGACAAAGACAACAATATGCAATATGACAACTATTGGAATTATTCTACTAACCTGTTTTGGAGCTCAATTTTTTTTTTTTTCCTACAGTTTTATTGATGAACATATAGCAATGAGACAGTTTCAAATCAAATCGGAAGTACAGTTTCAACAAATAATACACTGCATATATTCTTCTTAGTGGTTAATTGCTGTACTGGAGCTCAATTTCATTGTTTATCTTTTTCTCTTTTTAAAAAAGAGTAACCTACAGGATTAGTGAGAAATTGAGATCATTATTGCCTTTGGGGGAGAGAAACTAGGGGACAGGGTGGAAAGAAATCTCTTCACTATTGTTTTTACATGCATGACATTATGTTTTTAATCATGTTCATGCGTTATCTATTTTATTTTATTTTATTTTATTTTATTTATTTATTTATTTTGGCAGAACCGGGGATTGAACTCAGGCCCTTGCACTTGCCAGGGAAGCGCTTATTCTACTGAGCCATCTCCCCGGCCCCGCGTTAACTATTTTAGATAAGACTGTTCATCTCTAGTTTTTTTTTGTTGGTATCCAATAATGAGGAATGTAGTGAAAAAGAACATGTGAAAGTGTATAGGAAAATTAACAAAATATCGTAAGACAACATTTTCTACTTTTAATAAAACTGTCCTTTTTTCAGTACATTATAATCAATAAAAACATCCTGAACTAGAAGGACATACTCCAAACGTCAAGGGTCTGTTTCAAAAGAGTGTGCCTGTGAGGGTACTTTTATTGTCTTCTGTTTGATCATCTTTATTCTTTGCAGTTTCCTCTGTGTGTGTGTGTGTGTGTGTGTGTGTGCGCGCGCGCACGTGCCATGTGCGCATGCGTGCGCCCCTGTGCCTGAACCCCATGTAACTTCCTTCTGCCAGGTGCTCAGACTAGCTCGAGAACTGCTGGCTGTGTGCCCTTCGCCCGAGGGGCTGAGTGCTGTCGGAAGACAAAGAACAGCTCAGGGGCACAGGGCCAGCTGCCAGCCTCGAAGTCCTCCCCTCACTTCCCACAGGCTGTCCGCCAGGCAGGGTGCCCTGCCAAGCCCTTCCCCATCCAGGCTCTGAGGAGGATCCCCGATTTCACCCTGGGACACCAGGGTGGCAGGTGAGCCAGCTACTCCCATAGGTAAGACATGCTGAGATGGTCTCATACACGCTGGGCACTTTGGTATTCTAAGACCCAAAGGACAGGGCCAGCCAAATAGTTCAGAGGATTAAAGTACCTGCAAGCAGGCACAGGGACAAGGGGTTTGATCCCCCAGCCTGCTGTGTCGGCCCCACCCCCGGGGCTCACTGAGGCGGCAATTGAGACTGGGCCTGGTGGCACATGGGCCTGTAATCCCAGCTCTTTCGAGGCTGTAAACAGGTGGATCACTATGAGTCAGATCTAGTAGTGAGACCCTGAACACCCTGAAGACCCTTCCCTAAAATACAATAAGTAAATAAAACAAAATAAAATAATAAATAAATAAATAAATAAATAAATAAATAAATAAAAGACCCAAAGGACTTATGTGAGAATACCAGGTCCTGATTCAGTTTTGTCACTAGTTTGTCCTATAAAAGTGAGGCTCTGGAGTCAGGGAGCCTCGACGCTGGAGCCATCTTCAGCAGCAGCCCATCCAGCCCACGACCCCACCAGCACTTTTCAGTCCTTCCACATCCACCTTCCATCCTGCTGTACCCGGATCCCTGGGCAGCTCAAGGCACCTCTGCAATCTGGACTGCAGAGAACTTGGTGTCTTGGGAGCCTCGGGATCCAGGCAGGGTGCACCACACCCGGGGGCACCAGGCACTATCACCCACAGACCACACAGGGAGGCCCAGCCGATGCCCAGGGCAAGGACAGCACCCACAGCTGCTAATGAGTCACGATGGTTTAGGGAGAGCACATCTCTTGGAAACCACTCTAAAACACGCTGACATACAAGCGCCTAAGAGTCCTGGATGCCGCCGTGCCTTGTACTCCCCTGCTTTGCTAAAATGGTTTTTCACATGAATTTACATTCGCTCCTGGATGCGATCGGGCATCGCATCTCAAGACAGATGTAGCTCTGTGCCTCGGGTTAAGGAGGAGGTCAGAACCTGTGAAAGGTCCATCACCCCAGCGGGGCTGGAGGAGAAGGAAACGAATAAACTATGGGAGGTCTAGTGTGCAAAATACAGCAAGTGCTTACAAACAGCAGCCACCGACATTCTCAGAGTTAAGCAGGACTGTTTGGCAGATCTTTTTAGATGTTTAGTCACCAGGCAGTGACAGTCCACTGGTTCAAGCAACGAGATCTCACATGGCTGAAGTCTTCTCTCGTGGAAGAAACTGCTTGAGGAATGAAGAGGAATGCTTTCGGTGGGCGCTGCTCTCAGAGCGCCTGGGGCAAGGTGGGAAGACTGACCTTCACCCCCGAGGACGGACAGGAGGAGGGGGACCTCCAGCCTGCGGGCTGCCCAAAGCCCCTGGTGATAAGAGCTAGGTCACCTCGAGCAGGGCTTGTGGTCGTTGCTTTGGGAGGAAGGAATTTCTTTTCCTCTCAACTACTGCCAAAATCCCTAAATTCACAGTCTTCCACATTCCCAAACAGCTTTAAATCACAGCTGTGGAAGTCCCAAAACATGTTCTTTGCTTACTAACATGACTACCTCCTCGCTGCAAAGTGAAGACTGTGCCAAATGAACATCCACCCAAAGCAGACAAGCGCAAGTCCGGTCTCCATGAGCTGCCTATGCGGAGATAAATTCAGGAAGAAAAATGGAAACTCCTGGTAGAGATCTGTAAGGGATTACCTAGAATTCAATCATCTGGGCTCAACCAGCGCTCATTTGCCTAAGACCCCAAGGCTGTACTTCGGTCCAGACCAGTAAGCCTGCCCGGGTGGGGAGCTGTTTTTCTAAGCCTCTGCCCAGCATTAGCTGAGAGAACATGAGGGCTATGGGGAGCCTGGGAGGTATCCCCATTGGGTCTCGCGCCTGGCACCATGGCCAACAAACACTGGTCAGCCTCAGCAGTGCAGGGCTGCCCCATGGCACACACCGTACCCCAGGGTGGGTTTCTGGAGATGCACCGTCGTCCCACATCCCTGGAGCTGTGGACTCCTGAGGTCCCTCTGCATAGGACGCTGCCCTGCATGTCAGCAGACCAGCTGTACCTCATGCCTACAGGAGCTCTGGGGCCAGCACACCTGGCAAAGGAGAGACAGGCTTCAAGCTGAGTACTGTTCCATGCCCTAAGTCTACCCTGCAGTCACTCAAACCTGTCTATGGATATTAGACTCTATATATTAATGTTAAATTTAGATATATGCATCTTGCTGGAAAAAAAAAAAGTGGTTCATGGTTTCAATTTGGGTATTCATGAGGACACAGGCCTGGTTAGACCTGGTTACCAGAGAAACATCACTGCCAGCTTCCTCCCTGACACCAAGCACTATGATGGGAGAATCCAGGGGCTCTGGGACAGCAGGTAAGAAATCTGGCTCTTCTGTACCAGCTGGGACCCCACCCCAGCACCAGGGTCTGGAGCAGAGTTTCCAAAGAGAGGCCAGCTCTGGGTCAGAGCCATTAGGGTCAGGAGATGATCAAAGGGGACATTTAAAGGCTTAGCATGGGATAAAGGTGGTGAGGAAAGGGGGAAGGGGAGAGATTTCCCTGGAACTATTTGGATCCTCAGGTCTTGCTGTGGGGTCCCAGCACTCAGCAGACACATGAATTCAGGCAAATTTCTGTCTGTCGGGGTCCTAATCCCACACTGATCCAAAGATCCAGTGAGATAACCATGGCTTTCTGAGAAAGAGTACCCATTGTATCTGTGGGCCCCTGGGGAGGGTGGACACCAGCCCCAGCCTTCTTCACCTGAGCACACGCTCTATGAAAGGGCTACTGGTCTCCAATCAAAACTGGGAAGTCAAGACTCCAGCCATGTACTTATCACGTGTCTCACACAGGTCTTCAATTGTCTAGCTTCATCTTTAATTTTTTAAAAAAATTTTTTTTATTTATTCAGTATAGGGTCTCGCTATGTGGCTTGGACTCATAGTGGTCCTCCTCTCAGCCTCCCCAGCACTGGGATTACAGGTATGCACTACCACACCCAGTTTCAGAGCAGGTATGGCACCCCTGGGGTTCCAGGGCTGGCATGGCATGCACTACCGGGGATCAAACCTGGGTCCTTATGCTTGCCAGGCAGGTGCTTTGATTGCTGAGCTATCTCCCCAGCTCTGTCTAGCTTCACATTTATAGTTCCATATACATTCTCTCTCATTCACAGAAGAAAAAAAAACTTTTTTTTTTTTTTTCCAGAACTGGGGATTGAATTCAGACCCTTGTGCTTGCCAGGCAAGCGCTTATTCTACTAAGCCATCTCCCTACCCCCCCTCCCCTTTTTGGAGAAACCAGGGATTGAACTCAGGCCCTTGTGCTTGCCAGGCAAGTGCTTATTCCACTGAGCCATCTCTCCAGCCACAGAAGAAACTAAAGACTGATTTTTTTCATTCTATACATATAGGGGGGTTGTGTTCTAGGCTCTGAGGCCCCAGCGCTAAACAAGACAGCCAGGAGTTCTCAGGTAATTGAACTCATTGTACATCTTGCTAATTATCAGGTAACCCATAAAGGAAGCTAAGTTCCACTCATTCTCACCAACTGCATTCAGCTACCACCCCCAGGACAGCAGCAAGGCCTGACTCCCCTGCTTCTGAACTGAACCACCAAGACATGGACTTCTCCAGATGCCTAACACTCGCTATCTCAGCCATTCTGCTTATGCAGGGAAGAATGGGGGATCATGGTGAACCTACAGCCCTGGCCAGGAATGCCAGACAGAGGAAGCTAAGTAGGTACAAGTGAAGAGAAAAGCAATATGGGTCGTGGGACGGAGGGACAGCTGCTCCCCATGAGGCTGACTCCCCCTTCCCAGCAGCAGACAACTCTAAGCACTGCTCCCATTGACACCCCATAGAACTGAGTAGGAGACTTATCTGCAGAGGGTCTCAGCTGTTCTCCTAAGAGGCCTCCTCCTCTGCCACTGGATCGAATAGTGACCTCCTCACAATTCATGCCCACCCAGAACCCTAGAATGTGACTATGCTCACAAATAGGGTCATTTCAGACAAAATTAATTATACTATAATGACTTGTCATTGGATTAGGTAGTACACTCACAGGATGAGGAAACAGTCCCAGATCCGGGGACAATGTGAGGACAGAGTGAGGGAGCCCAAGACTGACAACACCCACCAGAATCCAGGAAGCAAGAGGGGCAGAGCCTCCTCTGGAGCCTTCTGAGTGAGGGAGAGTGTTCCTGCCAGCACCCTGACCTCCAATCTTGCCTCCTGGGTGGCAAGGGAAGCCCTCCAGTTTGTGGTACTCGGTGCGGTAACCCCAGGAAACCTGCCCACTCCCCTCTTCACACCTGCTCCCCACACCGCACTTGCCCTTTCCCCCTGCCCTGGGCCTTGGCCTCCCCCAGCTCTGCGTGCTTCCTGCTGCCCCTGGTCCCTCTCTCTGGCAGGCAGGAAGCAGCGGTACAGGCGCAGCACTTCAGCTGCCCACCTTCTGGGCAGTTTTTGTTTTCTCCCTCAACCCTTCAGTTCTGTAGTCTTTTTCAGTAAGTGTTTCTTAACTTTCAATCCTTCAGTTTCCTCACACATGCACACACACTTCACGGGCTCCCCATTCGCCTAATATTTCATTACATTGAGTGATTACTTTTAATAAACAGATTTATTGTAGGCAAGTGCCCTACTACTGAACCATACCCCTAGCCCAATAGACTTACAGCGGTACCTCAGTTCACAAACTGAATTCTTTCCGTGATTTTGGTCGAAAACCTGGTTGGGCAATAACTGAATTAAATTCAAAGATTAGGTTCAATGTTGAACCTAATTAAATTAGGGGAAATTTAATTCGGTTCTTGTCCAATTCCCTTTACGATCAGAATCATGGAAAGAACTAAGTTCATGAACCATGGTATTTTAAAAGGTATTTTATCATTACTATCATGAATGGAAAATCCACATTAGTTAGCTTATGTAGAAATCCACCACCTTTTTTTGGTATCGCGAATCAAAGTCAGGACCTCGTGCTTGCCTGGCAGGTACCTGAGCCTCTGAGCTATAAGTCCGACCCCGCAACCTTAACAATCCGTTCCTATACCATTTAAAATTTCACCAAAGTGGCAATACTACGGGAAAATTGGGGCTCTGGGCTCATCAGAAGAGGGGCCTTCAAGTTTCCCAATCTCGACCTCCGCCCCTGTCCGGGGCACTCCGGGAGGAGGTGCAGGCCAGTGCGAGGAAGGCGCCGGGCGTTCCGGGCCCTCACGCGGGGCGATCTGAGGACGCGGAGTCAGGAGCGAGCCCGAAACACCCAGTTCCGCGAGTGACAGCACCGGGAGGGACTGACCTTCTCGCGCAGAGTGCAGTGGACGTCCGAGGCGACGCGCCCTTCCCACCAGGGCTCATCCATCACCGCGACTGCAGCGCCGCGCCGCGCGGCTACCGGGGTCTCGGGGCGCCCCCTGAGAGGACACAGCAACTTCAGCGCCCGTGCGACCCGCGCCCGCCGGCCCCCTCCGCGCCCGCCCGGCCGGGGGCTCGGCCTCTCCTCCCCCCGGGTGGCCGGCGGGGCCCCCTCCGCTGCGGCCGCGCGACCCGCGGAGACCTTTCTCGTGCAGGGCGATGGGCGACAACTTGCAGGTTTTGGCTCTTCCCCACGGCAAAAGTTCCGGGGAAAGTTGCCGGTTCCGCGGGCGCGCCCGGGCCATCCCCGACTCCTCCCCCGCCGCCCAGCCTTTGTCCGGCTCCCACATCCTGCCCTCGAGCCGGGGCGAGACTCACGCATCCCTCTGCTGGCGCGGGGCTGCGGGCGCCGGTCGTCCCGGCCGAGCCGCTGCGCCCTCCGCGGCCTCCGCGCCCCTCGCGCCC
>NW_004524605.1:16353439-16355496 GCF_000260255.1 Octodon degus
CCCCCTCCCTCCCCCGCGGGGGGACTGGGGGGCCGGGCCTGGCGCATGCGCCGCTCGCGTCCGCGCCTCGCGGGGCGGGGGGTGGGAGCCCGAAGCCTTTCTACGCCTGGCGCTGGCTGCGCTTCCTGCCTGCCCTCTTTCCTCCCTGGGCGGAAAGCTTCCTCTCACCTTGCAGAGATTCGCGGGGCGCTGCTGGGCACCCCGCAGGCCGGTGCAGGGAGTGCGGGGCCCGGGCGCCACCTGCTCGCGGCGCGGCGCCCCGTGAAGTTCTCCCGCTGGTGGGGTGCGGGCCAACCTGCCCGCCGCTCCACCTGTGTTTGCCTTTTGTTTTACAGTCTGTCGCGTGATGGGAGGAGGTGGATTTCCAAACCACATTTCCCACGAAAGCCCCGTTGGTTATTCCCTAGTCCCAGGCTGGAAAGGGGCCCTCGTATGCTGCGGGTGTTTGTGGTGCGCCCGCACTGCGCAGCTAGATCCGCTCCCTGCCCTGGCGGCGAAGAACGAGTCTTCTCGGAACCGTGGGTGGGAAGCGGTGTTTTAAAAATTCAGTTGATTCTTTTATAAAAGCGGGTGGGAAGATAGCTCAGTGGGATAAGCGCTTCCCTGGCAAGCGCAAGGGCCTGAGTTCAATCCCAGGTTCTGCCAAAAAGAAAAAAGAAAAAGAAAAGCACTTTGGTGAATGAGCCTAGTTTAAGGCCCAGCATGGGGCTGCCCTGATTTTTGTAATACTGTACCTAGGAAGGCTTACAAATTTGGGTCTAACCTGTCTACCGACTGGGTGATTTGGGGCAAATTTCTCACGCTGTCAAGAGCCTGGGGTCACGTAAAATAGGAAAACAACTTCAGCACAAACTCGTTGAAGATACTGTCATTTAATGAGATCATGCGTGCAAGACGATACTCATTTTGCCAGGCATGAGACAAACAGTCTGTAAATACTACAAAAAGCCTTTAGTTGTTGACTGGTTTTCTACAAGACCTGCCTGGGGGGGGGGAGGAATTAAAGTCAGTTTTGGTAAGCTTCAATGGAACCTTGAAATGCACTTTTAACATTAAAAGCTTTTGAGTTTTTTTTTTTTTTTTTTTTTTTTTTTTGAGAGAGCCTTGTTATGTAGTCCAGGCTGGCCTCAAACTCGCAGTGATCCTCCGGCCTCGACCTCCTGAGTGCTGGGATTACAGGAGGTTACTACCATGCCTAAAGTGAGCCCTTTTAGAATGTAAAATACCTAGGAATAAATGTAGTAAATATGCAGGATCTTAAAGAAGAAATTACAAAGATTGAAAGTGGCCCTGAAGAGGAGGGGAAAGACAGTTCTTCAAACATTCATAGGGAGACTCTATTTGAGAAAAATTAAGAAATCTAAAGTTTTTGAAATGTGGAGGTAGATCAGTATTTTAACCAAATCTTAAAACATACTGTCACATTTAACAGCTTTGGCTGTGTGTGGGCATGGTGGCCCTGCATTTAATCCCAGCATTCTGGGAGGCAAGGCACTATGCTCCTGAGCCCAGTACTACAACGACAAGGACAACAAAACAAATCTCAGTGTAGTGTTGACACGGGAATTGATAGATTAAATATATTTGTAAATCCACTGAATGATAAATGTGGCATTTCACTTTTGTAGGGAAAAGGATAAATGGAAAATTATTTAATAAAGCAGGCAAAATTAGGTGAAAAGGTAAAACTAAGAATTTATTTAAATCATCACCGAGCTTAAACCTAAGAGCTAAAAACAGATGAAAGAGGGGTTGGGATGTATTCAGT
Source organism: Octodon degus (assembly GCF_000260255.1). Lineage (NCBI taxonomy): Eukaryota > Metazoa > Chordata > Mammalia > Rodentia > Octodontidae > Octodon > Octodon degus. The sequence continues at coordinate 16,355,208 of NW_004524605.1, forward strand.
GTTAGGGTGCCTGCCTACCGTTGTGAGGTGCAGGGTTCAATCCCCAGCGCAGCTAGCTAGACAAGTAAATCACAAGAGAGCTAGAAGAAAATGTAGCTGAGTTATCCAAAAGGAAGGCCTAGGCATTCAGATACAAGAAAAAACCAAGAAAAAGGAGAAATATTTGAATAAATGTGTAAGACTTAGATAACATCAAATATCACCAAAAAGACAAGTCACAAATTGGAGAACATATTTTTGACAAAAGACTGACCTCAATGTATTGACTTCATATGTATATATATATATA